>NW_027184085.1:32366679-32693108 GCF_041296385.1 Aphelocoma coerulescens
AGGGAAGGTGTGGGAAGGTGTGGGAAGGTGTGGGAAGGTGTGGGAAGGGAAGGTGCGGGAAGGTGCGGGAAGGGAAGGTGCGGGAAGGGAAGGTGCGGGAAGGTGCGGGAAGGTGCGGGAAGGGAAGGTGCGGGAAGGTGCGGGAAGGGAAGGTGCGGGAAGGGAAGGTGCGGGAAGGTGCGGGAAGGTGCGGGAAGGGAAGGTGCGGGAAGGGAAGGTGCGGGAAGGGAAGGGAAGGTGCGGGAAGGGAAGGGAAGGGAAGGGAAGGGAAGGTGCGGGAAGGGAAGGTGCGGGAAGGGAAGGTGCGGGAAGGTGCGGGAAGGTGCGGGAAGGGAAGGTGCGGGAAGGGAAGGTGCGGGAAGGGAAGGTGCGGGAAGGGAAGGGAAGGTGCGGGAAGGGAAGGTGCGGGAAGGGAAGGGAAGGTGCGGGAAGGGAAGGGAAGGGAAGGTGCGGGAAGGGAAGGGAAGGGAAGGGAAGGGAAGGGAAGGGAAGGGAAGGGAAGGGAAGGGAAGGGAAGGGAAGGGAAGGGAAGGGAAGGGAAGGGAAGGGAAGGGAAGGGAAGGGAAGGGAAGGGAAGGGAAGGGAAGGGAAGGGAAGGGAAGGGAAGGGAAGGTGTGGGAAGGGAAGGGAAGGGAAGGGAAGGTGCGGGAAGGTGCGGGAAGGGAAGGTGCGGGAAGGTGCGGGAAGGTGCGGGAAGGTGCGGGAAGGGAAGGTGCGGGAAGGGAAGGGAAGGGAAGGGAAGGGAAGGGAAGGGAAGGGAAGGGAAGGTGCGGGAAGGGAAGGTGCGGGAAGGGAAGGGAAGGTGCGGGAAGGGAAGGGAAGGGAAGGTGCGGGAAGGGAAGGTGCGGGAAGGGAAGGTGCGGGAAGGGAAGGTGCGGGAAGGGAAGGGAAGGGAAGGTGCGGGAAGGGAAGGGAAGGTGCGGGAAGGGAAGGTGCGGGAAGGGAAGGTGCGGGAAGGGAAGGGAAGGGAAGGTGCGGGAAGGGAAGGGAAGGTGCGGGAAGGGAAGGTGCGGGAAGGTGCGGGAAGGTGCGGGAAGGGAAGGTGCGGGAAGGGAAGGTGCGGGAAGGGAAGGTGCGGGAAGGGAAGGGAAGGGAAGGGAAGGTGCGGGAAGGTGCGGGAAGGTGCGGGAAGGTGCGGGAAGGTGCGGGAAGGTGCGGGAAGGTGCGGGAAGGGAAGGGAAGGGAAGGGAAGGGAAGGGAAGGGAAGGTGCGGGAAGGGAAGGTGCGGGAAGGGAAGGGAAGGGAAGGTGCGGGAAGGTGCGGGAAGGGAAGGGAAGGGAAGGGAAGGGAAGGGAAGGGAAGGTGCGGGAAGGGAAGGTGCGGGAAGGTGCGGGAAGGGAAGGGAAGGGAAGGGAAGGGAAGGGAAGGGAAGGGAAGGGAAGGGAAGGGAAGGTGCGGGAAGGTGCGGGAAGGTGCGGGAAGGGAAGGGAAGGGAAGGGAAGGGAAGGGAAGGGAAGGGAAGGGAAGGGAAGGGAAGGGAAGGGAAGGGAAGGGAAGGGAAGGGAAGGGAAGGGAAGGGAAGGGAAGGGAAGGGAAGGGAAGGGAAGGGAAGGGAAGGGAAGGGAAGGTGCGGGAAGGGAAGGGAAGGTGCGGGAAGGGAAGGGAAGGGAAGGGAAGGGAAGGGAAGGGAAGGGAAGGGAAGGGAAGGGAAGGGAAGGGAAGGGAAGGGAAGGGAAGGGAAGGGAAGGGAAGGGAAGGTGCGGGAAGGGAAGGGAAGGGAAGGGAAGGGAAGGGAAGGGAAGGGAAGGGAAGGGAAGGGAAGGGAAGGGAAGGGAAGGGAAGGGAAGGGAAGGGAAGGGAAGGGAAGGGAAGGGAAGGGAAGGGAAGGGAAGGTGTGGGAAGGGAAGGGAAGGGAAGGGAAGGTGCGGGAAGGTGCGGGAAGGGAAGGTGCGGGAAGGTGCGGGAAGGTGCGGGAAGGTGCGGGAAGGGAAGGTGCGGGAAGGGAAGGGAAGGGAAGGGAAGGGAAGGGAAGGGAAGGGAAGGGAAGGTGCGGGAAGGGAAGGTGCGGGAAGGGAAGGGAAGGTGCGGGAAGGGAAGGGAAGGGAAGGTGCGGGAAGGGAAGGTGCGGGAAGGGAAGGTGCGGGAAGGGAAGGTGCGGGAAGGGAAGGGAAGGGAAGGTGCGGGAAGGGAAGGGAAGGTGCGGGAAGGGAAGGTGCGGGAAGGGAAGGTGCGGGAAGGGAAGGGAAGGGAAGGTGCGGGAAGGGAAGGGAAGGTGCGGGAAGGGAAGGTGCGGGAAGGTGCGGGAAGGTGCGGGAAGGGAAGGTGCGGGAAGGGAAGGTGCGGGAAGGGAAGGTGCGGGAAGGGAAGGGAAGGGAAGGGAAGGTGCGGGAAGGTGCGGGAAGGTGCGGGAAGGTGCGGGAAGGTGCGGGAAGGTGCGGGAAGGTGCGGGAAGGGAAGGGAAGGGAAGGGAAGGGAAGGGAAGGGAAGGTGCGGGAAGGGAAGGTGCGGGAAGGGAAGGGAAGGGAAGGTGCGGGAAGGTGCGGGAAGGGAAGGGAAGGGAAGGGAAGGGAAGGGAAGGGAAGGTGCGGGAAGGGAAGGTGCGGGAAGGTGCGGGAAGGGAAGGGAAGGGAAGGGAAGGGAAGGGAAGGGAAGGGAAGGGAAGGGAAGGTGCGGGAAGGTGCGGGAAGGTGCGGGAAGGGAAGGGAAGGGAAGGGAAGGGAAGGGAAGGGAAGGGAAGGGAAGGGAAGGGAAGGGAAGGGAAGGGAAGGGAAGGGAAGGGAAGGGAAGGGAAGGGAAGGGAAGGGAAGGGAAGGGAAGGGAAGGGAAGGGAAGGGAAGGGAAGGTGCGGGAAGGGAAGGGAAGGTGCGGGAAGGGAAGGGAAGGGAAGGGAAGGGAAGGGAAGGGAAGGGAAGGGAAGGGAAGGGAAGGGAAGGGAAGGGAAGGGAAGGGAAGGGAAGGGAAGGGAAGGTGCGGGAAGGGAAGGGAAGGGAAGGGAAGGGAAGGGAAGGGAAGGGAAGGGAAGGGAAGGGAAGGGAAGGGAAGGGAAGGGAAGGGAAGGGAAGGGAAGGGAAGGGAAGGGAAGGGAAGGGAAGGGAAGGGAAGGGAAGGGAAGGGAAGGGAAGGGAAGGTGCGGGAAGGGAAGGTGCAGGAAGGGAAGGTGCGGGAAGGGAAGGTGCGGGAAGGTGCGGGAAGGTGCGGGAAGGTGCGGGAAGGTGCGGGAAGGTGCGGGAAGGGAAGGGAAGGGAAGGGAAGGGAAGGGAAGGGAAGGGAAGGGAAGGGAAGGGAAGGGAAGGTGCGGGAAGGTGCGGGAAGGTGCGGGAAGGGAAGGGAAGGGAAGGGAAGGGAAGGGAAGGGAAGGGAAGGGAAGGGAAGGGAAGGGAAGGGAAGGGAAGGGAAGGGAAGGGAAGGGAAGGTGTGGGAAGGGAAGGGAAGGTGTGGGAAGGGAAGGGAAGGTGTGGGAAGGTGTGGGAAGGGAAGGGAAGGGAAGGGAAGGGAAGGGAAGGGAAGGGAAGGGAAGGGAAGGGAAGGGAAGGGAAGGGAAGGGAAGGGAAGGGAAGGGAAGGGAAGGGAAGGGAAGGGAAGGGAAGGGAAGGGAAGGGAAGGGAAGGGAAGGGAAGGGAAGGGAAGGTGCGGGAAGGTGCGGGAAGGGAAGGGAAGGGAAGGGAAGGGAAGGGAAGGGAAGGGAAGGGAAGGGAAGGGAAGGGAAGGGAAGGGAAGGGAAGGGAAGGGAAGGGAAGGGAAGGGAAGGGAAGGGAAGGGAAGGGAAGGGAAGGGAAGGGAAGGGAAGGTGCGGGAAGGGAAGGGAAGGTGCGGGAAGGGAAGGTGCGGGAAGGGAAGGTGCGGGAAGGGAAGGTGCGGGAAGGTGCGGGAAGGTGCGGGAAGGGAAGGGAAGGGAAGGGAAGGGAAGGGAAGGGAAGGGAAGGGAAGGTGCGGGAAGGGAAGGTGCGGGAAGGGAAGGTGCGGGAAGGGAAGGTGCGGGAAGGGAAGGTGCGGGAAGGGAAGGGAAGGGAAGGGAAGGGAAGGGAAGGGAAGGGAAGGGAAGGGAAGGGAAGGGAAGGGAAGGGAAGGGAAGGGAAGGGAAGGGAAGGGAAGGGAAGGGAAGGGAAGGGAAGGGAAGGGAAGGGAAGGGAAGGGAAGGGAAGGGAAGGGAAGGGAAGGGAAGGTGCGGGAAGGGAAGGTGCGGGAAGGGAAGGGAAGGGAAGGGAAGGGAAGGGAAGGGAAGGGAAGGGAAGGGAAGGGAAGGGAAGGGAAGGGAAGGGAAGGGAAGGGAAGGGAAGGGAAGTCTGAGGAACAAAGTGAGCAAGAACAACATTTCATAACAACTGTGTGAAATCCTGTGTGAAGTCAAAGAAGAAAATTTGAGGGCGTTCTATTGTGTGAGCAAAACCTGATCACCTTGAAGGTCTGACTTTGGGCTGTACAGCTCTGTATGGACTGTGCTTGATAGTGGGAGGGGAATAAAATCTGCTCCCCGACCCATCAAAAAATTCTGTGCAAATTTTATATTCTTGTAAGGTAAAGAGTGAAATCTTTGCATGAAAAAATTTGGCTAGTAATGTTCTGATAATTTGTAAAGTTGACCACTTCTATAAGCTAAATACTGCCTGTCTTCTCAGATTCTTGTCTTGTACCCGCTGTCAGGCTTCCCCCATTTTACCTGAGCCTCCTGTTTTATCATACATCATAACATTTTCTATGTAGCAGCTCCTGCCCTCACTTGTTCTATAATGAGTACATTGTGCTGTATGCACAGAGATCTTAGGGATTGCTCTAAACCCCTTGTGCACCTCTACCAAGAGTTTTAACATGGCTGTTTTCAAGAGGGAAACCTTAACAGGAAGAAACTGAGCAGAGGCTTAGCTAGGTCTGTACAGTAGGTCTCCCCCTCTAGCTGGAGTTTTCCCCAGGGCAGGCAACTATCAAAACAGAGCAGATCAGATACTACCTCCAGGGCCAGCTATTCACTCTTTCCCAGGAAATGACTTGTTGTTATTCCAAACCCAAGCCGCAAATTAGCAAATGAATGTGACACCAAAGAAGATAAAACCAAGTTAAAATTTGTGTGTCTGAATTATATCTATTTAATATGTCTCCATTAAAAATTATAAACAGATATGAAGAGTCTCCAGATTCAACAGATTTTGCTGCATTTCCATTAGCTGCAAAGACAAAACCTGCAATTTTGTCTTCCCTGAAAAAAGTCGATTAATTATGCATGTCCAGCTAGTGCAGTTGGTAGGGCAGAGGCCCCATGGAACAAACAGAATTGGATAAAATAAAGACTGGGATAGCTAGCAAACTTTGCACTGATGCTTGTCTGGAGGGTGAAACTACATCCAGAATGTTCTTTTGACAGCCTTCACACCCATTAGAAAATTGTGGGTATGCAGACTGATCCACCTCACTATTTTCTAGCCAAAACTGCCTCTTAGTCTGACATTCTACGCAAAGTCGGAGTATGAAAACAAGAAAGAAAGAAGGAAGTAGAAGATCCTCTCCACAGTAATTGAACTAGTGCATCCTGGTCCTTCATTGTGAATCAGCCTGCTAAAATCTCTGGATGGTGTTTTCTCTTTCCACTAGGGTATTATGGAAGATGGAAGTAAGTCTTCATTGACTTCAAGTCCGCTTTTCGCATTTCAGCAGCACTTTTTCTGGGAAAGCCTGCCTGAAGCTGAATTAGGACTCCAGGATTTTTTGTCAAGAGTTAATGATGGCAGCTCTATTAGTCTGGCTACCTGTACTGCCAGAAACATGCTGGCAGTAGCTCCCACCTAAGGCAGTCAGAAGAAAACAGTAACGAGCTTCAGTCAAGGTAATTATTTTAAACAAACACATTCATTCACCATGCTGGACTGGCTTCCAAATTTTGGCTCATGATGGCGACAGAGAAGGGTGTGATATTTGCACCTGACTTTCTCTTTGCCATTTCCTGCTCAACTCTTGCTTTGATCTCTGTCTCAGAATATAATTATGAAGTCTGAACCAGAACTAGGCTCTCATTTCTGCTGCCCCAACTTGCCCTCCTCTCTAGCTCTTAAGGAAGACACTGAGATTTGCAAATGCCTGCCTTTTATTTTTAGTCCAATAAAATGGACCACCTACAAATTCAGGTTACTTTTTTCTTTTTATTACCTCCTTTTTATAATGTAGCCAACTTACCCCAAAAGTACCCAGTAAGTGCATATAAAACATAATTAATCCTCTGAAAGGAATGTACCGTCTTTGCCTGAAATGATTTTACCAAACCCTTAGGTGGTATATGCTGGCGGAGCTCCACTGAAATCAGCACAGCTATCTTCATTTACAACACTCATATGCTTGGTCCAATCTTTTTTCTCTCAGTGATAAGTGCATACTGAGCAAGATCTTCAACATTAAAAGAATTGGCTTTTGCTTACCAGTGGGCGCCAGTTAGCATAGCTCTGTTAGCTTAAATTAAACTGCTCTGATGTACAGGTTGCACACACACACGTACACACACACACACACACTGGCAAACATTGTTTCAAGATTTGGCGTTTAAAAATATGCTTACTATGGAAAAATACGTTCACATGGCAAAGCTATTTTTCTAAGACGGCACAAATGTCTGGAGGCTAGGATCTTGAGGTCCTATGTCCTATACATCACGCTCTATGTAAGTGGTTTTGTAATCATGTTAGGTTACAGTGATTTATTTAATTATGATAACCAGTTTCTGTTTGCTGAAAAGAGAGTACAGCTGAAGAATTACCAACCAAAACCCAAAGGAGCTGTTTCTCTTAGATGGAGTTCTTGGCAAAGTTAGGATGTTGTTCATAACTGTAAAATTTTGTTCAATCAGGATCAAGAATAATAAGGAATCTTATATTAATCAGGACATGTGTATTTATACATATGTACACACAGGTACTTACATACACAGACACCAGGTCTCATACTGATTCTTCTTCTAAGCTTTTCACTAGCCTAGGTGCAGTGTAAAAGAAAGATAAGCAAGGACAGAATCATATTCTACCTCTAACCTCAGATCTTCGATTTTGTAAAAAGAATTGTAAAGTTTCCCCCAGACATGTTTGCTGACAAAGAGTGTAGAGTTTCACCTGTTATTAACTAGAGCATTTTAATGTAGCCAATTTCATGTTACCATCACAAACAGCACACATCAATTGCTTGTGCCTGTATAGCAACAGTCGTAGTCTTGTGGGAGTGGCAAGATTGTAAAACAAGAACATTAAGTGCATGCATAAAAAGGATAAGCCAACTGTTTACAGCTTCTACATAAGTGTCCTCCTTATGTTTCCTTTATTTCTTTTATTAGAAAGTGACATGCCAAAGGTCAAATACCCAGCAAATTGCTGCCATTGCTGACTATTGAGCCAGAGCAAATGAAATTTAGCTAATCCTCACTCCTTCTTATTGCATAGAAGGGCAAGGTCTAGGAGCAGTAAACCAAACACTTATTTTTCTTCTGTAGTTTTAGAAAAATTCTACAGATGCTGGAAGACCAGGCATAAATCTAGTGTCAAGCAGTCCTCCAAAATCATTGCCTTCAGCAGAGTTGCACAACTTTTACAATGACAGAGGTGATGAAGATCTTGAGCCTGTCCTATTTATGTACAGATTAGATTATATTTTCAATATCACCAGAATAAACTTGTTACTCTTAAACATTGACTGGACCAAGTCTATTCTGTTATACTTACTTTCTGTTGCTGTAGCTCCACTGGCCTTTTAAAGACAGAACTCTTCATTAAACAGTGAAGCTCAGAGTTAAAGGAAAAGCATTTCCATCTCGTTTCTCTGAAGTGGCTGACTTTGAAGTTTTGTAGTGCAAAAGATACAGTTCAGACTGGAGTCAAATACTCGCCACAGGAACTACTCTTCTTACAATAGCAGAGGGTGTGTTACAATGGAGATTTGCTGAATATACAGACTTTTTGAACACAGTCAATACACAGTGTTCTGTTAACAAGTTGATCTCTTCCTGGAGTCATCCCTTAGATCCTTTATTACAGGAACTAGTGCAAAAGAGTTTGACTGAAACAGGGTAATTCCTTTGACAGATGTGATAACAATAACTACATTTTCCTTTTTGATACAAGGTTTTTGGTTTCAATCACATATCTGTATTAAGGGATTTTTTGATGGGCATTTTATCTTGCTACTAGATCTTAAGTTGGGATCATTTTGTAACCAGTAGTATTTCAATCTGACAGAAACAGCAGAGAAAAGCTGAGAAAGAATAAGGCAGGCTTCTTAGTAATATCACAGAAGTTTGTTAAGTACTTAGTAACTATTAGAACAGGATGCCAACCACACTGGAAGATGCCTACTTTTTATGGTCCAAACTGTTAATCTGTTAAATTTTCCTAATGAGGGCTGATACAGAGAAGTTCTGGCCATGTTTCCACAGATACTTCCTTAAGAAAATGTCTCTATTCCCTGAACCTGTAGGGAATATTTTAATAATAATATTTTAATAAGACAGACTCCCCCTCTAGCATGATCTATCAGTAAATGACAGTGTGATGTTAGTGTTGTTTCTCACAACAAAGATATTTTGGAATTTTTGTAGAAAAGCAAGTTCACATTCCTAACCATCCTCTAATCCTTCTGTCCCTCTTCAAAGAGCCTGTGTCCACTTTTTAGCTATTTTTCCTCTCAAGTTTACTCCAAGTAAAAAATATTTGGGATAAAAGACCTTCTATTTCTTCATAGAGTTTTAGTACTTCTTAACAGTTATAGCAGTATATTGACTGTAGCATATATAATCTATATCTCATTTCAATGTTAGTTGGATAATTTCTAATGTAAGGGAAAGAGTCTGAAACTGGCAAATCAACTCAGTTTTACAATGCACACATCCACACACTTGCAGACACACTAATTTCTCCATATAGATGTATACATATCCAGAGATATAACCTTTTTCCATTCACAGTTCCGTATTGAAACTCAGAATATTTAAAGAGTGAAGACAGGATAGAATTATTCAGTCAATGGTAAGCTAAGACACAAAATTGCTGGTCCAAGCTCATTCAGTGCACTTCAAGCTCTTTTGGACTAGTCTGTATCGCTTCAGTTTTTTTATATGAAAGTAAACACTTTCCTCTAATTTTGTTCTGCTAGAAGAAGCAGTTTCTTTTGGAAAACTGGAGACAACAGCCACCAAATGAAAAAGAAAACTGTAGCTATGAAGAGAAATTTGATCAATGACAACCACTCCTTAGGAAAACACACAGTCACCACCCATTAGGGCAACACAGGAAAACTGACTGCATGAAAGTAACACCCTTAAGATGCTGCAAGAATAACCAAAAATGGAAATAACGCATACTTACCATAGTAGCATAGGAGTCAAAGAAAAAAAAAACAGGAAAAAAAGGGAAAAAACCAAGTTTAAGAGCTACCACTCAAAACAGAGAGGTTTATTTTTTTTGTTGTTCTTGTTCATTCCTGCCTCAGCTGTCAGAGCCTATTTCTGCTTCTACAAGGTTTCCTCCTAGCACATGAGGAGTAAGTCACATGTGTATACCCAGTAATAAATTATATTTTGGGTGCAGAAATCTCCAGGATGATTGAGAAAAATACACTCATTGCATATTACTGTGAATTACTCAAAGTTCTGTAGCGTGTTAGAAAAACACCTATCTAAATCTTAAACATTTATAGGAGCCTGCAAGTTCAGTCATTATCTTTCTCTTTGTGAAGGAGCAAATATAGATCTCACAACAGTGACTCTGAGAGCATGGGACCCAATTATATACCCTTTCAGTTCTTCGCTTTCCTACTGAGTGAAAAGTGAAACAGGAATCTTCCTCTGTGGTGGTGATGCTAAGGATGATGCTGATGACAATTTAGCATTTCTTTTCATTCTTTTGTATGTCTCCAAAGAAAGCAGCAATTATGTGTTTTCCCTCTGCTGCACTGCTCAGTTTCTTAAAAACAATTTGTTGTGGAGAATTATATCTACTTGGTTTTTTCCTGGGAAGTATGTTTTCTTAGACAAGAGTTCCCACCTCAAACTGTGTCATTAAATTTCACCTCACTTTTCATAAGTGCTTTCATATGCCTCCATTTTGGTTTGTGCTGATAGAAAAAGTGAAGCTGAATAGACAAAATTCATCAAGCAGTTTGACGGAATCCAAGTACTATATTATTTTTAAATGTATATTTGTTTTCAATACATGTTCCCTGTATATTACCTCTGTGTGTATACATACACATGGTTAAGGATATGTATTCTTTTGCTAAAATACAGTATCACATGATAACAAAGAACAACATCTGGCTTAACAGATAAGCACCTCCTAGTAGCATTTTGATACAGATAGACATATCCTTCCTCCTTTGGTAATGCAAAATAATGAAATACAAGTTAGGACTGGTCTTTAGCTGATTGCAATTGCCAAAAATACTATTATTATCATATCCTAGGTCATCTTTTTGAAATTGATAGACTAGGAAAAAATCACAGGACAATATTAGTCTAAATACTGATGTCCTGACGCACAATTGCCCTGCAAAATGAGATTAAGGGATTCTGTGCTCTGGCTTGTAGACACTTAATTTCTGATTAGATGACTGGAAGAAACTGTTATGTTCAGAACAGTTAACTGGAAGAAACTGTCAGAGTGTTGATGTTTTCCAGGGACTGTGGCTCCACAATGCCTGTTAATTCTATTTGGTTTTGTGAGAAAACAAATGGATTGTGTATACTCCTCTGGGGAATTATGAGGTTTCCTTGCTATTTTGCAACTTTTCTTACAAAATTCACTGACATGTAAATTATACTGGCATATAAAAGGCATAAACAGGGCCTGGTTTCATATGGTGACAAAGGTATCCAGTAGCCTTGAAAGTGAAGCTTGCTGACTTCTCCAGCTTGGAAGTCAGCAGATAACTAGAGGAAAGAAAGAAGTCTCTGTTTAAAAGAAAACACACATGTCAATTCTTACTTCTCCATCTTCCTGATAACAGGCCCAATACAGTTTTACAAATCCTGCATCACTTTCTGAGAAAACCTTCTGAAACTTCTATCATTACACTGAAGATAACTTTGTCTGAACACAGATTTATAAAACACTGAAATGGTATTCATCAAATAAGCTGCCAAAAAAGGAAGAAAGTAACTTATCAAGACTGAGACCCCAAGTATAACCCAATTCTGAGTTGCAATTAAGGGCCTGAAGTTACAGCCCAGGAGATTTGAATAACAAAGATTCAACTTTCTCTGTGGGATGTAGATATCTTCGATACCCAAGAACTGGCTGTTCATTACAAACCAGCATACCTTTTCTGCCTTGCTTTCTTTAGCACTTTGAAAAGAGGCTGTCTTTGTGTTTGTGTCTTTCTACTGTCAGGGTTGTATACCAAATGTGATATGGTCCTATGTCCCAGAACAAAACTCATGCCATGTATTGACATGGAACAGCTTCTGTGAGAACACTTACACTTAGGAACATTGCAGTAATTATCCATTCCCAGCCAACCCACGAGGGAACAGCTAAACCAGAAGGTGGGGAGGAGAAGCCATGTTCTCCATCTCCCTTTCACTAGAAGGAGGCAAATGTAGACAAATGACCGCACTGCTCCTCTCTTAGAGCACCCTCTGGCTATCAGCCACTCTCTTACCAAAATGAGCTACAACATATAAAGTCTTCACTCACTGGATCACACATTTTTTTCGACTATTCCTGTATACCTAAAAAACCAAAAGACAACCCTTATATTCCTACTTGCTTCCTATAGTGATTCCAACAGTTACAGCTGCTGCAAAATGTGTGCTCTCTATTACAATTATCTCGACATAAAGAAAGCTAAGAAACTAGCAAAAGATTTTGTTCTTCACTGGAAACTGTATAATACTTGGGATATTTCTCATTAAGGAAAACGTACATGTTTTAAAACATGTCAGCAGCTGGAAAGATTTGCACCTTTAAAAAGTTATATTTAGAAGGTGATGGATTTGCTTGTAAAGGAATCACTTAGAGAGAGGCTCAGTGTAGCTTTGAGCTAAACCAGAGGATGAATTAGTTTTGTAACAACAAGACCTACAAGAGGGTTTAGTATTAAATATTAAACATTTCTTCATTAAAATCCTGAATGGAAATCTGTGTATGATGGATTGATTGAAGTAAATAATCATTCATGTGGCCATGCGCAATAAATTTGTATTTCAGTCTGGAAAGACACTTTGGTGTTGATGTTAGTTTCTGGACTCTAACAGAGCACTACTGAGCACAGAGGTGGGCATCACCCCTATGCTCAAAGTAACACACCTAGCCCTTGGAGGACTGGAGGAGAGGAACCCCTTTAAGTTAAGTTTCTGGTGAATTCTTCACCTTTTTGAGAGACTTTTTGAGAGCTGGAAAGACCAGAGCACACCAACACCTTTTTTACTTTCCAGAAGCAAACAATGGCAAATTAGTCAAGAAAACCTTATGAGATAGTCCCTATGTAGTAGTTTGTGAAACCATTGCTTCATTTGTCATAGCATTCTAAACGTTATTAACAACAGCTCTCAAAAATCAACTCAGATATCTTTAAAAAGAGGATGATGTGGCAACGTGGTCAGCAACTACTAGGTCCTGTAGAGAACTTTAGAGGCCAAAGAGAATGGAGTCTTCTTCAGTAAAATGACCTTGAGAGACCAAATCTTAGAGTATTTTAATGGAAACTGGGTGTCTAGGTCCCAAGATTTGCTTCAGAAAAGCCCAGCTTCTGGTCATTTGGTGCCTGCAAACTATTCTGAGTCCCTTCCTCCCTAAATTCTATTAACTCTACAGTTTTCAGGATCTCTTCCAGATCAGCATTCCTCTATTAATAGATTCCAGACCCATGCTGTAAGAGTACAAAAAATCTGAGCAACTCAAGCCAGAAAACTTGTAATGAGTTTTGTTTTGTAAGAGATGGCAAAATGGCAGAAGCATTAAAGTGAGTAGCAAGAAAGTTGGTCTGAACAGCCAGAAGAGTCTCCTAGCTTTAAATTGTTTTTACTCAGTGTAAATTGAGATGTCCCCACTGATTCACTTGGATCTATGCTCACCAAAACTAGCCTTCTTGTTACCAGGAAGTCTGGTTTTGGCTGCTTTTTGCCCGTTTATTCTAGCACAAACAGCTGACTTCAGTTGATGCAGCTCAGGTTGCCAGTGCTGTGAAATCCATTGTTATATATCTCACATTCTGAGTTACATCCACCAGAGAAAAAAGTTTATGGTGGGTCCCAATAATTTAGACAACTAGTTTTTCCCTTTTGTTTCTCCAAATGGCCACATACACTGTAGATGAGTTTCATCTCTTGTGGTGGGCAAGCACTAATGAAAATAGTGTTGAATCACTGTGTGGGTAACACATGGGTAATTAATGGGTCAAAATAATCACAGTTGCGTTGTCTGGCTTATATGAGATGGATGAAATATTTTCTCGAGTTGGCATTTATCTCACATTTTTTTCCAAAGAATGTATTTTTTAAGATAAAGAGTGAGATAATCCTTAAGGTATTTCAGGCTTCTGTTTATCAAAATGCTCATCCATCATAACAGCCTACCACTGTTGTCAAATGAGGTCTCTTGACTTCTTCTGCTCATCCTCCAAGCTCACAGCTGGTACCAGCTCCCACTGGAGAGTGGAGAGTGACTGAGCTGGCACAAGGTACACAGCTAGAATATGACACTTGCAGGGAAAGATTTAAAAAGGGAGGAGACCATTGCCATATCCTTTTCTCAACAGCAAAATTTTCAAGGTGACTTCAATTGATTGAAGATTGACTCATCCCATTTGAAACTGAGCTCTCTCCAGTTACTTCTCCCACATTTCTTTGCTTGGAGCAATGTTGTGAGCCAGGTGACAGAAGTTTCCCCAGACTGTATGGGACTGCACTGAGCATGAACCATGGAAGCCTGGATCACAGAACATCAGCTAGAAGGAACCTCAAGGATCATCTGGTCCAACCTTTCTTGACAAAAGCACAGTCCAGACAAGACGGGCCAGCACTCTGTCCAGCTAAACCTTAAAAGTTTCTAGTGTTGGGACTAGGGAGATTATGCCGATGGCTGATCCCATTATGAAAACTTTTCCTCTTGTGTCTAATTGGGATATCCCAAGAAGAAACTTGAACCCATTGCCCTTCACCTTTTCTATGTAACTCTTTGTAAAAAAGTGAGTCTTCATTTTCTTTATAGACACCCTTCAAGTACTGGAACACAGTTATAAGGGCTTCCCTAAGCCTTTCCTCACATGGCAGGCTTCCCTGTCCTCTGATCATCTTTGCAGCCATTCTCTGGACCCTATCCAGCCTGTCCACATCTTTTCTGTATAGCAGACACCAAAACTGAACACAGTATTCCAGGTGTGGCCTGACAAGTGTTGACAATGGTGAGTTCTTCATCTCTGCTGGTGATGCCCTTGCTGATACAGAGAAGGATTTCAGTGTCTTTCTTTGCCGCAGCAGCATGCTGTTTATCCATAGCAAGCTCAATGTCCACTAGGACCCCCAGGTCCCTTTCCATGGAGCTGCTCCCCAGCCAGATAGATCCTAGCCTGTGCTGCACTCCTATATTTTCCCAGCTGCATGACTTCACACTTGACCTTGTTGAATGTCATACAGTTCACTCTTCCGGCTTATCCAGGTCTTCCTGCAGAGTGGCTGTCCCTTTCAAAGCATCCACCTCCCCATTCAGTTTAATATCCTCAATAAACTTCACCAGGGTAGATTTGATCATATTTTTCACATGATTTATGGAGATATGAAACAGTGTTGGGCCCAAATCAATCCCTGGGGAACCCAGTTGTGCCAGGTTGCCGGTTGGAAAAGGAGACATTTACCACCCTGCTCTGGGTGCCTCCTGTCAGCCAGTTCCTCACCTCATGGACCACTTTTCTAGACCACAATGAATCAGTTTCTATAGCCAGAGGCTGTGGGAAACTATATCAAAAGCCTCGGAGAAATAAGAGCAGACAATGTCTGCAGCTGGCCCTCCATCAACCAAGCAGGTTACTTAGTCATAGAAGGCACTCAGTCTTATCAGCATGATTTGCCCTTGGTGAATCCATGCTGGCTTTCCACCAACCACGTGATTCATTTAACTCATGATGGCTCCCAGGAGGATTCATTATGTAACTTTTCCAGGGAATGAAGTAAGACTGATGGGCCCATAATTTCCTGGGTCCTCCTTTAAGCCCTTCTTTCAGATGGGGGTGACATTAACCTTTTTGCAGTCTTATGGACATCTTCAACCCTCCACAACTTCTCAAATGTCATGGAAAGCAGCCTCATAATGACACTAGCCAGCTCTCCAACATTTTTGTATGGATATGGTCAGGCCCTATGAATTTGTAGGGGCCAAGCTTCTATAATAGTTCACATCCCAACACTCCCTTAGCTGTCTGTGGGTCTGGGTTTTTATCAATCTGGGATTTTGTTCCCAAGGTCTGGCGCCCAACTGTTCTGGTGACGACATTGTTGAAGGAAGTTCTGCCTTTTGAGTGGTGTTGGTGACTAATTCCCATCTCATGTCTAAGAGAGGGCCAATATTTTCTTTCTGTTTCTACTTGTTGTTTATATACCTTGTGTACTGTAAGAAACTTTTCTTATAGTTTTTGACATCTCTGGCCAATTTTGATTTAAGTGGAGCTTTTGCTTTTCAATCTGCATTTCTGAATGTCTTGGCAATGTCTCTGTAGTTTTCTTGGTACTTGTCCTCTTTCCCATCTCAGGTAGGCTTCTCTTTTGGTTTTGAACAGACTCAAAATCTCCCAGTTTAGCAGACGGTGTCCCCTGTTCCCTTAACTTTAAAGGAGAAACAATGTACTGCCAAGTAGATTATATAGGAGGCAGTATCAGAACTATTGTCATTTGAAGAGACGGCTCTGAGGGACATGGGCTTATCTAACCCTGACACATGGATTTTATTAGCATGGATTTCATTAGTGAATTTTCATCATTTAATTAACAGTGCCAGGAAACTGTTCAAGACAGTGAAATAGCATTTCACGACTTCGACACAGTCCCTGGTTCATGGCAAATATTGCTGTCTCAGGTTGTTACCAGCGAGGCTTCAGGAACTACCACAAACTGACTTATTCTGTCTTGGAGGTTGGGATAATTCAGTACTGTGGATGTGATTTAGCCTGAGAGACAAATTTAGCATTGTTTTAATTATTCATATATTATTGTCTACATGCCTAATCTGAATAAATTTCACTATGGGTTCCATCTGTTTCAGGATTTGTTGTTGCCTTTGGTGCTACTAGTATTTTACATCCTCACAGTGATGCTCAAGACACGTGTCTCTTCTAGCATTCTCCTTCAAGTCACCGGTTTGCCTGTTTGCTTTGGTTCAGCTTCTGCTGACTTGAACACTAAGCAGAGATTAAGGGGGAATTGCTGAAAGTCTTTGCTGTCTGCCCAAAACACCCTGACTTGGAAGCATGGTCTGAACTCCTCTTGGGTCTTAACTTTCATTTCCTAGAGGAGCTGATGGTCCATCCAGACTTCCCACTCTCACCCCACTCCTGGTGTTTCCATCCAATGGGGCCGATGCAAAGGAAGGGCTGCAAATTTTTAGCACTTCTCTTCCAATCCACTCACTTTCTACTTTTGCTTTGCTACTGAAACATAAAGGGAAGGTGTCAAGGAAGAGAAAGCAAATGCTCAAGGAAGACATCTGTGTTGGCAACAAAGTAAAAAAAGCTCAGTAGTCCTTAATCACTGGTTCTGTCTCAAGTATGTGTCAGGTGAAGTATTTGCCTAATGTAAAACCAGCTATGTTAATATTTTGACAAAGGAAAAGAAATGACTGCTGGGTGAAAGTTCTGTGGTCTAAATTTCAAAATACATGTGAACAATCTGTACCTTCAAAGTTGTGTTTTACATCATAGAACACTTATTTAAGTAAACAAGAGCAGTTAGCTCTTTATTTCTGCTGTTACTTATATAGTAAGTGATGTAAAAGAACTTCACAGGGGGGTTACTTGTCCATTTAGTTTGAGTTTCCTCTAAATTAAGGTATCTTAGTCTTAAGCATCTAAAGAATGAGGATGCTGAACATATTGATGCAATGCAAACTAGTATAATAAAATCTACGCTTATCAAAATAACGTAAAGAGGAATATAGTTTCAATAGCAGCTGTCTGCTTTTAAGTAGGGCAGTTAAAGAATTCTTTCCCAACTATAATTAATATGTAAATGCTTTATTTGTACAAGCTGGATCTGTCCAGTCATCAGACACAGACTATTGCTTTTGTATGCTTTGCTGTCATGACACTATTTATACAGAAAACAATTATATTATCAACCTACACATCTACCCTCCAATCAAATTGTGTCTGCCATGCCAGACAAAGACATACGGAAACTCATATTCAACACTCCTAGGAGAGGGAAAGGACTTAAGAGAATTATTCTTTGACATTAATAGGATAACTTGTGTGCTTTGTAACAAAAAACAACTTTGAGATTGATACCATGGATGGAAGGTTGGTAGAGATGGATGTTAACATCACCAGAGATCCCTGCTTGCAGATAAATATTTCTGAAGATAGAATTAGATCAAGAAAAAAACCTGACTTTGTCCATAATTTTCTAAATGAAAAGCATTAAGAAATCAAAATCAAAACTCATAAAGTTTAGAGCTAGAAAGTTCTAAACTTCATAAGGCCCAGTATGACCCATGAGATTCCATGGCAAAATTTTTATCCACCTCTGCAGGGCAGTATCAGGCTTTAAATGCTAAGTGACCTTTACCTCCCTATATTTCAATACATTATAATGCACCTTGGAGGACGTAAAAACCACTTAGCTGAGTTTTCCAGAACGGAAGAATTTTTCTTAAAAATGTGAACATGTATGAAATATTACAGGGTAGTAACACACTGGAATACAGGAGGTACTGGAACAGGTTGCCCAGAGAAGTTGTGTATGTCCCATCCCCATAAGTGCTCAAAGCCACAAGTATTAAATTAGGGAAGACAGTTAAGTTTTAACAGCACTCCACTAACATGCAAGAGTAATTTTACATTCTCCATTATTCTTAAGCACTCTCACAGGGAAAATTCTGAAAATTTGGGGGCTTTCTGTTGGTGTTCTTTTTCTGTTTCTTAGAAAAAGACAATTACATGTTTTCTCCTGCCCATTTTGAATACTACAGTTTCCTGTTACAGAATCATAGAATGGTTTGGGTTGGAAGGTGCTTTAAAGTTCTAACCCTCCCTGCCATGGGCAGGAACACATTTCACCAGACCAGGTTTCTCTACCCTGTGTCCAACCTGGCCTTGAACACTGGAAATGGAGTAGCCGCAACTTCTAAAGGTAAACAGTTCAAGTTCCTCACCACCCTCATAGTAAAGAATTTATTCCTCATATCTTACTAAAATCTACCCTCTTTCAGTTTAAAGCCATTCTCCCTTATCCTATCTCCATATGCCCTTTTCAAAAGGTCCAGCTTTCTTATAGACCCGCTTCAGGTACTGGAAGGCTGCTCTAAGGTCTTCCTGGAGCCTTCTTTTGTCCAGGCTGAACATCCTCAACCCTCTCAGTCCTTCTTCATAGAAGAGGTGCTTCAATCCTCTGACCATCTTCATGGACCTCCACTGGCCTGGCTCCATAGGTTTACTGCAGTCAGGTTAGATTTCTCCCCAGAACAATTCAGAAATTCCCTTTTGACAGCAAGACTTTTTATCAACATGCTTAATTTCCCTCCCTCCCCTGCTCAATTCCAAGTACCTTAATTCTATATGTAAAATGAGCCACAGCAGGTCCATGTTGGGTCCACCAGCTGAGCCACCAGAGGCGTTTTAGCTGCTTGGGTGGTGAGTGGCTTGGTGTAACCCACTTGGTCTGTGGCTCAGTTTTGCTTTTTTGCCATGAAACCTTAGCTCTTTTAGGAACAATAATTTTCGTATCGTTCCTCCAAACTGAGGGCTCAGAAGGGGCATAAAATTAAATATTAGCGGGAGGGGGGGGAAATGTGGCCAGTTATAGGCACCTCTGGGGCTTGAACCTTCAGATCAGCAGTCAAAGCATACTAGAGGAGTTTGTCAATCTCAAGACAGCCTCTGTACTTGAAAGGTGGGGCAGGCTGTCTGAGGAAATCCTTCTTCAAGTATCAACAAATATAAGGCCATAAACCATTCTGGCATCAATCTGAAGCAAGTAAAATACCAGGACCCTCTGGATAAGATTGTTGTTTTTAAAAAAACTTAGTAGAAGATATTTTAAAATAATGGATGTTAATTAGAGAGCTACAAAAGAGAGGGATCTCTGCTGTAATACTGGCTTGTCTGTTTTGCCAGTCAATGCTTTGTACTTGATCACAAAATTTACTATTTCCTGCAATATTATGCACTTGGTATATAACATTTTATTTCAAAGGTTTTAGGTTTTGAACTATAATTTCTAAACAAGATCTCAGTCATGTATGAAAGACAGCCTTCTTTTTAAAAACTAATGGTAAGTCTTTAATATCAATATCAATCTTATTGAGATTGATGATAATTTTACCAGAAGCATAAAACTTACATGTTCATTCTACAGTTTCAAACTTCCTTTTGCTCTTTTCTGGATCATAAATCTCATTTGCTCTCTCCTTGTGTGCTGAAGTCACTGAAAATGATACAAAGTACTTTTACATTCCCAGTCCAAAACTTGTTGTGCACTGAAAGACAAGAACATAAGACAGACAGATTTAAACTTAAGTGAGGTTAAGTAGCAGTTATGATTATAATTTGAGTCCTGTTTCTCACTTTACATTAAGTACAAAAAATTAATTTGAATTTAGCACAGGATTAATAATTTGCTCTATCTAGATGCAAAATAAATCCACAGACAGTTGTCAATTTAGGTGCCACTTTTCACATAGTATTTAGAATCACAGAATCATTTAGGCTGGAAAAGACCTTCGAGATGATGGAGCCCAGTCTTTGTCCAATCACCACCTTGTCAAATATACCCTGGAACTAAGTGTCACATCCAGTTGTTTCTTGAACACCTGCAGGGACAGTGACTCCATCACCTCCTTGGGCAATCCATTTCAATGCTTAACCATCCTTCCAGTGAACACATTTATCCTGATGTCCAACTTGAACCTCCCCTGGTGAAGCCTGAAGCCACTTCCCCTTGTCCTGTTGCCAGCTGTCTGGGAGAAGAGGCTGACACCCACCTTGCTACAATCTCCTCTCAGGTAGTTGTAGAGAGTGATGAGGTCCCCCCTGAGACCCCTTTTCCCAGGCTAAACAACCCCAGGTCCCTAATCCATTCCTCACAGGACTTATTCTCTAGATCCTTCACCAGCTTTGTTATCCTATTAGGTGCAATCCTTAGTCACGTGTGCTATACAACGACACAACCACACACAGAAGGACATTTGCAAGCACCTTGCATGTATCATTAAAAATCTCAAAGACCATATGATTGTATTTGGCTACTACTTAATGTGAAAAATGTATGTAAACTATGATGAAAAACAGAGAAATATTTAAGTTACACCCAAGCAACGCAAACCTGTAATGCTTGAAGTTCGTCATTATTCATTGAGGTGGATCTGATAGCTGGATGAAGAAATATTTTCTTTTCTTTTCTCAGTCACTTCGATTCAGAGTATGAGGACAAAATGAAAGACTCAGTTATTATTCCTAAAAGTCAAATCCAGAAGCTATGAAAGGTTATATATTCACATCAAATGGTATATAATTTGTGCTTTTATGTCCTGACTTGGGACAATGACACACACAATGTCTGGGCTGTTGTGAATAAAGTTGGTCCATGCAGTCTGTTTGGATTGAAAACTGCTGGTTTACCTTGTTTTCATTTTTACCTTTTTTTTTTTCCCCTGTGTATGCATGAAAAATTCTTTCTTTTAAAAAATATTATTATTCAAGTGCATGCTGAAATTGAATCATGCTATTCTTACATAATTTTTCATTGGATTGTTGCAAACTATAAAGAAATCCAATTAAATTTCCCTTGCAGGCACAGAGCCTCATTCAGCATGCCTTTATACAGCTGGCTTGTTGGATTGTATGGCATGTCCATGAATTGAGAACCACTAACATTAACAGTGTTTCAAAGAGCTGTATTATCAGAAAACATAAAGGTTTTGCCATCATTTCTGCTGCCATGGTTTAGAATATGCATGGAAGAGTGTATTTTCAGAACAGTTTTTAGGCCAGTATGGTTCATGCATTAGTCTCTGCATCTGATATTCAACTTCTTTATACTAAGGACACATGATTCAATGTTTAATTCCATGCTGAAGATGGTGTACATATTCTCCATTGAAGAAAATGTTAGTAAAATACCATTTTTGGAATGGTACTCTGGTTTCCCAAGTTGCACAAATGTACTCTTTTCCTATCTAAAGGAAGCTGACTGCAAAATTTCTGGAGTTATATTACACAGCAGTGGGACTGCTGCATTATTTGTATGTGTGCCTTGATTCTGATTTAAACATCACTGAATGATCCCAGTGATGAGCAGGCTCACTCTGATTGTTTTCAACAAGAAGGGCAAGGCTTACCTTCATCCATGGACATACATAGTGGAAACATACAGAGCCACCTTGATTCACTATCAGACTTTGCCTACAGTAGTTGTAACCACTGTATATCTTGCATGTGAAGGACACTCCAGGTTGTACAATAAGACTGCCTTGGCTGGATCATTCTGCTTCTTCTCATCGTTGAGAAAGAAGGGACAAAGCATGTTTTGTAGGCTCCAGGCACTTTCCATATAGGAGATAACTTGCTGTGGTAAGGAGCAGAAGTATTTATTTACCCAGTAACTGCAACTGCCTCCTTTCACCTCCCCAGACTTCTATATCCTGGAGCTGGAAATAAGCTATAAGATGTGGAATGCAAAGATGATAAAGATCAACCGCTATATCTTCCTGTTAATGTGGAATTGATTTCTGTGCTATATTTCCTGATGTTTCTCCAATCTACTTTAAATGTTCCCAAGTGTTCTTTTCCCTTGAGAAATTATTGCACTGTCTAATGTTATGATGATGATGGGCAAAGTGTAGTCCAGATCTAGTTCAAGAACTGAAAGGGAGATATATGCAAATAGTCTTACTGCCTGGGATTTTCTTCTGATAGTCAATCTAAATTTTTCTTCTGTTAATTTCTTCTCATTATCGCTCTGGTTATACCCCTGTAACTAAGCTAAATAATTAATTGACATTTTCATTTACTTCGTTGGGAGCCATTCATACATATCAGAGGACAAATTTTAGCCCTTAATAAAGAAATGAACTATTGTCTCACCAACCAAATACCGAAAATGCTGGCTTACCACACGCTCACACGAGAATTGAGAACTTACTGTTTAGAATGATCATTTGTCCCAAGAGTCACCTGTAATGGTGGTATTCTATAGATTCTTTATAAACTCAGTCCAGAAAAATACTGTAAATTAAGTCAGGGTACTCACCCTAAAGCCATATTCACACAGTGCTTTTTACATTTCTTTAGAATAACATGAGTTTAACATCATTTGTAGAATGGTTAGTGTGGATGTGGTTTTCATTTTCCAGAAGCATGATACCCAGACATCCTCTTGACTATCTGTTACATTATTCTAACACATAAGTCTATCCCTCCTATCTAAGTCAGGACTGAGCTAAAAAATTCATTTGGAGCAAGTTTTTCACAGTAGGTTGATCTTAAAAGGATACTCATTTGAATTCTTTTTGGTATTGTCCGTATCAAATCATGAGAACCAGTGCTAACAGATAGGGAGTTTATGGGATCAGTGACAAAGCTAGAAAAATAGATAAGACAATACAGGGTTGAATTGAGTAATGCATGTTGACTGGTAACAAGAAAAAAGAGAGAATGTTTGTCACTTTTTTAAATGGAAAATTTCAGGCAGTCATGTAACCAGAAGTTATTTCTGACTCGGGTCAACTATAGTCTGTTTTAGCCACTATATTGTCCAAAAAATGCAAATAGAAACAATCTGGACACAGTTCATGACAACAGAAAGTGTCCTTGAAGATGGTATAGTCATTAAACCGGTCAAATGTCACTGAGAAAGCTGTGTTTATATTTAGTGTACATTTCCATGGGCAGAGGAAAATACTTCCTTGGAAGGAATATAACCAAGGACAAACATGACTCATAGCAGACTTTAATAACGTCTGAGATGAAGGGATTGCTTTTTTTCTATTCTCAGAGGATGAATTTAATGCAATCCTGGGATGCTCACTGACTCGCTGGGCAGTGTGTAGTAGGGAGGACTGTTAGGGACAGACGGAGGAGCACTGCTTCTCCACCCACTGAACATGGGTCTGTGGACTTGACCTTCTTCAGACCCTGAATGCACTGTTGCTGACTCAGTTTCACATTAGACTTCCTTTAAAGCCAAGTTCAAACTGAGGGTTTAGGCCCAAAACAGAAGAGGTAACCCTAAGCCTTACCCAGAGTTTTCTTGGGACAGACTATGTGTAACCCTGTAAAGGACACGTCTTGCCCCTGCTCTTCAGCCTTCATGGCTTTAAGCACCTGACACTGCAGGCATCCCTTCTGGTGCTAGAGGACATCAGAGTCTTCCCCTGGGAACACAGAGCCATCAGGAATCAGAGTGATGAGCCATGCAAGCAGCAAGAGTAAAAAAAATAACCTAGATGAGAGCGTATGTGTCACAGAAGCTACCACTCTGCCTTGTTTACTTCAGTTATTTTTTGCTGGGTAAAATGATACCAAGACAAAGCAACACAGGATTAAGTCTTGCACTTTAATTTGCCAGCAGCATAGGACAGTAGCTTCTGAAATTTGGGATTTAAATCTTCAGCTTTTCCCAGTGTCTAACACCATGGTTGCAAACCCCTTAGAAGTTAATAAATTTTCCTTTTTAACTTTCCAGGTCCGACTGGCAAGCCACGTTTCTTGTAGCTTGGATAACCACCAGAGGTCAGCAAACCACATTACAGGGACTACCGAAGTGGTGAGATAAATTACCGGGTTTGGAGACACGTGTTTTGTTATGAGTATTCAAAGTGCTGTGGTGGGCCCCGATTAGAGTTTGAGTAGGTGATGGCATTGCCGGTGGCAAAAGAGCTAGTTCTGTGTCACTCAACCCTACTGCAAGGGAAGAAACACCGTGCTTTAGCCGGCTTTGCAGAGGGTCCCACAGGTCATGTCCTTTGAAACAGACTGAATTGCATAGAAGTAGTCCAAACCAGGAATATTCAAAAATAGCAATACCACTCCATTTTTCTTCAATTCCAGGGAAAAGGAGGTTTCCAAGCTTGCTAAAGTGCCCTTCATCCTCACCCATGATGCAACAGTGTCCCAGGGGAACTTGAGAGCCCACATGGTGAATAGGCTGGAAAGAAGTGGGAAAGATAAAGAATTTCTTTCACCCCCCCACCCCATTCCCAGAGAGAGAATCTTAGAAACAAGAATTACATGGGGTGAGAATTGTCTCATCACTGGTTCCTGGCTCAGATTTTGCCTGGTTTTTTTATATGCCAATTGGCCCTGTGGGGAGTTCTGATTAAAGGCGCATCTATGTCCAGGGCATATAAATATTCTTTTCCATTGCTAGAAACTGGGCTGGGAGTCAGCTGTAAGTGTATCTTAAAAAACATACATGGGTGAATTGAACAGAATAAACATCTAGCTAAATGGATGCCTTTTTGACTCAGCAGAAAGATTTAGAGGTAATATGTAGCCGTTAAAAGATACAGGAGGCTGGAAAGGAAGAAAGAAGGAGGGGGGCAGCAGGGCTGGGAGAATTTCTCTGAAATGTGTTCTGCATAATCTAAAAGAAAAATGTGTGTAATTTGGACCCCAAATGCAGGCCAAAGCGACAGCATCTAATAAGGGAAACATGATTTAGAGGTCAGTTTATAAACTAAACAAATTTAGTGAGTTTCATAAATGAATCTCATGGCAAGATCCAAAATTTTTTAAAAGGTGGATAAAAAATATTGTATGTTAAGGAGGGAAATCAAGATGGTTTTTAAGCTGATGTCTTTAGAAATATATGTATATAGACTTTTTTATAGCTCTTGGTGTATAAAATAAGTCATTATTCTAAATAGAAAAATATTGATGATGTCATAGGAGCCATTGCCGGACACATCAAGCTGATCTGATGAACTGGGAAATCAATAGATATTTTCCAAACGAGATGGCATTTCTTTTAATTGGTTGTGTGAATGCGATATACTGCAGAAGGCAAACATTTAAAGTTAATTTTCATTTGGCTTGGATTTCTCTATGTGGTGTTCTATTATTTCTTTATGTAGAATTTTTTTTTGGTTTATTTTGTTTTAACACTTGTTTTTTTCTATTGGTTTACATATAAATTCCTTATTAGAATAGATGAAATAGCACCTATGTATTGTAGACACTCAGATAGTACAGCTTTGGGAGCTATTTGAATATCTACCAAGATTAGAAAGTATTGAAGATTTTACCCAATAATTCCCACACTCCTTTTGACTGATTGAAATTTTTTTACTCAAATAAGTCTTTTAATTTCACCTCCATCACAGATACATAAGCAGTTGTCCTCATGTCCCATAGCAAATGAACATCAGAATTTGAAACAGAAATCCCAGCTGCTTAGACTTTAAACTAATTGCCAGAATGTACAAATGGCACACATTGTAGATCAATACACTAACATACAATTCAAGTGTTGTTAAGTAATATTGCATGCCCTCCAGAGCCCCTCAGACACAGAATTTTTCAAGGGCATATGATAATGAAACCCTTGTAAAAAACCACTGTTGATCAGCAAAGGATGCTGGGCAGGGACCTCATTTGTACAAAGTATTTTAGCTTTATGGTTTTGCATGTCAGATTGTAAGTAAAAGAATCTGACAAATACTTGTTCATTCTTGAGGCAGCTAAGATTTTTTGTGCCGTTGTTCTTTCATCAACTTCACATTTCTCCTCCTGAAGGGGGGAAGAAACAGATCTGGTATTAATCAGCAACTGTAAGGTACATGCAAATATATGGTATATTGTCCTTTTTGATTTTTTTTTTTTGTTTAATTTTAAAATAAATTTTTGTTATTACAAAATTCCTTTTGTTAAAGGAAGGTGTTCAATTGATTTCCACAACTGCAATGGCAGAGCAATTTTCTAGGCAGGCTGAAGTGCTGTTAATTCATGCAGGTACTTCGGACTTCATATCTTGACTTATGAAACCTATTTGTTGATTATATTGCTAGGGAAAATGCCAGTTACAGTTATTTGGGGTGGTTTTGTTATGGAGTTTTCTAATTCTGTCAAACGTGAGCATTGTGATTTCACTAGGCTCATTCTGCTCAGGTGCTAAACACTATTTTATATTTACTTGCCATAAATTTAATACATTTGGCCCCAAATTTTGCTGCCCACTCTGTTGCTGTTTTAAGTCTTCGTAATAATTTAATTCATAATTTGATTATGGTTTACCTTCTTATGGAGAAATATTAGTGGATTAAAGAAACTCAGTCATTCTGCTTACATCTCTTCCCTATTTGATACTACTGAATATAATAATGTGAGGTACTATTATTTATTTACACTGCAGTAGTGGAAGATGCTTTGAGGACATTGCTTTGTCCATGCCCAGGAATGATGCACTTCATCATTTAATTGCATGAAAGCTGTAAAAAATTTACATCTCTTAAAACATGTGAAATCTCCACAGAAATCAATGACAGAAGTTCACCAAGAAATTTAGCAATACTTTGAGACCAGCCAATTATACTTTCTATTAATTGTTTTTTCTAATCAGTTTCATGTTCCAAAATACCCATTCTTTACTCATAACATGTCTGGAGCTGCTTCGGATATTTCATTAATTTTCTTAATATGGAAATAATATACCTAAGCATTTGTAAAATGCCTTTAACTACAGCATTTAAGTGCTGAGTATGTGCCACTTACTAGGGATAGTGATAGGAAGTCAAATTTTCAGCTTCTGAGGAGATGAGACCAAAAGCGAGATACACATTTTCATCTTCTATTAGGGGAATTTAGGAGAGCTCAGTTCTGTCTGGATAAAGAATGTCTTTTTGCTGCTGTAAGGACACTAAAAAGTCAATGGTTACAGTCATGGACAAAATGATCAAAACTGCATTCTAACTTTGCATCTCTAAAATTATACAAATTCATGTTTGTGCTCATAAAACCCAGCCATCTTAAATATAGTGAAAATAATTTCTGAGCCAACTGATAACATTTCAGACACAAACACCTTGGAGAGCAGATGTGATCCTTGCACTTACATATTTCATAAAAATAATTTTCCTGGCTATAACTTGAAAAGCTGGATCCATATTTCATAACAAAGAAGGGATGTTGGCCTGACCCTGGCAAATACTTGGCCACCTTGATGAGTTTAGATGCCTCTGTGTCCCTGTTGTGCAGCATGACAGATAATGCCAAGTTTCTTACTCTCGGTATCTTGCAAACCTTTTATTTCTTCACAAACCATGAAGGTAGGAGGTTTTTTCCTGAACTTCTGAAAAGAGCAATAGCAGCATTCCTTGCTTATCTCTTGTTTATTTTTAATGCACCCTGGCTGCATTTTGTCGGGCATGTTGTTTTGTATGTGAAACAGAGATTTAGTATCATATCTTGAATCTTTAACACCACTCCTTTGGAAAGAAACCCATTCTCTTAACTATTTTGAAAATGCAGCAGAAGCTGTAATTCTTGAGTGACTCTAAGGAAAACTACAGTTTCTTTTTCCACTTGGGAACAGATGAAGGTTATGTGGTATGTGGAAAAGGCAAAAATTTCTTGTAGTCAATAATTGCATGGGTGAACAAGTACAGCAACTTCATAAATAGCAGTACTGGTCAATGTCAACAAAAGTTGTTCAGCTTAGTTGAAAATCACAAGCTTAGAGAGATGACTCAGACTTAAACCTTTTCTCCATTGATTTTATGGACTTTGCATTTCTGATGTGATTTCTCAAGTATGGAAATGATGGGCGAATAGTGGGGTGTGAGGGACTATGAAGATCTTGCTGCAACTCAAGGAATGAGGCAATAGACAGAGTGCCAGTTTATGAATCCCAGCTCTGTCATTTGCTCCAGAGAAAAGTGGTTTTAGGCACAAGTTCGACTGATATACATCTCTGTCTCCATTCTGCCAGCCAAAAGAGGTATTTCCCTCCATATCTCTGCTAAACCCCTTCAGTGTAACTGCTTGAAGATGTGCAGAAGACATTGGGATTGCTTGTTGCTTTCCTTTAATTCTTCTTAAATCTGCTTTGCTGCCTAATCAGAAGACTGACTACACCAAATTCTCACTACATGAGTTATTTGCCATCACTATGCCTTCTCTCTATGTGGGTGACAAAAACCCTTACAGTGGAACTATAGTTTAAAGAAAATAATAAATACATCTCTCAAATTCCACAGGGAATGATCATTCATCCAAGAGTTAAGGATTTCTTAGCTCTGTCAACAAAATATCCATCAAAATATTTGCAAATTATGGGAAATTCAGGTCTACAATTGACTGTTGAATGACTGTGTAACTTGCTTTTGTGAAATAATTTGGGAATAGCTTTTAATACATTTTGGCCACTATAACTTTATAGCTTGAGCAGCCAGTGTAGAAATCCCATTCAAAGCTGAATTGCAGCAGCATGCAATGGGTCATCATCAGCATGCTTGTCCAACCTCCTCTTCCTCAGGATTTACACTTCCTCAAGTAGAAAGTGTTCTTAAATTCATGCAGTCCTGCTGCCTGAAGCCCTGGACCCCAGCTGTGCTGGGAATCAAACAGCAATCTTTCATGTGCAACAGGCTGTACATGTGAGGACTTTCATATAATATTGATGAGGTTAAAGGGTCTTCTTGACTGATTTTGAAATTTTAAAATGGAGAAGTAGGATTTCAAAATCTTGCTACTGTTTCAAAAGGAGTTCCTTCCTTCCTTCCTTCCTTCCTTCCTTCCTTCCTTCCTTCCTTCCTTCCTTCCTTCCTTCCTGCCTGCCTGCCTGCCTGCCTGCCTGCCTGCCTGCCTTCTTTCCTTCTTGCCTGCCTTCCTGCCTGCCTTCTTTCTTTCCTTGTTTCCTTATTTCCTTGTTTCCTTGTTTCCTTCTTTCTCTCTTTTTCTCTTTCTTCTCACGTGTTTAATATGTATTCAAGACTACCCTATCAAAAGAATTATTAATTAGACAATCATTTAGATATTGGATCTCATTTCATTTTTTTTTCAAATATTTATGAGATATGCATATTTATGAAAATGCTCATTTTGTAATCTGTAAACCTACTTTATGAGTTTGCAGTCAGAATTCAGTCTTCCCAGGTTTTACAAAATCCTATCGCTAAATCTGACCTAAATCTGTTAAATATTGACTCCAGACTTGTCAGACAGAAATGTTATTCCAGTAATAAAACAACTCTATTAAAGATCATTGATATTATAAGTGAGATAACTTCACAATGAGTGTATCAGTGTTTATTTTAATGAAACGGATTTCCTGGCACATTGTCAGCTAAACGTTTTATACTGAGAGCTGCCTGGAAAAAAAAGAGACATGTTAAAATTAGCCTATAACAGCACTTATGATTCTGTTTTTAAGTCTTTGCAACTAAAAGTGTGTAAATGGAACTGCTTTCAATAAAGCACAATAATTTATTCTAGAAATTAGCAAGCCCACGTTCCACCTATAAAATCATTCTCTGTGATGTGCAACTGGCCTTCATTTCAGTGGCCTTGATTTATAGTTAGAGTTTGCTTTATTTTCAAGAGGTAGAGACTGGGAAGCAGCCGGACAGAGCTATTAAAGCTGTTGTGCACAGCAATTTTTCAGGGGTTTATTAATTCTTGCAGAGAATAAGCCAATGAACTGAACATTTTTCAATGTGAGAACACCTTTTGTAAAAGAAGGGTTTCTTGATGAATAGATGCAGACTAAAAACCAAAACATATGCATGTTTGTGGTATGAAGTTACCCATTCTGTTTGCCACATTTTCAGTTGCAAAGACTTATCTAAATGAAGGTTCACATTTAGCCATCTTGTAATTTCACCTGTGTCAGTGGTTTTGGTCCCAGGTTTTCTTTGATGCTTATATTGATGCCTGGTTTTTGTACAGAAGGAAGACCCAGATCACTACAGACAAGAAAGACAATCATAATAACTTAATTCCAGTGAGTGGAAAGCACAAGTTCTCTCTAAAATAGAAATGCTTATATTTTCAGATAAATTAAGATAGAATCTATATTTTTGGTTTATAATGTATGAAAGTGAACTCTAATTAAAACATTTCTAATTAAAAGGTATTTCAGTCAGTAAATCTATTAAAAACAAAATTGTGTGTCAGCTACTCCCAAACTGCAGCATTTGCTTAAAAAATAATTTGGGTTTTTTAACTCTCTCTCATGGAAGGTTTTCTCATACACCTTGATTCTGAACATATCAGCTGCTCTTGGGTCAAAGTTCTTGAGGACTTCAAAGAGAATGAATCCATGCAGTCTTAGGTTTTGTTTTAGCACAAATATGTTCAAATCACATGTCATCCATCAAATGTGAGCAGCTCTTCTTGGCCACAAGTGAGGTGTCAGATTCACCTATTTTGAATGCTGAGAGAACTGAAGGGACAAATATCTATGGATGGTTTGAACAGACTTGTTATGCTGTAGGCCATGCTAGCTGATCACTCAGATTGCAAAGATCATGCAAAAGGCTGAGTCTTCTCTTAAGTTACAATTAAAACCACCAAAGACCACAGGTTTGTCAGAACAAGACTCCTAATTCATGTGGTGCAACTGCAAATGTGTACAGAATTCAGAGTAGAAACACTGTATCATAGTGCACTTAATATTTTACTAAAAACTTCCTGTGCTAATGTGTAAAAGATGGGTGAATCATTTGCTTCTCCAATAGCTGAAGCTCTCTTTTAGTGAGATTTTTTTTCACTTTTGTGCTAAAAGATATTCAGAGACTACGCACCAGGTTCAATCCAGAGACACATGAAATGGGCTCAGCTCTCACTGTTGAGGACAGTATTTTCTGGCACTCTCTGGTTTTCAGCACCATACTGCAATGGGAGACAGACATGGCTGTGAACAGCAGGGATACGTCCTACTTGAACAAGTCAGGTTGCTATCCTACACTTGACAGTCACACCCCTACCTTTGTGGGTGCTGCAGAAGCAGGTGAAGAGATCTGAAACCACTGGAATTATTCCTGTGTTGATAATGAAAAATCACTGCAAATGGTAGGTCGAATAAATAATTTATATGAACAGCCTTTCTTCTCAAGCACTGGTTATGCAAAGTGCTCAGCAGGCTGGATTTTACAAACCTCCTAAATTTTGTGCTTTAGCCTGTATAGAACTCTGTGGTGCTATCTGAAGAGTTCAAGGCATATGCCAGCCAGGATTGCAGCCAATGGAACAGCTCTGAGAAAGAAAAAGACATGAACTGAACTCTGAGAGAGAGACAAAAAAAAGGATAATTTCCTGGTTTATAGTAATCCAAATTGTTTGGCAATTCAAGAGCATGGGACAGAAACCATTCTTATGTTAGTGATTCTGCAATAAGGTTAAAGACTTTTGCAACTAGGTAAAAGGATCGCCCAAAATCATTGCATTTAGACATTTTAAGTTTTCTGGCATTGTTTCAAATTGTATGTGTATGAATCCTTCAGAGTTGTCAGCAAAACTCCCAGATGTCTTGAAGTTTCCTTGAGGAGTCTTCACATTTATTTGAAGAGAAGACAGGTGCAAGCGTTGAAATGAGTCCTTCTGTCCTTTCCCTTCTCTCACCTACACGAAGTTTCCTCTCTGAAGCATGTAATATTTTAGCAAGAAGCATAGCTGTGCCATATCTGTCTAGTATCACCTTTAGTATCATGGTAACACTTTACATTATCTTACAGCCAAGAACCACATTGCAGATTTGAACAAGGGATGTTAAAGTTCATTGGTATTTTCCTTCGATTGGGCCAAAAGAAGATTGAAATTTATAAGAAAGAGAGAACCAGAGGTGAATGAAGTAGACTGACTTACAATACATCTTTCCTCTATAATGAATGCATGAACTAGTAAGATTGGTTTCACAAAAAAAAAAGGATTATATTCTTCCTTCACAATACATAGAAAAAGCTGGAGTTGATGAATTTGCCTATCCCAGCTGGAGTCTGTCCAGTTATTAGCTGCATGGTTAACAGAAGTCTAAGTAAAAATGTACAGCCTTAGCTTTCCGTGATGCTTTTGTTTAAACTCTTTGCCCCTGCTTTTCCCACCCCACCTTCAAGGCAGCCATGGCAGAGGAGTGCTCCCCCCATGCTGGGGTGCCTGCAAGGAGCCTCTCTGCAGAAAACCACACATGCAAGCATTTTGTTGTGACAAGCTGGGAGCGTGTCTATCTGTGCAGGTCCGTGTGTCTGTGTGATTTTGTGCCTTTGTTGTAGTATAAAGCCTGGAGGGGAGTGAGAGACGTTTTCTGACAGAGCAGTGGCGCCAGTGCTGGGCCCTCTCAGCCCCACCGAACAGCCAATCAAGGGCGCAGGGGAGGGTGCCGAAACTCGGGTGCAGCACACCCCATGCCCCGGAGGCCAGACCCCTGCTCTGCAGAGGGGCGAGAGAGCGATTTGAAGATGCTCAGGACTGTGCACCCACGCTCTCAACAGCCTCAAAGCACACACTCCAGAGGAAAGCTGAAATCTCGTAACTGAGTGTTAATTATGTCTGAGTGGATTCTAGAGAAAAGGAAAACCATATACTGTATCAGCAGAGAAATGGTTTCACTGTGAGGAAACTAATGATGCTTTTATCAGGAACAATATAAAGATTGCTTTTTTACTAGTGTGTGTCCCACAGGGTTTGGACTATGAGATATTTCTGTATCTGGCTTTAGGTTCCTCTGAGCTTTTACATAATCAAATCAATATAGCTATGATTCACCCTCTGGCAACAACTTCTCCGTGCAAGTTGCTGCTGCTTCTTTAGTGACTGAAGAGGAAATAAATAAATAAATAAATAGAAAGAAACTTATTACAAATCCGTAAACATTGATTTGTTTGGTCTTAGATTTTACTTTTTTTAATTGCCACAGAAAAAAAAAAAAGAAGAAAAAGTATGAGGAGGCAGGAGGACGTATGAATTTCTGCTCAATGGGGCAGACCTGTGATTGCTAGCCCGATACTTGAAAAGAAAAGAAAAAAGTGGATTGATAGGATTTCATGAACCTACACTAAGTATTGTCCAGACACAGACTGAAGTGTGGCTGAAGGGCGGATGGGGCAAAGAAGGGGCAGAGGCTGTAAAAGCCAAGGCAGGCAAAGAGTTCAGAGATGAGAAAATTTGATTTTGTACTATCAGTACTGTATTGTTTGGGTCTGCATTTTAACTTCCAAACTTGAGTTACTCATCTCCAGTTTCCAGAAAAGCAAAGGAAAACAAAAACCCCCAATATTTAAAATATAAAGATAAAAATAAAAAAAACCTTTCAAACCTCTAAAAAACCAAACAAAAAACCCCCCAAAAACCCCAACCAACCAACCAACCAAAAAAAATCCCAACAAAAAACCCCCCCAAAGCAAAAAACCACCAATAAAAAACCCAGAAAAGATCTTGCTCCCAGATGTATTTCTTTCTATGCTTCCACCTCACCATTCATGCTCCCATCTCTTGACCCCCAGCTAATCCTTTTCATTCCAGAAATTTTCCCTCTCCCCCCTCCTCTCTTTTCTGGTGTCACACTGTCATTGTCACAAATATTTTCCCCTTTCAACCATGGTTGCTGGTGTAACACAGCGCTCTGGCACACACATCACACACCAGTGGAATTGACTTCTCTTAGGATCATCTTGTCTTGTTTTTCCCTTGGCTGACATCTCTGTTTCACCAAAACAAAGGAAATACTGAACAAAAGGATCACTGGGTTTTTCACAAAAGAAACCCCATATTTTAAACAAACTTCATTTCTTCCTTTCTTAAGGTTGTGTGCTGTCAGGCAGGACTTTGGAGGAGGGTGTCCAAGGAGGATGACACTGTTAGAGCAGGAAACTCCTCGATCAGTGTGGCAACCTTGGTTGCGAATGTGCCAACTAACTTCCCAGCATGCTGTTAATCCTGAGCTAAATTCCTGCTAGTGATGCTCTCCTCAGTGACAGATATGTCAGCTGATGTTCTTAAAGTGCCTTAGGATCTTTGGACAGATGTTGTCACTGGCATTAGCTTTTGGAGTTTTCAATTTGCTTTTGACAAAGAAAGGAAATGACCACCTTTCCATACATCCTCCTCCCCTCCACCACCCTTCTGTATGAATTTTCTTGAGTTTTTCTACTCTTTTTCTTTAAAAAAAAGGAAAGGATATGTCCCTTACTAAAATCTGGAGTAGAATTTTATATTTTCCAAGTACAGATCATGACAGAGGGAATACAGCAAGCTTTTCCTCTTACAGACTCATTCATTCCTAACATAAATTTTGTTTATTTCTGCAGATCTAGCAGCAAGCTTAACATGGATTCGCATGCTCCCAGAGGTGGTTATTCCTTCACCCCAGAAAGGCACTCTTGTAAGAGTACAGATACCCTGGGAGAGCCTACAGCCTGACTGCAATGGAACTGGCCATGAAACCTCAACATTTATTTGCAAATAATTTCTTGATACTCAATGAAAAAAATATTCAGTGAATATATTTTTCTATACTTTGACTGGATTACAAAAATGGCTTATTATTCATTGAATAATTTAAGGGAAACCAAGCTCTTTCAGCCATTATTGTTCAAATAATAGTAATATACATCTTGTGCTGGAGGAGTGGATAATCTGTCGGTGTAGATACAATGCTGTTTAGATTTTAAATCTTGTTGGTTTTTTCCAGGTGTCTGATGATAATGACTACTGCTTATGGTTAAGCACTGCCCTCCTTTTTTTGTGAACCACAAGGATGATCTCTCTTTTCTCCCTATTCCTTTGTAGCTCCAGACATCACAGGATTTGAATTACTGGAATTTTGAATCTTGAATGTTGGGGAGCCTTTAACTTCTCAGTTCATGTAGAGATAGTGGTGACATTCTTGTGTAAAGTCATATCTCCCTTGTGCCCTGTCATAATCTTCTCAGCCTCATTTTGGTGAAGGTGTTAAGGGTTTTATCACGATCTCCAATAATGTAGAACAAGGGGCAACAAAACTGTTAGTTCTTTCTGTTGTAGCTACTACCTTTATTCTAGCAATGTGGACTTCCTTTTCTCAGTCCAGATAAATATAATCCATGTACATATCAAAAGATTTGACCAAATATGAAAATTATGTGCAACATGAGCTTGATGTCTACACTTCTAGGAGTGAATGGGACACTATGCAGGCATGGTCCCTGCTGGTTCAAGCTGCTATCCCTACCAGTGTACCAATGTCAATAAAAGCCAGCCTGCTTCTTGTGTGAGGGTTTAACTGCTTTCAACACAGACATACACACACACACACAATTAGAAAATACACACTAAAAACCTAATAATACTTACTTGAGGCTTTTAAGCTCCCGAGGGGTAGATAGATACAAGGTAGTAAACCAGTAGAAGGAAAGAAAAACAGTTAAAAAAAAACTAATAAAAAATCCTATAGGAAGGAGACGATACTCCCCTACTCACTTGCTCCCTTTACCCTCCCCCACACCCCCATCCACTTCTTAAAGAAGAAAAAAATTAAAAACTGGGCTAATTGTTGTGCTTGCTGTGGTGGCTTGCCTGGAAATGAGCCTATGAGTTGAAGGCATATGGTGCTTATGTTGGAATTGTTTTCTAAACAGACTTTTTGCCTGTGTGTCTTTTTCACCTCTTTTAAACATCTTGTGCCAAAAGCAGTAAAACCACTGCTGCATTAAACATAAATCAGGGCCCTGTGCCTGCAAAGGACCTCTGTTGTTGGAGGGGGGTTGTTGGACTAGGGATGAAAGGAGACCTACCACCGCATTGATCTGAGGTGATTGTGGGGAGCATATTCAGCTAGGATGCTCCTAGCTAGTTAAGACAATGTGGAACATTCAAGCAATTAATGAACACATGCTTCAAGTAGAAAGGCTGAACAGGGGATTTTAGTGGATGTGCATGTTTCTTGCACTAAATGTAGTCTAAAATAATACATTTTCATGTATTTGTTTTGATTAAATACTTTACCTATCTAGAGTATTTTACCTTTCCCATGACAAATCATACATTGACTATTTCTAGAACAGTGTGAAAATATTTGTTAAATGTTTTTAGTAAAAGGAATGGCTCTGCAAGTTAACATAAATTCACTATAAATTTAGTGTGGGACAACCTGCACTATGTCATGCCTGCAAGCAATTTTCAGAAGTCCAAATTTAAGAATTTGTTCCCTGTGTTGCTAGCTTGCAAGTAAGTTGTTAAGATTTCAACCCTTCCATGATAAAGGCATGGTTTTTACATCTGTGATCTCTTCAGACCCCCAAATTGTTGAGGTGGACCTGCCTGCTTCCTACTTGCAACAGAAATTTTCAGGGTAGAAGAAGACTGCTGGAAACGGTTTTTGCAGTTTTTGCACTTACATGTGTAGTGTATAACCAATTACATATACTAATGCCTATGCGTGACCTTTACGCAGAGAAAGCAATGAACAAACATCTGGGGCTTTTATGTGGGCTGTAGTTGGAAGTTAGCTTAAAGTGAAATTGTTTGCCCTTATAGTCTCCAGATATTTAATGCAATTTTTTAGTGATTAGGCATATTAATCTAGGTATCCCAATCTGTGTATTTAGTCAGCTAAATTCCACCCATGATAGCAATGAGGGACAATACTTATCGAATCATGCTGTCAATGGGTGGATTAATTTCTACAGGGTGTCATGCAGACTGAGCACTGTTTATAAAGTGCTTGGGATTTATTTCTGCTTTTGGAGAGTAGAAGAAACCTATCCACAAGTTACACCTCAGGGAAGGAGATTGGGGAAGGTACTGATGCTGCAGTTTTATCCTCCCCATCACTCAGTTCTGTGGAAGACTAGTCAGGGACCTTTGCTGAGATTATGCTCAGTCATCTGTTGAGGCATATTTCCTTTGAGGGCAGACTTTCAGCTGCAGTACTGTCACCCTATTGCTGCCAGCATCCCCTTGTGCAGGAGGAATAATCCCATCCTCCTCAATGCCATGGATGGCAAGTGCATGACACGTGTGGGTGTGCGTACTCCCGCAGGTGAATGGGAGCAGCATGCACAAGAGGTAGATTTCATGCACAGAAATATATAGAAAAGGTAATATGGCTACTCAGAAATCAGTGTTGTGTTGGGCCAAAAAAGAATGGGGCTCTAGTGCTGGGTTCTTCAGCAGATCCTTTTAGAAACTCACAACCCCACTTCCATAAGGAACAAAGCCCAGGTGGAAACTCTGACCCAAAATGTATAAAATTTCCTTTCTTCAAAGTGCTTTTATTCTCTTGGCATAGGGACAAATTGTGCCTTGAGGGCCAGATCTGCAAGTGGATCCATATGGAGAAATCTTTATGTGTTGGGAACATCATTCAAGTCAACGGGATGCTGCGAGGGCACAGAAGCTTGCCAGGTCCAAGCTGCAATTTGAAAAGTGTTTTGTGTTCCTTCAAGGTAAAGGCATACTATAAACCTAAGCAATAATTCTTTTAATAAGAAAACTTGTGCTTGTGCTTTTATTAACAAAATTCAAGAGAAGACCAAAACCAACATAGATTCTATACAATAAAAAATATTTTTTTTCCCCAGCAGGTGGAAGGAATTTTATCTTGTACTTTGAGCTACAGGGAAGAAAAAATCCAGTGGATAGCTTATCCATAACACAGGTATCAGAAAGAGTACAAGTCCTAAGATATCTAACCTGGTTGTATAGTACAACTGAAGGCATTGTGGGCAGTGCAAGCTATGCTGTGTCTGTTCAAGGGACAAGATGGCAAATTCTTTTTACAAAAAAACCACCAAGCCCTATAAACTGTTACTGAGTGAACTTGAAAGTATTTTTAGGGAGATCTGGTTATGGCATGTGAGAGCAATGCAGAACCATAAAGATACTGTTGTATATATTACCTTTGTGTTTTCAATGTGCTGTTGGCTACAACCGGACCTGATGGAATGAGCATAAATCTGGGAACCAGAAATTTCTTTGATTTTGTTCTCTGTTCTATTTATTTGCTGTATCACCTTGACTAAACTTATTTGACAGAGGCTTTATTTGTAGCTGCCTGTTTGATATGTGTAAAGGGTTTGCAGGTCAGTTGCATAAACCTCAAAGGCTCAAGAGTGAAGGTGTTCCTCACCTTCATAGAGCAGCACTGAGACTATCCTAGCAGTCTCCACTCCAAGGGAAGGAAATTTCTCTGGCCTGCAAAACAGACAACACAATCATGTTCAAATTATATTCCCTGTTGCTTTTCTATCGAATGTTGTAAGATTAATCTAGATTTTACATCAACTAATTTGGGTCTTTCTGTCATGATTGCAATATAAAGAGGGGTTTCTTGGCTTTATTTTTCATTTAAGCATCACAGGGACCTTCTATCTAGTGGGAAGCTAAAAAGGTTAAATAAATCCAATAAAGGTTAAATGTCATTTTGTTAGATGTCTATCTCCAAATGAAGCCCTGCCTTTCCTTTGCAAGTCCATATTTCCATGTGAAATGCTTGCTCCCATTACATATTTATTGCAAAACAGATGCTGGTTGTTGACTTCAGTGAAAACAGGACTGGGCCTAAGAGAGTTGCCTAACTTTACTATATATTTTAAGTTCATCCCTCACTGGAACAGAGAGGCACCAGATGGGTGGTAGTGGTTTGGATGGAATGTGTACCCCACAGCCTTTTATTTTCTTTTTTTTTTTTTTTGTTGCCTGCTCTTGATCTTTCAAGAAGTATGTTAAAATGACTACAATCCAAGTAGGCATATTGTATATAAAATGAATGACAGCTCCTAGCGCCACCAAGAAAACCAAACCCTTTGTTTATTTAAGAGTTTTAAAAATACGTTTGGGAGTAGAAGTCACAGAGTTATAAATGAGCTCCCCAACCACCACAAAAAAAAATAATTATAATAAAAATAATGGCACCATATTCCCTGATAAACCTGTGCCAGAAAAGCTCTTGGGGATCAAGTTTTTGTCAGTCCCCAGCTTTTACCAATTTAAATTCTTGGCAGCATATTAAAACAAAATGTAGAAGGTATTTGAGACTGCAATCCCTCAGGTACTAAATCTAGGGTTTCCTGGCACTAGATGAATGTTACTGGAGTTAAAACCTAGCACCATAGCACCAGATCTCCATAGCTGTTCATATTTATACTTAACAGACAAATATGTCATTCTTTCAGTATCCCTTTACACTGCCAGTTTTTTCTCACATTTTTTTCTCTGATAAATACAAAGGTGAGAAAGTTCCATGCAGTGACTGACATCATGCTATTTTTATTTGCTTTTCAATGTCTAGGACACACCTTTTTCACCCTGAACATGTTGCATTACACTACTTCAAATTACCTGCTTGGTAGCAAAAAAAGGAGGAAGAGCACATTATCTGCTGGCTATATGCACATCCTAAACACACCAGAGCAAGTTTTCCACTCTGTGTAGGTGGAAACAGAATGTGTCTCAGACTCTTGCCCTGAATCTTCTGAGAAGTCCACATTGGCTTCTGTCACAGTGCACACTAAGACTGTACCGTGGCTGAGTTAGTCAGCTGTTGTCCTCCTAGCACCAGATACCAAGTGGAGTTTGCTCTCTGACACCATCATTCCTATTTTCTCCTTCCCCTATGCTATTCTGTGTCACTCAAGACAGGGGATTTAAAAATCTAAGTCTAAATTCAGGGGCACTCCCAAGGCTGAGGCCTCCTTATGCAGATCAAGGTTTTCTACTCACTCTGCTCTGCAGGGGCATCACTGAGAGTACACTCATACCTGAAGATTACTTAGAAGACTAGGTAGATAGCCCAACCTGTGCCATGGAAATAACTGCTAGTATTACAGCTGATTTCGGGGCAGGTCCATAATACCCTCTCTAAAGACTCTCTTTATTCTTTTTTCCAAACTTACATCTTTATGTTAGTATAACAAGCACCTAGCATACACAGTCTTTTGTACTGTTTGATCAGATTACACTATTCATTCTTTTAGCACTACTTCATAGAAGTCACCTTTCTTAATTCTCATTTTTTCCCCATACATTTCTGAGTCTTCAAGGGCATAAAGACAGAAGTGCTTCCACTGTAAATCAAGCCTCCTCAGCAAGTGAAATATTCAATTCCTAATAGTCACTGCTTTCACCTTCTGACCGTTCCATTTAAAATTGAACTACCACAACTGGCCAAAAAATGAACATAAAATCCCTGGCTGTTGGTGGAACCAGATATTCCACATATTCATGCTGTGCCTGCAGAAGTACTGATTCAGGTCCATTGATTTTGCTACCCAAAACACCCAAATCAACAAGCATAGGAGCAGATAAAACACCTGAAGTAATTTATACGATAAAGGTATGAAGTCAACCATTTATATCCTTGCTTCCATTCATGCGTCCTCATCTCTTTTTCAAAACCATGGAACTGCCCAGAATATAAATCTAGACAGTGAGTGAGCCAGATAACATCTTAAGTCCCTTCTGTAAAAAAATGGTTGTCCCTACTGCTTGCATTTCCAGGACTCAGTAAGAGCACTGATCTGATGAAACCTCCAACAGGGAGAAAAACAGAAACACAGGTTTCTGAAGGATTTCACCTTTTCTTTCCAAGGGATACCTTTGGTGCCATGGAGGGCTTTTCTCCTTAGCTCTGAAGACAGAATTGGGCCCTTTGCAATCTGTTAATCTTCTGTCAGTTTTGCTGTCTGCCTCAAGATCTGCCCTTGCAAAATGAAAAAGAGACAGAAGAGGCACGTGTGAATTTGGCCCAGGAGGGAATAAGGAGGGAAGAAAGGCTGGGTAAGAGTGGATGATTATGTATTTACTATATGATACCCAGCTTTGTATTGATTTCATCTATTAGGTGGACTAAACACGAACTTAATAATCAGATCCTGCTTAAGCAATGTGCTCCCCCAGTAATTGACTCTTGCATATTGATTAAGATGTTGACGTATCCCGGTATTGTTCAGTGGTAATGCAGCTGAGAATGGGCCTTCTCTCCCTGCGTTCTCAGCACTCTCTGTACTGCTGTCACCACACTCCCTTTAATGGATAAAGCTGTCATCCTAAAGCTAGAATGTCTTGCAGGCACAAAGACAAAATTAACTGTTCAATAATTTATGGGACATGGAAAAAACTTTACCCAACAACTTCAATTGATTGCTGTAAGTGTTTTGACTGCACTTGCCTGCTTTGCATAAAGTCAGCTACTTTGTAGATCCTGATTACCATTTACAGTAGTTTCTTGGCCCTCTTCACATTACAAGATTTTGAAGAACTTTGGCTTGTTTCAAGGGAATTTCCTGTGTTATGCAGACCTGACATTTTTTCTCTTCACTGTAGATTCATGAGAAAATCAAGATCTTCAATGAAATGTAGTTGGTGAGCTTAATAAGCAGAGTTTAAACTCAAATGATTTAGATTAGTTTGAGGCTGTCTGTTTTTCCAACTCAGGTATCAAAAATACAGACAATCAGTGGACCATCACAGACAGGGAAACCTTTTGCACTTCAGATAAGTTCGACCCAAAAGTTATTGAAATATCTTGTTATTTCAGAACCCCTGAAGTGAGCTGATGGACACAGTCCAGTTTCTGGACATAAGAGTTCATATCACAAAGGCAGACCACAACAATTTTAGCGAGAAGGCCTATGCAGCAAATGATGTCTCTTCTCAAAGATATATGCTGTCTTTTTGCTGGTGAAGCTGACAGTGTATCGTGTATTAATCAGTGGCAACAAGAATTTAATTCTCCAGGGATTCTAGTTCCTTTCATTATTGCCAGAGTCTCTAAAAACAAAGGGCTCTTCCCCATCTGGCTGCCTATTTCTAAAATAATTTTTTTTTTTTTTTGGTAGTTGACATCTTTAATTGCACTTTCATTTTTTTTTAGTAAACTTGGTGTTCATTAAACACAACACATGTAATGTTTGGTTAAAGCCAGGAATAACAGAAAAAAGATGGTGGACAAACTTCTGAGATAATCTTCCTAGCATATTTCAATTTCGTCTTATGATATCTTTTTCTGTATTCACAGTGACATGTGATGTTTCCGTGGTGGATTATAAGTTCACAATTAGGAAAACATATTTTCATTTTGGAAGAAATGAAACACAACAATCAATCCAAAGGATACACATCCATTAGGACCTTGATAAAGGAAGCAGAGTCTGCTATCTTCTAAAAGTGATAAGCATATACTTATCCAGAGATGTTCAATTTTGGGCAGCCATAGAACTGTCACATTTTCCTGTTTCAAGCCCAAATGACTAAAATATTCTTAAGTAATCAAGGTGAAATTACACTGATCTTCCTATTTATCCAGAGTGCAGCTTTCCAGTGAAACTTTAAGATCAGCTAGGTTATACTGAACTTACCATAATGACTGTGCAAGGATTGTGTCTGTAGCATTAATTTGGGCTGGTAAGATCAGATATTAGCATATCAAAGCCTGACACTTCTAATGGGTATTGGACCCGAAGCAGTAGAAAAATGTCTTTTAGGTGCTGCAAGTTCTTGACTTGCTGCTCTCACAAAAGATCAGCTGGCCACAACCTGCAGCGAAGTGACATTTTGGAAGACCTGAGAAAATTTAAATTTACTATAGGAAAAGAAAAATAAATTTTTAGATTCTTTTATTGGTCAGCATCCAAACAGTTAACACGTGGTTATCTAGGGCCACATCTAGAAGAAAAGGGCACATGGTGTATGCAAAGTGAAGAGGAAATCAAAACAGAATGAAGCAAATAATGAAACCATATCCAGTTGTGCTTATTTGCTTTTCTCATTTCAAGGTGTTAATCCTGTGTTACTGAGAACATTCCTAGAATATTTCCCAGATGGAGACACAAATGCAACAATATTTCCTGCCTCTATGTACTTTATTTCCATTTGTTCTCCTTTGAGAAGTTCTTTCTAAACAGTCCCTCCAAGTGGCAGGATGTGTTGATTTCCAGTTTATTGTAGTGCTCGGTAGTTCAGCACCAGCCATCGGAATTTTCAGTAGTCTCTGCTGTTTGCTGCAGAGCCTGTTCAAAGTCCAAGCCTCTGGAAGGATCCCCAGGAGGACTACAGCTGGGCCTGTTTGGATATCAAAGTCCAAATTAAAAATTTATGCCAGTGTTTGAAAAATATCTGACCAAAATCTTGGTATGGATTAAATCTCCCTTGCCATGCAAGCTTATCCTACTGGGGCTTGAGGATTTGTTTTTAAAGTGAAGAGAGGACCAAATAGCTGAATAAAGTGATTTGGGTCAGATTTTTGTTAGCTGAATTATCACTGGTAATGAAACCTTCTAGACCTCACAGGGAAGGCTAAAAGAGCTCTGGTTTTTTCTCTTTCTCTTTCACTCTTCCTTTTCCTCCTCTCCTTCCTTTCTGCCTTCCCACCTGCATGCCCTTTTTTGTTTTGTTCTTCCTTCTTTCTCTTTTTCCTTCCTTCCTTCTTTCCTTTTTTCCTTCTTTCCTTCCTTCCTGCCTTCCTGCCTGCCTTCCTGCCTGCCTTCCTTCCTTCCTGCCTTCCTGCCTGCCTTCCTGCCTGCCTGCCTTCCTGCCTTCTTGCCTTCCTGCCTTCCTTCCTGCCTTCCTTCCTGCCTTCCTGCCTGTCTGCCTGCCTTCCTTCCTTCCTTCCTTCCTTCCTTCCTTCCTTCCTTCCTTCCTTCCTTCCTTCCTTCCTGCCTGCCTTCCTTCCTTCCTGCCTTCCTGTCTTCCTGCCTTCCTTCCTGCCTTCCTTCCTGCCTGTCTTCCTTCCTTCCTGCCTGTCTTCCTGCCTTCCTGCCTTCCTTCCTGCCTTCCTGCCTGCCTGCCTTCCTGCCTGCCTTCCTGCCTTCCTTCCTTCCTGCCTTCCTTCCTTCCTGCCTTCCTTCCTTCCTGCCTGCCTTCCTTCCTGCCTGCCTTCCTTCCTCTCTCTCCCTCCCTCCCTTCCTCCCTCCCTCCCTTCTTTTTTTTTTTCCTATTGCAGTCTCTTTTACTTTTCCTTTTTTCCTTTCTTTTCCCCACCTCTTTCCTTCTCTCCCAACCTCTCTTCCTCCCTTCCCCTTTTTCTCTCTTCTATTTTAAGTTAGAACTCTTAGCAAGTCGTTTGCTCACTACTTAGCAAATAAGGACACCCATTTGCAATGCGGGAAGCAAACTTTTGTACCTGCCAGGACTAAAATTCAAACTGGGACACCAACAACATAGCAGCAAGAATATGTTGCTGGAAAAATTTCTTTGGTCCTGCACTTCAGAGATGAACTGAAAGCAGACAAGACCTTGCTCAGACACCTTTTTGTAATGACTCTTCAGTGCAGGGCTATAGGGCAATGCTTAGCTAAATGGTTTGAGAAGTCTAAAGTGGCTGTAAAAGCACAGCCACTGTGCTTATTGACAATTAACTTGCTTGCATCTTCCTGCAATCCATTGTTTAGTGTCATTCATGTATCTGCTGACTGTTTTTTTTGCTAAAAAGCTATCGGTAAAGGCAGGGGATACACACTTGCGTGTTTGTCACACCCTACTCTGTTGACATTTTTTTTTTCTGCAGGAAGCAGAACTCTGAATTAATCCAATTGTTTCACAGGGTCTTGGGTAAAGAATAAAATGTCTGAATTATCCCAGTTAGGTTCACATAGCAATAGTGGATCAGCACAGTTAGTCTGGTTTGCATCTTTACTTTAGAAGAAATCCCAAAAGATTTTGGAGAGCAGATCCTTTACCCCAAAACCTCATGAGAAAATAGAATTCCCCAGACTTGGTCCTGCTCCCTAAGAAGTCTTTGTACTCTTCACATGAATGCCTTTTATTTGTTTTGATTACACCTCCCACTAACTTGTTTGCCACTCCCTAGTTCTTATGGTGAAAAAGAGAGCAATTGATTGCTATCCACCTCCTCCTCCTCTGTGTCACCATGATTTTACAGATAAAAGAAGGAAAGGATTCAAGCCTGCCTGAGAATAGTATTTGCAGGCCAGCTGTGGGGTTCAGACTAGACAAGCAGATACATCTGCCCTGCAGCTATGTCTAGAAACACCAATCATTTTGTCTTACAGAGTGAGCACAGCATCCAGCCCAAGAAGCCTGTAGCCTCTTCTGTGTACTCTTTGCCAAGCCCATGGAGGCTTTGCTGTTCCCCAAGACATGCTTTCCAACTCCTGCTGGGTGCACGAGGACAAGTACCACCACACTGGGGGTCTGCAGGGCTTTCTGGCCTCCAGCAAGGGGCCTTGGGGCATTTCAACCAGGGCAATGGAAGTTACCAAAGAGAGGAGGAAAAGCCACCAGAAGCATATGCAAGGAGCCAGCAGCAAGTCGACATCTGAGGCCCTTCAACAGTAATGTTGTTCACAAGGGTGCAGGAGAGTCTCCAACCTGAGTCCTTAGTGGGTGGACTAGAGAGCAGGAGCACTACCACTTGCTCCCTCCTGTGACTGCCAAACCAAACCTTCTATGACCTGCCACTGCCAAACATCCGTGCACAGCCTTCAGCCACCCTTAAAAATGTTGCCTGGAGGCCGGTAGCAAACAAGAGCATCCAGGCAGCTCCGTGCACAGCATGTGTGTGCACTGCTGTGCGTGGGGTCTGATCTCACCCAGAGCACCCCTTGCCATGGCAGGTGAACCCCAACATGCTCTTGTGGTTGACCTATCAGTGGAGGATGAGAAGAGAAAAACAAGGGGTAGGCTGGCATCTGACCAAGAAGCAAGAGGTTTGCTGTCAGCCTTGTGGCTTCTGGGGAGGTTTTTCAATTATTATTACTAATTTTTTACATAAGACAGGGTGTTCCGTGCATCTCCTCATCTTGACCAGTCTCTCTAATGAGCACACAGAGACATCCAGCACACAGCCTGGTAGCCCGAACATGTGTAACAGAGAGGGTTCACAGCCCTCAGTTTGTGTGCTCTGCAGACATGTGAGGATGACACCACTGGGAAATGCTCTTTGTCTCTCATATACCTCTGAGGCCCAGACCAGAACACAGCCAGTATTTATGTTCCCTGTAATCTGCCCCTCGGCCCCTGGGTATGCTGAGCTTTGATAGTTGCAGAGGGTTTCTAGCTGGCCCACACAGGCAGCTAGAAATGTCCTCTCCATGTCCTCCAGCAGGCCTGTCCCGCAGCCCCAGCCAGCTCCCATGAGTGAGAGATATGTGACGGGAAGCCATCTCTCTGCTCTCTTGCAGGCCTCTGATGAACTGAAGAAGGCCTGATACACAAGGTGTGGGGGCTTTCCTTGTACATGGTGACTGTGTTTCGGCTTTCTTGAGCCAGCTCCCAGTAAGACGCAATGGACTGCTTTTAAATGTTTTCTCTTGTTTTTTTGGCTTCCCAGGAGGGCAGCCAGTCTCTGGAGAGTTGGTAAAGCGTGAGCTGGCTTTCAGGGCTTTCGGCTAACTAGCATCCTCTCCCTGTGAAGCCAATCCAACTTGCTTGCACTTCACAAAATAAAGAGGTTTCTTCAGGTGACAATAATAAAGTATTTTTGTACTTTATAGCATGTATCTCTCCTCTCTGGACTTCCAACCCTTCGGGAAGGGGTTTATTCCCATAATTTATTTCCTTTCTTGTCCCCTCTGTTTCACACAGCACAGCACTTGAGGGGCCCATGCCTGGTGCATGTCTGAGAAAATTGTTAGTTTCTATAGGGAGAGCCGGGGTTCAAGGACACAAGCCTAGTAGGGTTATTGCATGAAGAATTTCTATTGGTTTATAAAAACACAGAGCATGGTAGATGACAAAGATATTAAAGAGGTGATGCAGGAAAGACTGGGTGCTTGATGCACTGATGTTCATCTTGCATTTGGTTGAACAGGGAACAGCTGTTCCTGGAGGAACATTTTCTGAAGCAATCGCTGTTCTGAGGAGGAAAGGAAATCATCCACTCCCACTTCACCATAGCTGCAAGGTAAGAAATGCATTAAAAAATGATATTTTAAAATTCCCAGATAGGGAGTAGAGGTGGTTTTGTTGCAGCAGAGCAGGGAAATCTGGTCCAGAGTAGCCTACAGGCATTAAGAAGAGGTATAGATGTCATGAACTCCCACAAACTACTTCTTTCTTAGGATTGCCTTGTGTGGCATTGTTAGGACCCCTGGACCAGTGTTCAGTGTCTTTTGTACAGGAGTTTGACTCAGCAGGAGAATGATGGCCATGGTGGACAAGACTAGTGTGGCCATCTATGTGTCCTGCCAAGTGGATTGTTTGGTCCCTATATTGCAAAGACTCCTTCTTGTGATCAGAAGATCACAACTGCAGCCCTGCAGTGTGGATGGGGTAGAAATGTGGGTCTTGCCTACATCCCCAGCAGAGCCCAGAGGTGAACACAGCCACTTCTCTTCTTCTCTGACTTTTCTATAGACTTCCACAGTTATTGCAGACTTCCTTATTATGCTTTCTTGCCCAAGCCCAGGGGAAGTCAGTTCTGAAATTCCCATTGGCACCTCAGGCTGTTTACCACTAGTTCTATAGCTTACCTCTCCTCATGGCCCTGCAGTCACAGCCCTGCAGTCTGCCACAGATGGAAGGACAGAGTCATGAGGTGTAGTAGTGAGTCTTTATATGTCCTGATTGTATGGGAGTGGACAGGAGGGGAGAACAAATTATTTTCAGCCCAAAAGAGGCTGAAACTGGGTACTAGCAAGAATGAGCTTTTGAGAATAAAGTAAGAATGTAGAATATTGCTTACTGAAATAATTTATGGCAATGAATAGGTGAAAAATAGGTTGAACTTTCATTGTGAGGAAGTTGTGTCCTTGTTGGATTTCTTCAAGATAGGTCTGCTCACCTTTCAGCATATCTTGGAGTTAGAGAATGCAGAAGACTTTTAATTGTAAGACTTGAGATCTCTCCCAATATTTTTATTATTCCTCATGGTCTTCTTGGGTCACTCATAATTTTGTCTTTCATGTGCGCTATTTTGTGTTATTTTACAAGAAAACCTAAGGAAGATCCTTAGGTTCCACCCTCCACTGGAAGTCTGTCTTCTTTCCCCACTTCAATCTATTTGGATGGAAGCCCGACTGGGTGGCATCTGTAATCAAAGATTCTAAATTAATCAGTGTATCAAAAACATGCTGGGAAATCCATGTATTGCAGCCTTCTCAGACCTACCATTTCATTCTCTTCTGGGCTGTCTCACACTCCTTGAGAAAGACAAGTACAGCTCAGAAAAGGGCTTGGGAAGGAGTGTGAGGCAACGTTTTCTTGAGTTTCTTAGTTTCTTGTCTTAGCGATTTCCAAAACTGCGTGTTCATTCTGCTTCCTCAGGTTTCCCACAGTTTTTTCTTGCAAGTAGTGGATACTGTTTCTAAGCCAGGGGTATACCATGGAAAGATTCATCTTTTATTGTGAGAGAGGATGCATAATTCTTAATCACTTGTTTTGACATGTGGAAACAAATGAAAGAGTTAAATAAGAGAAAGAAAGTGTGCATAAGAAAGTAGATTGTGGTAGAGTCCTAGGCAACCCAGTACAGATCTCAGCACAAGGGCAGGCCACAGGAAAATGATAATTTGGGCAAATATGGTAGGACCCAGACATTTTTTTCACCCTTATCCACTTATCCCACTGCTCTCCACCCATCTAGCATCTGTAAGTTCTCTTACTCCCTGGGAACAGTGGCAATCTTTTCTGGCATTGGAGTATGGCAGGCAGGAGCTCTTAGTGCTGAGTTTACTTGATGGTCTTGGATGGAAGCATCTGGCAGTTTACTCTTGGTCTGATTGTTGCTTCCTGGGAAAACTAGAGGGACTTTGCAGACAAAGGGGCCAATATCTTTATAGCTACACACATCACAGGAGCAAAAATTGTGTACCAAAGCTCAGTGTACAAGATCACTTTTTGCAGTTATCCTACACCAGATGATTGCATCTGTTACTGGTCATATAGAGAATCTGCAAATATATGTAACCTGAGGTTTGGCAAGCTAATAGGCTTGGCAGATATGTGCACATTCTCACCTGTGAATCTTAGCTCAGCTCTCAAGAGTGACTGCAGTGGTACAGCACAGGCCAGATTCTGATCTCATTTACACCCATGCCAATGCAGAGCAACTCCACTGATGCCAAAATGTGGGTCTAAAAGCTGTCTGCCTGTGGCCTGAGCTGGAGTTTCATTTATGTCCAGCATGAGAAAAAGTTGCATCTAAACTGCTTCCTACAGGGGGCTGGGTATGAAAAACCAGAATAATTAGACAATTGTGAACCAAAGCACAGGCACAATTCTGAACTGTTTTCTGAACTGGGATAAGGTAGTAAATTTATAAGTATTCCTTTGCTGGTGGCTGGTTTTGTTTGCCAAAATATCTATATATATCTATGCCAAAATATCTATAGTAAAGTTTTGCTGGTTCTGATGGTAGGTGGGATGCTCTTTTCAACATTTACTCATGAGACTTCTGATCTGTAAATGTAGAATACACAGCAACATCATCAGAGGGGGTAAGTCACACGTTATCCAAGACTCTTTCTTCCAAACATAAGGGAGAGTTTCTGGTTTTGCAACAAATTGCCCAATATCAAAGTTAGACTTTCATTCAGTTTCTCAGGGTGTTGACTACTCCAGCTTTGACTCACTCAGATTTTAGCAAAGCAGGTCAAAGAGACTTTTTTATTATGATATATTACACAGCTATTGATACCTTCCAGAATCTTCTGATTTGATCCCTTCAGTCTGGACTGAGATTGAAGATCTGCACAAGTGTTGCTTATGTGTAGAGACAGTAGATGCAGCTTTGTAGTAAATTGAAGAAGGGGCTGGAGAAGGGCAAATGAAGAATGGAAGAAATGGGAGGAGTGTGGAGAAAAGTTTAAAAGTAAGATGAAGGCAAGGAGTTGCAAGACTCATCAGGGTCAGACAGAATCTGACAAACTTTGACAAAAGCCTCAAGATGCTTGGAGGTGTTTTCTAAACCTTCCAACCTTGCAACATTCTCCCATCATAGTCTGGAGGTGAAGTGATTTATGAATATACATGCTTACACTGTTCTCTGTGATCATCTTGGTAAGGTAAATATATCACCCAGCAGGAAGCTACACTACACAATAGTCTCCTTCCTGAGAGAGAAATTCAGTGTTGTGGGCCTCAGCTATCCCTTTCTGACATACGCAGGGCGTGCAGTTTAGTTCTTCATTAAAAAATGTCCCATTGAGATGTTTAAACATAGATCTCCCTGTAAGGGTGAATGCTTTGAATTGCCCTCCATCCAATTCCTCTCCATTTAATTGGTATAAAGCAGCTTCCCCTTGGCTACTTCCTCCCTTGAAATTACATAAGTAGCCTCACTGGAAAGGCATAGGTAAATATTTCACACTGCACATCATGGATTAGGAGCACAGCTCCCATTAACTGAAGCTGGAATCACTCAGCTGTTTTTCCCCTCACACTGTGTTAGAAATGTACCCTACAGGATGGAGAGACTGGGCTCCCAAGTGCCACCTTATGAAGAAGGTGCAGAACACTTTCATTTAATACTGCATGTGTTTCCATTAGCAGAGTCAATTGCTCTCTGTCCTCAGTTTTAAGACTCCCTGTTTGTCTCTATTACAGCTCTGTTTCCACATGCCTGCCAATCCTCCTTAGTCCTTCCATCTGAGCCTGCAAACTTTTGATGATACAACACCCCAGCATGTTGGCTTTAATTTGATTTAAAATTTGTGATTGCAATTATGGACTGAGCATTTCTATGGGCTTACTGCTGCGTAGGAAAGCTTTTATGCCCAAGGTATTGTCAGTTTGGGGTGGCAGCTTAAGGGAAGTCAGTAGAGCAGAGGCCTGAGTATCCTGAAACCTGCGAAGTACATGGGGAAACAAATGTGACTGCTACTTTGATTCACACAGCAACTGTCCGTACTAGCATGACTCCTTCAGGGTGGAAAGTTTATGTATCTGTGTAAATACTAAGCAAAAAACCAGAAGATATTCATCACATATGTAAAAATAGAGCTGTGGTTAATATAGTGTACCCTGTGGTCTGTTACTACTCTGGGAAATGGTGTCTCTGCTGCTTGCATGGCTATGATGTATCTACTTGTGAGATACCAGCATTCCTCCTTTTCAATTACATTGCTTGAAGCCACTACACTTTGTCTTTACCACACTCTTCCTTGCCTAGGAAATTTACAAAGAAAATGGCCTGTTCCAAGTAGTCTGTGCAGGTGAGGCCATGTCATGGCAGCTAGTAAGAAAATTAAATTTCCACTTGTGAAAAAGTAAAAGGTTTTTAAAAAATCTAATTCAAAATTTTAATTGTCAAAAAAGTAAAATTTCATTTTTATTTGACATTATTAAAATAAAAATATGCATTGAAGAGTTGTACCTAAAATTGTAAAATTCTACAATGGTTTAAATAACCTGAGTGCTTCACTTTACAGTTTGAGCTCCTTTAGAAATCCCAGCTTAGACTTAATATTTCCATGAATATGTGAAGGTAAAAAAAATTAATCAAAATTAGGAAAAACATTAGAAAAACATTTTTGCTTAAACAGTGTGATGTTTGTCAACTTTATCAAACAGCAACAGTGAGTTGCTGTTTTTTCCCCAAAAAATTTAATTGAAATAAACCTGCTCTTCAAAGACATTTTGACTTTTTAAAAATCAAATTCCTTAACAGAAATGTCTATTAGTTATTTTCACCAGTTTGATCCAGATCACAGCTGCTATGAAATTCTATATATGGACCACTTTCAACACAAAAATCTTTGCTACTGCCTTGCTGATCTGTCTTTTGTTTCAAGTTCTTTGCTAATAAGTAATGAAAATGTTACAGCCTTACAGCTTGTTTTGTGGTTGCAATTACGTAATCATTATTAATGAAGCAACAATGTCAAAACTGTGTGAAACCGAACTCACATTTAAGCACTTACAATAAACAGATATAAAACAACAGATGTCTCAGTTTTTGTTCTCCAATGATTTCATCCCTTGTTAAAAATAAATGTCTGGTTTAAAAAAGAAAAGGGCTTTTCTCAACTCTTACAAATTAATTGAATCCAGAGCCTGGTAATACAACTAAAGAGCTCTCTTTTTCTTTTTTTTTTTCTCCCAAAATTTGTTTGTGAGGATATTGTTATTCAGTAAGTGATAAATTCACTTCAAAGCAATCCAGAAATCTAGGCAGTCAATGGTGTAATGGTCATCTGTCCCAGCTGAAGTGTTAGCCCCTGATAGCAATCAGAGATGTAGCCAGAGTGCTAGGCTTGCCTCATGGCTTGAACACCCTGAAAAGATTTTACGACAGAGATGGTTTCTGTCCCTGGTTTTGGTTCAGACAGTTGATACTGGTTAGTCACAAATGGTTCAGGTTTCAGTTAGAATTTGTCAGTAGGGGCAGGGAGGTCTCTAGATCTGGGGAACCTCAGAAAACCAGCGTTTGGTTTTATGTAAACATCAAAAGTCCAGATGCTTATTTGAACCATCCACATCTGTTGAGTCTGCAAAACTCGGCTGGATATTTAGTTGGGATAGGTTTCCCTGCAAGATTTCATAGACCTCATAGCTGAACTTGTGGCCAGAAATACCAGAGCTTCTTTTGGTATTTAAGTACTTTCTATTCCAATGTTAACTAGGAATGTGCTACATTTAATGAGTGGGTAAGATATGCAAAAATTTAAAAACTTTGCAAAAATCCAGATCTAGTGAACAGGCACTGTGAAAAAAATACTTATTAGGAAATGAAATCTCCAGTAACAATTTGTGAAGAAAAGCAAAAATATATTAGATTTTGGATATTTTTATTTATCTGAAAATAAAACTCAATCTACTCTTTCCCATTATAAAATCTTTGATAAATTTTTTTGGGGAGAAAAAAGATTGAAAAGCACTATTATTTTTAAATTTTTATTCAGCTTCTTGAAAGTCAGTGTTCAAATTTAGTATTTGGAGAATACTTTTTTCCCCAGTCCCTCTGGCACTGGAAAAAGTGCAAAACAACTGTCTTTGCACTTTATTGCAAATCTTGCACAATTTTAAACACACAAACCGAGGATCTTGCAAATTGCATTCTGAGAATATAGCACATTTATGCTTACAGCACTATAAGCAATGACAAGATGTTTTGAACAATCTGTTTTCTCAAATTAGATTAACATCATGGAGAAGCACAATCTGCTCGTTGACACTGAAGGTACAAAAAAACCCCCAGTGTTTTGTGTCCTCCTTCAGGATGTTGCTTTGGCAATAGACATTCACTGTCTATGTCATCATGAAGGATGTGGTGCACTTTTAGAGCTGCTGTTCTTTAGAAGAGACATCAGGCTCCACACAGCTCTGCTGATAATCAAGCAGTAAAAATACAGGCAGGAATTGAGTGTCCTTGTCAGCATTGTGCTCTCTGGTCATACAATACAATGCATTCAATCCATTTTTAAAGGTGATGGGTGAAAAACTACCTACTACATTTGTCTGCACTAAACTAGCATTACCTAATGAGCCTTAAGTCACTACTTCCAAAAACAATCACAGAAATGTCACCAGCACAAAGTATTTGCTAAGAGCTAACGCAATATTTTTGTGCCTAGTGCTCTTGAATCTTTACTGGGGAAATACAGACTTTCCTAGCATAGCTGAAAGTAACAATAAGGTTCCCCTTTTGTGCAGACATTATTGAAATCATATCAAGTTTGTGCATAGTGTAAGTAGTTTCATATTCACATTCTTGCTGTTAATCCCAGAAACTACCAATTAAACTTCCTTCTAAATTTATTTATTACACACCTCGTTCTGCAAAGCACAATTTTTATTATCTGAGAGAGCAAACCCAAACCCCAGGAAACTGAAACTGAGAGTGACGTATGATTTTAACCTTCAATCAACATGAACATACGTTACTGTTTTGTTTTGCTGGGTTTTGCACATTGTAATTGTAATTACAAAGAAATTCCTTGAAAGCATATGTTGTGTTGAATGACTGTATGCAAACAACTTTGGAACTAGGGAACTTTGATCTTTGACTTACAGACTACAGGGCAAAGGTTAAAATCATGAGCTTTGTTGTCCTGTTGGCAGCAATTCCTTTTGAAGCTTCCTGCTTCCAGTGAAAGTGATATGCAGTTATATACACAAATCTCAATGTCTTTGGTTGTGTTTGTAAAAGAAAAAAATATTGATCCTGTAAATTTTAGTATTTGATCAACCTTCTTAGATAATATGAGCAAGAATCTAACTGTTTTTGCATGTATACACATGTAGAAGTTAAAATGGAGCTATTCTCAAAAGACTTATTTGCATACATAGGTAATGTGCAGAGAGAGAATCTTGCTGGCTATTTGCAGATTTACATAAGGAAATTTGGTAGTTGTGCAGACTACTTATTTGTGCAAGATGAAAGCCCTGTATAATAATCCAGGTTAGAAAAATTTGATTGTAAGAAGTTTTTTTAAATACTTAGACATTGTCATTCCAATGGGTTGTAGACATTTCATAACAACTCTACAGAAATGAGACAAAAAATAAAAAGGCTGTTGTAGCTGTAATGGGAATCCACTGCGTGAGACTTTGCACTGCCATGAACAACCTATATTTATATTGCCTTTTACATAAAAAATAATTAAGTGTGCTGAAAAAATTTACTGAAATCTTATAATATCAGGAATTTTGAGTGCCCTGGAAAAGTGGAAACTTCACAGTTACTCAGACCATAAGGCTGGGATATTTTCTTACCCTCAAGCAAAGCCATGAATGGGATCTACTCCTAAAGAGGATGTCTGAGGCAGACCTTGCAGACTAAGACACAGGGCAACAATCAATGCTGTGAGATTCTTTGCTATTAATTGGCAGAAATCTCGTTTATATGTTGCTAAAGAATTACAGCTGTTTCATACAATGGGTAATAAATGAGCAGGACAAAACAAATGAGTGGAGCAGTCCTGTCCTGCTCCACCCCAACCCTGGTATTAATTATCTAGTCTCTTGCAGCACGTCAGTCCCATTAACTTCAGCTTGGCGTTTCTGTGTGCAAGTATTTTAGACCAGAGCAAACATACTGGTGACATAAGCAGCGGCCAAACAAATAACTGGAGTGTAATTTTCTGAGAAGTTGTGAGTAATCAGAGCTTCCTGACAATCTCTAATTTGCTCCATCTCTTTTAATCTGACACCCTCTCAGTCACACAGACTGTTCCACACCTTTCTTTTCCTTCAGCACAAAATGTTACAAACACTAAATGCCAAAATACGGGGTGAAATGTACCCCATTACAGCTATTTTCTAGCGAGGTTTGGCTACTGTTTTGCTGCTGAATTTGACCTAGATGCATACATGGCAAATACAGCAATCTTCACTGGTTCTGCCTTTGCTGTGTATTTTCCAGCATGTATTTTCTCATTGTGGAGACTGGGTGCCTCCCACAGGAGCCCCAGGTAGTAGAAAAGCCTTGTTTACACAAAACTCTAATGGAAAAAATCCAAGCTGCCTTCTAAACACTTTAAAATAACACTTTCTAATGCTTCCTACGGGTGATGTTGACACATTTACAATGTTGATTTAAAGAGTAGAGGGAACACAGTTCTTCCTGACACCCTACATGTAAAGTTACTGGCCCACCCTGTCACTGGAGCCACGCTGAAATGGCTGCCAGCAGATCTCAAGTGCCAGGTACATAAAAGTGAGCAAACAGGCAGACGGTGACCTCCGTGGTTGTGGAGAAAACCTTTGAAGTCTCCCCTGCTTTCTGTCCCTCTGGGGTGGAGTCGCAGTCAATATGAAACACTGATCCTGCAGTTCCTGAGATATTTGGTTCAACAGTTCCTGAACTTTTTGTGAACCATTTTAGCCCAGGTTTGCTGTACCAAAATGCAATCTAAAGATTTCCTTCATTTCTTTACGCCATCCTTCATTCACTGTCCTTTGTTGGAACTAATCTGACTGTAAAGCTTTTTCAGTCTTCAGAAGTTCTAATTTCTCAATCACCCGGTCTGACATGATCCTGATTTTCTTCAATATTTCGTCTTCTACCCCAGGGAAATTTATGTCTGTTCCTGGCATTTGTCTCTTATCTTCCTTTGTGAACACAGAGGGGAAAAATTAATTTAATTTCTCTCTTTCTCTCTCTCTCTCTCTCTCTTTTCTTCTCTCTCTCTCCCTCTCCCTTCCACAGTGAAGTCTTCTTCTGTCAATAAATTACTCCTGCCACATCCTGGAGGCCAGCTATCTCTTCTTTCCATGTATTTCTTATGGCTGGTTTTTTTTGGTGTGTTTTTTTTTTTGTTTGTTTGTGGGGTTTTTTTGTGTTTTTGTTTCTTTGTTTTTTGGTGGTTTTTTTTTGTTTTGTTTTGTTTTGGATTTTTTTTTTTGGTGGATTTTCTGTGTTTTGTTTTGGTTGGTTGGTCGATTTTTTAAAACTTATTAATCTTTTTCTAGATAGCAACTATTTTCCATTCTTCAGATTTCATTTTCTTATTTTGTTTTCTTTCCTCCATTCTTTCCATTCCTTTCCATTCCTTCTAGTCCTTTCTATAGTCCACTCTGGACTTGATCTTTTAAACTTTTCATGTCCTTTCTTCACCTTTGATTAGTTTTTCATTTCCTTGTTCTTTATTAGGTGTTGGCAACTCAGTACTGTAGGTGGCATTTTCCTTTTTTTCTCTCCCTTCTCTCATCCCTAGTCCATGCTGAACCACAGCCCAGAATGATGTCAGGAGAGCATTTAGACACCTTTCCAAGATTTGATACTGACCACTCAGCTCATTAAACGTCTTATGATATATTTTGCAAGAATGGGTGCATTAACCCCCACATTCTGGACCAATTCCAAATGGAATGATTACTTACTGCCTACCCAGACTCCCCTTACAGTATCAATGGGATAGATTAATCTTTACTTGACCTGTAGCATAGCATTACTATCAGTATGTACCACTTTCTACACCAAAGGTGGCAGAAGGGAGGCTATTTTTCTGTTACAGGAGGTTCTTTTCTGATTTCACAATGCAAACAATTTTGAAAGGAAGTACTGCTTTTTTTTCTTATTCCATTTTTTTTTCCCCAGTAATTTGTAAACAGAATTCTTGCATAGTCATTGTACAACCTGCAGGCAGTACTTCCTTCCTCCTCCTTTTCTCCATCCCCACCTGGAATATACTGCTTAAAAGTGACATACACTGTTCCTATTTTCTTCTCTTTAGACTCTTACACAGTTCAGATGATGCGCAGGTTGGATTATTTACATCCACCACAGCAAAATCAGCTTCAGACAGCAATTCTTGCAGTGGCCTCCAGTTACGTGTATTTAGAAGGAACTGCAGTCTTCATAGAAAGCATTAAACTCAAAAGATTCATCCCATGACTTAATGTATCAAGGAAGTGCTTGCAGAGGCGAGGGAAGAGTAGGAGAAGAAAGCAGACTGAGGTGTAAAGCTTGTTGTCAGTCCATATAGTATAAATGGAAGCAGCAAGCTGTTTTGTCAAAATAGGTGTTTGAGAAAGGCTTCATGAGTGATAAGAACCAGAGAGAAAACATTTCTACGAGTGCTGAAAGCATCCCTTAAGGTTGAGAGGGAACTAATAAGGCAGCAGTTTATTTAGGTTCAACTCCCATGACTAGTTTGTGACCTTTATGCTCTTCTTTATTGTTCTAAAATAAATGGACAAAAGTGTTCCTTTCTGAATTCCTGTTGTTACTAACAGCCACATTCTGTCCACATGGCTCCCACCATGATCTGACTGGAGTGTAACTGTTGACTGACCCCAGATGAAGAAGTCTTCTATTACAAATTCCTTGACTTCCTTTTTACTTGATTCCACAGTATAACATTTTGACTTCTGAGGTGTTGAAAAAGAACAAACTTCTTTTCATACTATTTCCTCTCCTTTTTCCCCTTTTCTAACCTTCCTGAACTCATGACTTGCTTTACTTGTCTAACCCAGCATTACCTAAAGTATTCAAGGCCTTTGCCTGACCACTATCCATGAACTTCCATTTTTCATCAGTTTTTCCTCCCCTTCCCTATGGCCTTTTATTATCTATTTGCCAGCTGTTCACCTGTCTTGCTACTTTATTCCCTTCTGCTGTTGTGTGTGTAACACTACTTCCATAGATATATCTTTGGACTCTTCTTCCTGCTAGCCTGAACTCAGCATTATAGTTGTTTCTGTTCCTCACTGTATGTAGCTTCCAGACAGTCCATTTTGTCTTTCACCTGTACTGATTTAGTGTTGTTTCCCTATGCCTAAACTGTGGTCGATCCCTTTATGAATGATTTTGGAAGGATTACTAGGTGAAAAAAACATATGAAAAAACAATATGAAAAAAAATTGCATGCTGAGCCACAGGAAGTTTCAAACCACAGTATTTCTCTTCTTAAGAAGGCTCAATTAAAGAAATGTTATTCATGGACAGACCCTGTGATCCTTTAGTTGTCTAGATGGAGTCCATTTGGCCATTTTTGTTTTGGATATTTTCAGATCTTCCCGACAGTGTGAATGCTGATCATCATACACAAATCATCAGCTTCCAGACTCAGGCAGCTTGCTTGCTTGCTTGCTTGCTTGCTTGCTTCCCTCCTTCCCCAGAAAACAACAATTAAAAGTGGCAGCAAAATAGAGTATGGTGAAGATTTGTACCAGAACTGAAGATCTGTTTTACAGTACCTTATTTTCTGTTTGGAATAATTGTTTACATAGTGCATGGTGTGATCAGACGTTTCTTTAATGCATTCACAATTGCTTAGCTTCTTTTGCATAGTGAAGGATCATGCTATGTTATGTCTCATAATGTTGTTAGTGAACATAACACAATACTGGAAATGAAATATGACAGTTAAATGGCAAAAGACAAATACTTAATTTTAAATTAAGAATACACTATCAACTTAATTAACATCTCTCAGCACCTTCAAGGTTTTATTTACAAACCTGCTGGGCCAAATTCTTTGCTCAGTTGTAACCATACAAACATCTATTGTATATGTCTGAGACTTAATTTTCTGCTGTGTCTGCACTTTATTTTTATAGACAATGTCAGCTATATTCCTTTCCAAGGTGTAATGACAGAAGATGAAATGTGATTAAGATGGGGATTGAGCAGGAAGTATATTGAAGGCATTGGTATGAGGTATGTGACTGCAAACAATGAATGCAGAAAATGCGTGGTTGAAAACAAGGCTGAAAGGCTCAACCCAGACTCATGACTTAAGGGATTTATGAGTGAAAAAGTGATGTGTCTGAAAACAAAAGGGGGAAGGAACTGGTATAAGGAAGGGGACTCTTCCCTGGCAGTCATTCTCATGCATGCAGCCTTTATGCAGTGGCAGCGACTGCTGTAGATGACCTTGGCTTTGCTTTTATGGTCATTTTGAAGAAGAATAACCTCTGAGCCCAGGCCCACCAGGCTTGGAAGTACTTTTTTCAAAGAGGCCACTCTATTACGGATAAATCTTACTGGAAGGAAAGGGGACATAGACTGTGATGTCGTTGAGGTGTGTCTGGGAAAGTTAACCTTGTTAACCTGAAAATCACCTGGCCCTGGTGAGGTTGCATATGTGTGTGTGTGTGCAAGGTAGTGGGTGTTGCTATTTATCTTAATCTACCAGCATCTATGAGTCTTGTCCTGTCTTGTCAATTTCCCTTCTGAAAGTTCACAGTGCCCCCCCTGCCTCTGAACAAACCAAATCCTGGGAGACAGGCTTTCACTGTTGTTCTTTGTCAAATGTACAATCCTGTGGGAAAAAGATGCAATAAACCCACAGAAAATCTTGAGGATAGAGTATTGGTACATGCTCCATATCATGAGATGTATGTAATTATAACAACTTAAAACCATAGTGAAAGGGTGAAAGAATTCCTTACACTGTACTCACCTACCCTACTTCTTCTTAAAAGCATATGAAAAATGCAGCCATTCTTTCAGAAGGGCTCTGTCAAAACAGGTGACTTTTTTAAACTTGTGCTTTCTTTAGTTTATAACGTATTAATAAAGGATTTTGGCTTAAGTGATTTCCTGGAGAGGAACTATTAAAAGAGGCAGAGGGAAAGGTTCTGATGAATGCAAATTGCTGTGTATACTGCATTTTAACATCTCCTAGAAAATGTAAAAACACAGCCCTTCATGAGGAAGGGCAGTTAAACTGTATGGCACGTAAAAATGCTTTCAGAAAGGTTTGATCTTAGCCATTATTTTAGTTCATTAAAGAAAATGAAGTAATTACTTTTTAAAAAGAAACATGCATAAGCACATTACCAGTTGAAGTACCCATACTATGAGTACTTATAACTGTTTTTCAAGAAGGCAGGCAGGATTTAACTGGGTGTTGTTTTCTTTTAAAACACTAAAGGTCTGTTTTTATGATAGGTTCAAAATTCTCAGCGGCTATCTTGTTGTGTGACAGGAGTTTACAGCATTAGTTTCACCAGACAAGGACTGGTGGAGTAAAATTAGTCATGTATGTAAATTATAATCATGCTGAATAGTTGTATGTGCTCATTTAGCCATTTTAACAGTGTGTGATGTTATCCTCTCTGCAGGACTAATAAGCATTAGCCATAATGAGGTCAGTCAGTCAGTCAGGCATTATCATGGGATTTAATTGGGACACTGGTCTCTGCTGAAGTGAAAATTAATAACTTTTGTCAATGTTCTGGCGAAATGTTCTGTCTTATTAAACTATGAGGGTCAATTAGAAAGCATTATGTAATAAAGTCCCCAGCAGCAGAACTCAAATTGAGTTATACCACAGTCATTATTCCAGGACGATTGCATTTGAAAATGGAAAACCAGCATGCCATATGGAGGGCGCAGGTTATATTTACAAGCATTGCATGTTAAAGCTTCGGCAAGAAGGAAACAATTAAATGTACTACTGAAATAAATCAAAGCACTGAAAGTGCCATGTTGTGCCAGGCGCTTAATATAGCCAGCATACCCCTAGATGCGACTAGGCAAAATGGCACCTGTTTATAAGCCTTGTTTGGGTTCTGTCAGACAACGTCCTCCCTCTGGATTGCTCTGATGATTCAAAGTCTGGGGCACACCTGGAAGGCTCAGCCAGGCACGTTGACTCATATAAATAACAGTTTATTGTATGGCTATTAAGACCAGAGATTGCTTTTATTAAAGTGCAGTTATCATGATACATCAAATTAAAGAACTTTTAAAGCATGTTTAACGGCCTCCGATATTCCCTGTTCGGTCATGTTTTACAGTACTTTGAATGGGGGAGATACAAAGCCGTGCTAGCATCTAAAGCCAATGCCAGCAAAGATGCAGAGAGGCCAAGAGGGAGGCAAGTAGGTTTTGTAGGGACAGTGACAACCTCAGAGGAACGCACAATCAGTCACTTCACTGTTTCTAAGGATTCTCTCTTACCAAAAAATTAGTTGTATCTCATGCTAAGCTCTTTTCCCTCAGAATTTACATCCCAAACACTGTTGGAAATAAGTAGTAGTATATAATCATGAAATTGTTAATGGTGGAAAAGACCTCTGATATCACTGACTCCAGCTGATAACCTAACACTGATTAAATAACTAAATTTCCACAAGTGCCACATCCACATGCCTTTTGAACTCTTCCAGGGATGGTGATTCCACCACTTTCTTAGGCAGCCTGTTCCAATGCCCAACCACCCCGTCAGTGAAGAAATTTTTGCTGATATTGAACCTAAGCCTGACCTGATGCAAGCTGAGGTGTTGGAGTACCCACACATTGAAATGGAGGAGGGCTGCTCATCCTCTGCTGTCACACAAAGACTCCCCATGAGTTCTGTGGCTTGCTCGGGGTGACGGTGGGCCTGTGTGTCTCCGACTCCTTCTACAGGAGGAGGACACTGGTGCTACTGCTGGGGAGCACACCACCAGGCAGGGTGCCTGTCCTTCAGTGGCTCCCTCCTGAATTTCTGTATGGCAGGGCCACCTGCATGGTGCAGCTCCAAGACGCAGCAGAGCTCTGCAAATCCACTGAGCATCAGCCCTGCCAACCCAGAGGACTCACGGCCTCCTCCTCTCCTGCCAAACCAAAGCAAGCTGGGATCTCCCAGAATGGGTCTTCCAGGAGTTGATGGACCTCCTGCTTGCTCTCCCACTGCAGGAAACTGCAAGCCTCCCCGCAGAGAGACATTGTGCTGGAGAGCTGTCCCCAGTCTATGTTCCAATTATTATTCACAGATGTGAGGATGATTTTCTAAAGGACTCATTGTTTGGCCTAACACAGCTGCCAGAGACAGCCACAGTATATCTTGCCCTGGATTTTACAGAGCAGTGGAAGAATTGTGCAAGGGCTGCGCATTTCTGGGAGCCATAGTCCTGAGGGTGAGCTCTGATCCCAGCTTCTGGTGCTTTAGAAAGTGTAATACCATCCTCACTGGGAGGATATTTTTTTCATCTGCAACTTTACAGTTCCACAGGACTTTACCTGATTATTGCTGACAGTGCAAGCTAGGTTAATTTTTACTGTGGGGTTTGAATAAGATGAACTGAACTTCTGTTTCATTTAGAACTGTTCAATTAGGGCCAAGCATGTGATTTCCAACTTAGCTGTAAACTGACAAGCAGAATCAGGCATGATTTTCCCCTCGCTCATTCCAATTTGATGACAGTATGGCTTACGTTGACTGTTTTGGTGTTGCTTCTGATTTACACTGGTGTGAGAAGAGATACAGGCTTGTTGGCAACCCATCCCTCATGGAGTGAGAACATTTTGCAACTTAGCTCAGAGCAGCTGAGAATGTCAATATATTTGATAAGCATTTATGAACAGAGCCTCAGTGCTAGCCTCAGGAGATTTTCTATGGTGGAAAAAGGTCATCAGCTAGACTGTTAAAGAAGCACTACTAAGTTTAGACACTTTATTTTTCATTGCCCAACTTCACATTCTACAGTTTGAAAAAAGTCAAACATCCCTTCACCTCTCCTCCTGATGATGATCAAGGCTGCTGAAAACCCCTCTCTCATAGTCCCAGTGTATTGGTGAATGTCCCTGACAGCCAGATTGTCTCCAGCAGGGAACTTGTTCTGGCAAGACTGGTCCCAGCACCCAGAGATGGCCATACACAGTTCTGTGCCTGAACAACAAGACTGTGCTTTCTCTCCTTCAGATTCTGCAGGATAGCCTGTCATCTTTTCTCTCTCTTCAGCCTTTGAAAGTCACCTTATCTCTGATTTTCTTTCCTGGACAGGAATAACACATGCAGAAGGTTTCTGTTTCTGGCAGGTATGGCTGTGTGTTTTATGTTAGACTCACATCTACACATATGCGCACACAAACATGCATACGCACATATCCATATATATCTCTACACCCACAGATACGTGTGCCTTCGTGCTCACTTGTGGAACACCACCCAGATGCAGTGGTTCCAGTTTGCCATTTGAAAGCAATTAGTGTTTATTATTGTAAGCATTTTCAACATAGGGAATACTTTAAAGACAACAGCCCTGCTAATTGCTTTCAAATGGTGAATATCAACATTTTCACAGTGGCGCAGCATAGCCTAGGCTGCATGGATGCAGATGCCCTCAGCCTCAACAAAGATAAGTGCACATTCATTCATAAACAGACATACATCTGGCTTCACCTCCCCACTGAAAAACCCACAGACATTTCCCAAGGAAGTTCCTTTATTATTTTCAAGTGCACAGGACATCAGAACTTTTAGCTTCCCTCTGTGTTTTCCCCACCTTTTTTTTTTTATTTCTGTGAGAAGAGTGTCAGGCGCTTTTGTTGTTGTTGGAAAGATTAAGTGGTTGGAAAAGTGCTGATTCTCTCTAGTCATTTTACACCTACAGCGTTTAGGAGACCTTAACACAAACAGTGCCAGGTCTCAGTGCTGGGCTGCCTGCTTCATTCTTTGGCAAAATGATAATATTTTGGCAGAAGTGCCCTATGTTAACAAAGAAAAGTTTGATTAATCAGCAGGAGGCAAGACTTGGGAGAAAAGGCAGTGGGAAAGAGAGAGAGAAAGAGACAGACATATTCTAAAAAGCCTAATCAGTTTTAAAACAGCTTTAAAAAGGAATAAAAATTCTTAAATCTCTTTGATGATATTCAAAGAGCCTTTTTTAATATATGAGAAGGCACATTCTAAATTCTTAACACTGCTAGTGTCACCAGTCCTTTTTTCCACTAAACCATTTTAATTCCATAATTTAGAAGGTCTTGAAAAGTAGCAGGATCAAACTGCAGTGTAATTGGATACACTGTGCACTTCCAGTGTGAATTTGGGTCCCTGGTAGGCACAAGAGATTTCTTTCTTACTTCTAAGATCACATAGAGTGTACTCATTTGAAAGGAGAGAGAGAGATACAGCAGCAAAGTAAGCTTTTTATAAGGTGGATGAACTAAGTGTGCTGCTGGAAAACACTCGGCCATTTATTTGGCACTGACAGTTTCTTTGTGATTGGAGGGAACACTATCGACAGGGAAATCAATGTGGGTTTACTAAAGAACGCTGAGTGATCAGGGAGCAAAGAAGCAGTCAGACAGGAGTGGCAGCCCTCTGCACTTCCTTCAGAAACAAAAACAGGTCTAGACATTTTAGTTCCTTCTTCTGCTTTTCCCTACTTTTCACAACCAGTATGAAGTGTCTTTATGCTCAATTATTAGTTCTGCTGATCTGAGCACTGCAATAGGAGGAACTTTGGATGTGGTCTGTTTCTGAGAAGCTAGGTAGAGTTGCAAACCTGGGGTCCTGCAGGGCTTTTAAAGACAGAAGGCAGCAAAGAAAGAGAGTGGGAGAAGAGAAACATCTGAACATCTGCTGGAAAATCCTAACTGGCTTTTTCAGCTGAGTTCAGCAAGAGCAACAGCAGAGGAGTTGGCAGGTGTCGCCACACTGTAGATGGAAATCACTGCAGATGATCTTGAGATATAAATAAGAATATTCTGGACATTCCCTATACCTCCTTCCCTCCAGACTATTTTTGCTTCCCAGTGACAGCAACTTTATCGTGTGATAGTTAGCTCAGGGGAGGTATTACAATAGATAGGAGCAGGCTGTGCATGTAAGCAAATAGCTGCATGTATCAAAGATGCCCTATCATAGTATACTGTTTTCTTTAAAATTACTCTGGAGGTGAAAAGTAACAGAAACTACCAGTCTTCCCTTCAGGAATGAAAATATTCACCTCTCAGACAGACTTGTTTAGGGTCAGGGGAAGGAGAAGAATTAATAACATTGCATCTTTTTTTCTCCAGAATTTATACAATATGAAAATACCAGCTTTGTCTTCACTAAGTGTTCCTCTCCCTCTCTCCCCCTCTCTCTCTCTCCTCTCTCTGATTCTCTCTGATTGTCCATATGTGTTCATCTCTGTCTCAGGCACTATGTGTCCCTGTCACTATAATATCAGAGGATTTCACGCACATATATACCTAATTTTGGAGAGGATCTCTTAACTTATTCACTCATTGCATTTTCCCTTAACTTACCCTATTCCTGGCAGAAACTTTCAAATCTAATCAGTCAGCAATCCTAGTCAGGGCTTTTTCAACATTTACTCAGCAGTTCACAAGTATGTTGGCTTCATAGAGTTTCCCACTGTACCATCTCTGTTCCACAGCCTAGCCGACAGGCTCTGGACAGCAGGACAGCTAGATCCAATAAATCTGAGACCTGTCTAGGTGCTTCATTTATCAAGAGGCCTAATTTACCCAGGCCCTTTAGACTAATTGCAGATTTGTAAAAAATGCTGATAATGTAGAACAGTGCATTGTGAATGTCCCTTGCCATATTTCTGCTAATGTGTTTCATCTGGAGTACATAAAGAGACAGGGATGCTGATTTTAGACACAGCACTTTGGGGCTAATCCAGTTAAATGATTATCCCTAAAAATCTGCAGTGATGTCATTTTCCCTATAGAACTCTGCCAGTTGCCTTGTTTGCTTTATTGTGAGAAATACATGATCCCAGGCTTTAGAAATTCACTCTATATTTTTGTTCTAATGCACTGTAACTTTCTCATCCCACTCTCCCAGCTACCCATCCCTTTTTGTTTACAATAACCATGTTGACAGAAACTCTGGCTTGGACTGGCTTTTGTGTATACACAGATAAGGAAGACGTACGCTCCTTTGTTTGGCACATGCAGGTATCCGCTATGTTTTTCTCAGTGTGCAATTTCTTCTTTTCATTCCCCTAATTTCTCAGTTTTCTCCAGAGACTACTATTCCACTGTGTTTTGGTCACTTTTATCAACACTTTGCTTATATTTGGCCACTTCTTCTGCACTTTGCTCCAAGATTCATCGCCTCAGCTTTTTTCTAAGCTTCTCGTCTTCTTATCCATCTTCTGCAATGCCAAATCATTGTTCCACAGATTTGCAAGCAAACTCAGCTTCTATGTTCTTTCTTAGATACCTTCTCCTTTCCTTTGGTCCTGTAATTCCTTTGTGGTTTCTTGTGTGTTTCAGGGAACTGTGTTGGGTACACTCCAACTCTCTCTCTTTGTTGTGAGAAGAATCCAAATTTTGTTTTGAAAATGTCTCTGTCATGTAACAGATACAGTGCACCCAATGATCCAGAAGCCAGCTGATCTGTAATATAAAACACTAACAAATAACACTATAATAATCATTATCATCATTATTATTACTTTAAAAGATAATTTTTATAAAGCATCCACACAATTTTGACTATAGCTGAGGGCAGTGCCTAGGCAGTTCCAAGTGTACTTCACTACTCCATTGACATGTTAAGGCTGATTTTTGCAGCGTGGATTTTGAGGGGACACCAGCATCTGGAATAAGAAAAACATCAAGAGATCCTTATTTTTCAGGAACTGGCTGTACAGGTCTGTGATAAGGCAGGCTCAGGAATTTGGCACTATAAATATTACAAAGCTTTTAGAGATGGTCTTATGGTATTTGTTTATCTGACGCGAGATTCTTTATAAACCTTCCACGTAGATAGAGGAAAGCAATAAGCATGTCTTCTCAGGTATCCCAGCAAGGCTGTATGTGACCTATCAGTGTTTAGCAAGAAGATGCAACTAAGTCCGACTGCTATGGTATTAGTAAGGAGCCCGCTTTAAAAGTTTTCTCTTGTTTTTTTTTCCTGATGCCCCTCAAGTATAACCCAAGAGTTCAATGAAAGTGTATATGATGAGATAAATCCTAGCCAGACAAGGCAGGTGGATTTTCAGAGTAGAACAAAGAGGGACCTTATAGGCCAAATAATGTTAGAGCCTGTTGGCTCTCAGGAGGGGAAGATCATCTCTCAGGGAAGTCACTAACATCTGAAGACTGCCAGCTAAGGGTCACTCAGGGCTCTCTGCAAAGATCCTAGGTAAATTTTCCTCTACCATGTTTCTTCTACTACCTTAATGTATCCTTAAATATTCTTATGCAATCATGCTGCAAAATGGAATAGACCAACAGGATTCTTAACTAGGAGCAGTGAAAGAAGCAAATTTAGAGGCATTGTTTAGAGTTACAGTATTTAAACCCTGGAAATATCCCTTTCTACTCAAAAGTTCAGCTTTGCCAAGGACTGCAGTCATTAGGTCAATGCAACAAGATGCATCCTATGTAGCACAATCCCAAGATGAGTGTCAGACCATATGTATGCACAGGCACACAGTAAGAGCCTTGGATTTCTCATTATCTGAGAAATTTCTTTTTTTACCCTCTCTAAAAATTGCCCTTGTAGTGTGTAATCTGGATAATCTCCACTTCTAGACTTTTGCAGGCAACTTCTAGACTGTAGAAGAGCATTCGGGGGGAGAGAGGAACTAATGAAAGTCTGGCTGACATTTGGATCATACTCATGCATTTATCAAGATTATCCCAAAGGCATATGTCACAGAAAGAGAGTAGTTTTTCCATATTAAAGATGGCATTAACCTTCTATCCTATCTTGCTCCCTCTGCTATTCCCAAATTCTGTAAATATTTCAGATGTCTTCTGCACCACTCCCCCACCACCCAGCCCTGTTAAAAATGGCAAGATGATGAAAAACTCAAATTTAATCCACATCTTTTTCTGTCTCTAAGGTAATTAAGTCTCATTCATTTCTTTGTGCTTAGAGTCAAAGGTAGCTGATTGTTAAATACCCACTTCAAGTTGCTCTTCTGACTCCCAAAGATGCGTCAGAGCTCAAATAATCCCCATACAAGTGCCTCAGAATCTTTCATCAGTCAGTGTTTGCTCCATTCTACTTTTCCTGCTGCTTTGCCATTCACAAAGGTATTGTGGACAAAATTAAATAAATAAATGAGGTCTCTCTTTTGAGGAAAGGTTGGGACTTCAAGGAAAAAGCTTTTTTTTGCAAGTCTGGGGTGGTGTCAAGCCACACTGATATCTGGGAAATGTTCACTACTGTACATTTTGACCCATTTGCTCATTCTGCAACTGTGGGAATGCTGCATTTAATAGTTATAGGGGCACTGTTGTTCTGTACCAAAATGTTTCATCAGGAGATGAGAGAAATCGTTGAGCAACTGACTAAGAGTTTTGGTAGTAAATGATATAGTAGCTGTCATGGAAAGTCAATAGGAATCTTATTGTAGATCTCAACAGCAACACATACGTATTAATAAGTCCTTATCTAGCAAATACTTTAATTTTTAACTTACCAAGAGGAGGATACTCACCCTGACCAGAGATTTTGACACACTACCCTGCCTTATGCAAACTTTCCCAATCAGCAGCCAGATCCTGGACTAGAATCATATAGGTCCAAGTCAGGCCACTCCAACACAAGCTTTGACCCAACCACTCCAAAGAACTGTCACTTGCTAAATGAGAACAATGGCTCTCATCAGAACAAAGACAAGAGAATATTTTGGCCCACAAAAGCACCAGTAAACCAAGCAGACTAAAACTGTGTCTTAGAATGATTCTACTTAGAAGTAAAATGAGTCCATATATCGAGAAACTAGGTAACTGAAAAGAAAAATTATGATTTGAAGGTTCAGAATGAACCTATGAACCTTTTAGGCTGTATATAAGTAGAAGAAAATCATAGCAGCAAGAAGACTTTTTTTCCTTGTATTGATTTTTGTTACATTTCTGGTGACTTACTGAGTAGATAGCCAGAAGCAATTTATAAGTACAGTAACACCAGCAGACTCCAGAGCACTGGGAGAGAAGTGCCACAGGTTGTACCCAACACAAGAATAGTTCAGTGCAATTTCTTCACCTTACCTATATGGGTGAAATTCAGTACTAGCCCCTTAATTTCAGTGACTTAGGGCATTTTATACTGACTGAGGAACTGGGATAAAGTACTTTCAGCAGCAGACTTCAGTTAATTTTTTTTCTGATATTAAAGTGAAGGAGTTAAACAAAATGTATGCTATCATTTTACACTGTTTTAGTAAGAATAGGATTATACTTGGTTAAGACTGTCATTTTTCTTTGTAACTATTTGTACTCTCCAAATTCTTAAAATTCCATCTGTCCTTCAGAAAGTCAAGCCATTACCTTAGACATGAGTTTCCAGCCCTAGTGGAAAAGAACCCAGCAAAATCAGTAAATTAAGTTCTCTTCATTCTTGCACTGATGCAAGTTTTAAACAATTTCAGAGATGGAGTTGATTGAAGTTATAATACCATTTATGAGAGTTTCATACCTTACAGAGACTATATATTAATGTAAGATTATTGCCTTTCATGTGGATTTTTGTGGCCAAAAGAAGTAAAATACCTTTATTCAAGTGTTTGTTAATATCATTCATTTATTTGTCCTTCCAAAACAGCATGAGAAAAAATAGGAAAATATTTGGAAATGCTTTTTTTCCTTCCAGAACTCAGAAAATGGAGTTGCCCTTTAAGACTGGTCGTTAAAGTTGAATCCCCTAAATTATAAGTATAAATAATATATAGGGAGATTGACCTCCACACAAAAAAAGGATGTGAAATCTTCAGAGACTGAAGCTCAGGAGAACAAGAAGCTCTGCCCAGACTTCTTGGTGAGCAGGTTACAGAACCTGCTTCATCTGAGGATGCATAGCTTCTGCTTAGTGGAGCTGACCAGAGAGGAAAATGAAAGAGCCTTTTCTTTTAGAGGGCTGCAATGTGTGTTTTGGCAACTCTTACTTTCCCTCTTCTTACTGAGAAGACTCGCTATTGCACCTCTCCCTGAAGACTGTTGTTAATCAGTGTCAACCCAGTGTGGTCATTCCCGTGCATACATTGGTTCAACTTGAGACCAGTTCAAGTGGGCAAGTCCCAAGACAGACTTGTGTCACTGCTGAGGATACAGGGACCAAGTGTGCTACAAGACTGAATCTGGACTGTGAGGGGGAAGGCAACTGCTGGGATGTGATGGCAGAGAGTATGAACCAGCCAAAAGTTCTGTGGAAGAGTTATCTATCATTCATGTAACTGTTGCTGTATTGAGTTTTTGGTACCTTCACAAACCCTAAAATGTTACGTGTTCTGTGCATAGCTCTGGGATTAGCAATGGCCAAATATTGCCTAGTAGAAAATCCCACAAAATTTTTCACTGATTCAAAGCATTTCTGGAGAAGGACTCAAGTTATCTATGTTTATGGCCATACAGGAGATGCAAGATTCTTTAAATAAACTCCATGACTGCTCACAATATCTGGCTAAATGATTGAAGTTAAATATGCACACAGGTGGAGAAAAAGCTTTTGTCCTGATTTAGTGACTTTGTTTTCATCTTTAACTAAAAGACTGGAACAGGTATACCAAAAGAATCAGATTTAATTCCATTCTTGGTCTTTCAGTTTTTCAGCTGGGTTTACCCTTGATATAGTCTGTTGAGAACTTCAAAAGGGAACACTGCATTTTGGACCTCTATATGTCATTTGTATTCAATGATGGTAGCTGATGGCATCTCACCTCCTGAGCTAGAAATTTTCAGGTAGCTGAATATCCTACCATCATGTTTTATCCTTACGAGGAAATGCATGAAAAGTTAGAAGTTTTGTTAAGGACAGATACAAACTCAGCTCACAATTCCTGGAAGATTTTCTCTCCCACAGCTCTTCTGTTACAACAGCCCTTTATCCTCGAAGGTGCCAGGGCCTTGCACCTTGAAGGTTCTTTGACATGTAGGAAGTCTCTTTGGCTTCAGCTGGAGAAGTCTCAAAACCTACCACCAAATGGTCACTAATGCCTTAGGCTTTGGACCCAGCCTTTAAGTCTTTGCTTATGTGTGTCATCTTGATACAGTTCCGCAGGACAACTCACATGAGTAAGTGTCTGAACAGCTCACTTTCTTTGTGTTGCTTGTTAGTTCTTGTGTGCTTTGATATTCAATGTGTCTAAATCACCACCCAGCATTTTATTTTTATTTTCATAAAATACTTGAATTAAATTACACTGATATGAAATATGCCTCTGGCCCTATGCAGATGTTTCCAAAAAGCCTAATAACAAACAGATCACAGGGCAGAAGATCACTTATTCTTACAGTCACTTCCAAGCCTAACTGCTTTTCAGAGTTCTGATTACAAGAAAAGCCATGCTGCCGATGTTGCTTTAACTATGATGTTAAAATGAAAACTCATTGTTGGGTCCCAGGGGGGCTCAGGAACATTGACTTTGCTGCCCATCTGAAATGGTGTAATGTTCTCTATTTCTATCATGTGGGTATCAGTTCCAAGTTGGAAACCAGCCTGCTCTCATAATTCAAGCTGGGGCTGTGCTGATGCAAACCTTCTCAGATATTATAAGCCAGTATGAGCTCAAAAAAAGAATTCACTGCTCAAGGCCAAATAGCTTCAAAGCTAACAATCCTCCAGAGTCGGTGTGAAAGTGTTGAAACTGTCAATGTCAACTTACACCATGCATAGTGAGTGTAAAACTTCAATAATGACATCACGAAGAAAAGGACAAAGGGCAGGCACTACACAGGAAAGTGCCAGTGCTCTTCAAATCTTTGAAACCTTCAAGGATTTATCTGGACTAACACTTCTACACACAGTCATTGGGGTCTTAGGCTATACTGATTAAGGATTTAGCTTATTCAAAGGCTCTCACTGATAGCAAGGATGACAAGGTTTCAGCAGTTGTATTGGATTCCATTAGCTTTCACTTAAAAAACCCCATACCCCAAAACCCTCAGGATCCTGGTCTTTTTTTCTGCCTCTGATTTTCTTTCTTTGAGTCAACCTTTATTTTTTTCTTTAACACACACACATGCACACATGCACGCACACACATTAATATATATTAATGCCTGGGTTTGATTCACAAACAGGTTTTGCAACACTTGTGCTCTCAGTTCTCAGAATGCAGATCCCAGAAGAATTGAATCAATCCTTCAGGAATTCCCTGAAGCACCACATAACATGTTCACTCATTTCAGCTGCACTTAGGGCAACAGATACACTTTTAAAAGGGGAAAAACATATCAGAGAAGGAGGTAGGGGTATTCTAGTTAAAAAAAAACCAGCTAATCAAGAGAGAAATTAAAAAGTGAGACTGTGGTTTTGGTGTCAGGGATAAGTACCTATCCTAATGCTTTTAGTGCAAACTAAATAGAAATAAGCGTAATGGAGGACAGACATGCTTCCTTTATAACTAGGTTTTCAGAGAGTCAGCCTCAGACAAAAAGCAAAGAGATGGCACACTGGAAGAGTGATCAGTTTCCTCTGTGCTCCCTCTCTTATTTGTGAGAACAGTAGAAGAAGAATCCATGTTGTATGGTGCAGACATGCAGTAATAGTTGAAGCCCCACATTAAATATCTTCCTTGAAAAGAAACTATGAGTATCATCTGTTAATACATGGCAAAAAACAAGATGAAGAAAGATTATTTATTATTTAGTAATTTAATTACTCTCTTATTACTCAAGAGCTTGTGACAGGGTTCTGAATGCAGGCCACCCAACTCTTAATCCAGCACATGAAACCCCAGCTTATTCCTCATTCTTGCATTTCTCATTTCTACTTTCTTCTAGTTCTGCTGTAGGTATCACCAATTTCTTGCCACTTTAGCTGCACCAGCACCCTTGGCACATTTCAGTTGCTTAACATGGGACTTTCTGTGGTGCTGTGTAATCCATGCTGGTATACCCATGACATCTGTAAGGAGCTGGCAGATCTGACACAGGGCCTATGGAGACCTGTGATCATCTAACCTGCAGATACAAACCAGAGAGTGGCTGAAATGGCACTAGACATCACCATTTGGCAACAGAGGTGTACCACACATCCTTCAGTGTTGCTTTCCTCAGGAGTTGTAGGAACTGTTGCACAAAAGATCCTGATCCCACCCCAAAGTTGTGAGGGATGGATAACTGTTTCTGAAATACTAGCTCAGGGACCCTCGTGCACTCTCTTACACAATTACCTAAGACATTTTCTAGGATTACCTGCATTGTCATGGAAGGAGAGTGTACTCATTCCAGAGTCTGAGCCATTTAATGATACCGTTGACAACACAGCATAATTTTTTTTTTTAATCCATCAAAGGCATCTATGTTTACTTTGTTATTACAGTCCCAGTAATTTTATGTGTATCAATTCCACTCATGCTAGTAAAAAAAGGCTTTTCAAGAAAACAAACCAGATGAGAGTTGTTTCTTTGTCCCACAGAGAAATATGAGGTGGGAGCCAGTGGAGGAAGCTTCAAGTTATTGCAGCCTTACCTAGCTCTGGGATGGAAAATAGTAAAGTTAGTTCTGTGGGTTTCTCAGCTCAAGCTAGTAAGTTACTTAGAGGCAAGGTTTGTTTTTTTTAATATAGTTATCCTACTTAGAAGACCTCAGGCAATAATGCTCTGTGGGATAGCTGTGCAGGCCCACACTAGCACAGAGGGGCTCTCTGACACTCTGGGCAGCAGCAGCCTGGAGATACTCTGTGTGGTTTGCAGGTTCACTGGGGAATGGAATCAATTCACAGCCACAGTGGCTGACTTTAAATTTGGAATTTCTGTGGACAGATGCAGATCATGGGATGAATTCTGCTGGTTTTGGTCTGAGGTCTCCCGCCTCCTGTACCACCAGCATCCTCATTTTGGGCCCTCACAGAATTCTCAAATCTGCCACAGAGATGTGGATTCTCCTACTCCACTGCACCAAAAGCCATTGTCTCGGGGCTCATGACCTCTGGGCTTTGAGCAATATCCTGAGGGTTTATTTTTCACTCTATTATGGTTGTTGTTGACGTAAAACCAACTGTTTATTTTTCTTGCTGCCCTTGGTCCCTTAAAAAAGCAATTAGCATGAAAGGATTGAAGGGGTGAAGGATTATCACAACCATGGGAGTGGACAAGACCAAGGGGAGGTGGGAATACTCTGCCTCTTTTACAAGCTGCTCTCTTCTGTGCTAATGCACTTGTTTTTGCTGAGAGGACTGCACCACAATGCTGACTTTAAACTTTTATGAGGAAGGTTTCACATATAGGCTGTGAAGTTATCTCCTCAAACATATTTCCTTTTGGGGTCGCTGTAATGATTGTGTACACAGACATCCAAAGGGCTGAGTTAGCTGCTGCTGGACTGTTATTTTGCTCACTCCAACTTTACATCCTCATTAGGTCACTAACTTCCTTCGATCTCTCCCCAGCTTGTATAGTGGTATCAGAATGGGGCTGCTCTGGAGTGGGCTGCTTTTTCATTTTTCAATAAGACCTATATAGCATAAGGAACCTACATTAAAATCAGAACACTGGTCTTGCAAGTTAAAACTGTAATAGTTAAGTTTCACTATGAGACAAGAATTTAGATGCTTGAGTTTCTTTTCCTGGAAGAATTCTTTCATATTCTTGATATATTTCTTACTCTGTGGTGATAATGAGCCTACTTTGGTGGACCCTTTCTTACCAGAACCTCTCATTTGTACAGTTTTACTGTTGAAGGACTTGCTGAAATCCTCTGCTATATCTTTGCAAAGAGCAAAATTCTCCTTGGGGCAAAGAGCAAGCACAATATGGGACTGCATTTAGAGCAAGCACAATATGGGACTGCATTTAAACACCACTGGAGGAATAAATACTTCTTAGTGACTTGCAAATCTGTACCCATTCTCCCATAAAAGGTATCACACATATTGTTTCTGCCTAGGTAGTATTCCATAATTCCATCCAGCTGGAAGAAAAGGACGCCAGACAAAACCAGTCAAACTGAGGGCATCTGCTTCACTGATAATACCTCAACGTGAATCCACTAAAACAGCTCAGGCACATCAGGATTTTAAGAAGCTCCTGCCCTGACTAATGCTTTGTTCTGATGCAAAGTTTTAAAATGAATGCTGCTCAATATAATTTGGGCTTCAACCTGAATGTCCCCTGGTTGTCTGCAGTTATCCCAATATCTGGTGTAGGAACAACCCAAACTTTGAAGATGATCTTTCACTAGCAGTGCCATCTCTTCCTCTTACCACAGCCCAAGTGTGACTACAAGAAATACACTTTGTATGTGGTGGAGGAAGGGTAGATGGACATCTAATCTCTGAAGAGCAGCATGGAAGTCAGTCGCTATCTCAAGGAATTAATATAAGAGGGTAAGGGTAGATAAAATACACTGTCTCCTTGTGGCCTCTCAGCAAAGCAGGTAGCCCATGCCATAGTAAGCATCTGAGAGAGGGCAGTTACTCCTTTCTTTCAGTCCTACATCCAGTGCTCGCTGATTTATTTTTCTGTGACTAATACTCATCAGTGCCTCATCCACCTGGCTGGACCTTCTGTTACTTTTCTGATCATTTATGAGCAATATACTCTCTCATACACCTCACAAAGACACACTCATTTGCAATCATTACATCAGCTAGGGATTTTTGAGTGACAAAAGACCTCGCTAGGATTTCAGAAAGGGTAAACTGTGGAAAGCACTGAGAAGGTATACTACAAACCAAACACGTATGCTCTATCATTTAGTTCACTCCCCTGTCAGTGAAATGACACTGATCTTAACAACCTGTCCCCACCACATGGTTCCTCTGAAAAAGTCTTATTAGTCTTCACAACAGCATGGCAATCTCCATTGAGGAGGCAAAACGAGGCCAACTAGATAGTGTCTATGAAAAATAGACAGGGAAGAGACTAAGATATGGTGCACAATGCCAGAGAGGATAGCAAAGAGCTGAGAGCAGCTGTGTACCATTCGACATCCACCTGAGATTTCACATCTTTGCAGTAGTTTTGCAAAGCAAAGCACTCTTCCCTCAGAACGCAGTAGGACACAGGAGTATATTCACAAGACTAGTCTTATGACTCTAAGTAATCACAGTCTTGCCTGTTGCGTAATGTCATCACTGAAAAGGCTGGTTGTACTAATAGGAAGTGATGGCTGATCCCATTTAGAGAAACATTTCTAAGAAGCAACAAGCGGTATACTATCAGGAGGACTTTTAGATTTCCACATCTCTTCTCCTGGGGGCGCCTGCAGATAAAGAAGAACTAGGAAGGAAAAGTAAATGTTTACTTTCTTTTTTTTTTTTGAAATCACTAAGTACAGTGCTGCAAATGCAGTTGCATTTGTTCTATAAATCACATAATGACTCAATAAAAGCAAGAAAGACATGTAGCAACAAGGGAGGATGAAAGAGTGAAAAATTCTGTAGGCCAATTATGGGAACTTTGTGTTTCTCCTTTAATATGCAGGCCTTCCACAGCATATACAGAGTCATGGTCTGTACTTAACTCTCCTGAGATAAACTCAGAGAAGTTCAGCTAAAAGAATGGTTTCTCCAAATTTGTCGCCTTAGCTGAACTAAGTACACAGTTCTTATTTGTAAAAGGTGATTAGCATGCAGGTCCTACCACATCATTTACAGATGTTTTGCTGGAGGCCAAATTCTGCTTGATTTGCATAACTGCTTTCACCATTGTTAGCTTTGGCTTTTCCGTGACACTGAATTATGACATTATTAGAATGTCTTTGGTCCATAAGCTACCATGAAGGCCCAGTGAAATATGTTCTATACTATATATGTTATCTCATAAACAACGAAGAGTCAATGCAGAAAAACTGAATTGCCCACAGTCACAAGAAAAATTATCATCTGTCAAGACCTGACAGTTCCTAAAAATCATGTTTATACTATACTTTTCTTGATCTCCCATTTCAAAGTCTAGCCCAGATGTGCACTGGTAGAAAAATCCTGTGGCTTCTCCGTTCCTGAACGTCCATCACAACCCACTGTGTTGCTGTTGGGAGAGCGTGTCTCTACAAGCTGTACTTCTGCATGCAAATCATCAGCAGCATGTGACCCACCCAGAAACAGCTACAGCAAGCATATGATCTTGGAAACCAGAATTATTCCTACTGATGGGCTTTGTTCAAGAGTCTATGTTCACTGAGAGCAGTATCTTTGGATACAGTTGGGTTCTGTGGTGTTGGAGCTGGAAGACAAGCCTACCCTTGCCTGGGTGATATGGAGGCAGTACTCAGGTTGCACTCATCATCTTTCTGAAGTTCTCTCCAGTGAAATGTTTGCATCAAATGGTATCAGGCCCTGATAACAGAAATCAATGTATTTCCCCAAGCCTGGACTAATCCTCCATGCCCTTTCAGTGCCATGCCTGCTAGTTTGCTTTCCTTAACAAAGACTCTATACAGAACAAGAGTCATAAAGGCTGCTGTGCCTATTAACTGTTCAAACTGCATGTGCTCTCACCCTCACCCCCACCCCAAAAGGGATGCACACATATACATCCTGCATGGAAGGAAAGGTTTTGCACAAGGCATTGCAATGGAAATGTAGTATTTCATACTGTAGTGTCAAGCTTGCCATCTAAATCAGATATATCATCTATTGACTCCAGTGCTCTAAGTTACCCTTTGAAACATATCTTCCCTCTTGAATTAGATGGGGAGATCATGTACTAAGTCATCTCTGTATGGAATCCAATACAGAACCCTACAAAGCAAACAGCCCTATGAAACTAGGCATAGGGGAGGTGCTACCACTGGATTATTGCTTCAAGGGCTGGGCACAGACAATACTGGGGCAGATTGGTGGCCTGCTTGTGTAGACAATGAGAAGCTAATCAAGACCTAAGATAACTGCTCTGACAGATGCTATCTCATAAACCTACTTGCAGCAGTTTTAAAGATCATCACCCCCTCCAGCTCCAGGGACGTGTGCCCATGCATCAGGTGCTCCAGTCCATGCCTGGTGTATTAATTGAAACCGCCAAGCTATGAACTGCATCAGCTGAGGCATCGGCACACCCTCTGTTTTGTCCATTTTGCTGACTCTGCAGTGAGACTATCCCCAATGGCAGGGAAGGCACAGACAGCCAGGGCAGTATTACAGTTAGCAGATAGAACTTGATTTGCCAGGAAAGGCCTGTCAGGACCTATGAGTACAAAGAGCAGAAATTTTTATTCAGGAAAGATATTTGCATAACATACATCAAAAAAGGAATATAAAGATATGATTTTCCCCCATCCAGGGGAAATAATAGATAGAGGCTCACCTGCTTCTTTTGCGGGCCACCTTCAGAGGCACCTGCTGATATAGTCTCATTCTCTTTTCTCTCTGAAACTCTTGTCACACATACGAGATTTTTTTCATTCCTCACTCATGCCCTTCATGAAAGACGGCAGTAGTCTCCATGTGCTGTAATTGGACTGACTGGATGGCTGATTCCTGTTCTCCCCTTGTGCAGCCCTGGAAACCTGGGAGAAAAAAGGTGGAACAACCAGCCACTCAAAAAACTCCAGACCATTTAAAAGGTTAAGGAGTAGAGCATGAAACTTCTGTCTGTTACAGACGACTGGGCATTGCAATTCAGATGTCTTGTTCCTAGTACTTCCATACTATGATTGTCACAAGGATAACAAAGGATGGGAAAGACAAGCCATTCTCATTGGGAACTTTTAAAGGGGATTTCTGTGAGTTGAGTATTACACTTCCATTTTTTCCAAAATGTGACACTGTTTGAGAAAGCAAGGTACGGTATGCCTAGCTAAAACTCTCTAAAGAATGTTAAATGTTGTGCACGTTCAAAAAACACACTGTGTGTGTGCACATGCACCTAAGTCAAGCAGTCCTTCTATTGTTATCCTGGGTGTTGCTTGCAGTGGAAAGAGAATGCTTACACCACCTCAGTATCAGTAAGTCTGAACTGATAGTGGTGTTCTTACAGCGTAAAAATAACCATTACAGATAACATGCAGTTAATCTTGCAGATCAGCTTCTCAGCTCAGCTCAGCACACTTATTTTATTTACATTTCCTTCACCCTCTCCCAGACCATAAACAAAGGAGCTGGTGATTTTGGTCACCAGTACCAAAGCATTTTAGTATTCTATTAACACTGTCTATTTATATCCTTATTGAAGTGTCCTCCTTTTTCTTCCCTCTCCTTTTTACTAACCCAGCCTGCACCAGATATTTATCTATTCTCCCTCCTCATTCTGGTCTTCTGTGCTTCTCCTCTGTGGGTTCCTCAGCAAAAGGCAAACATCAAGAAACTCCTCTAAACTGAGAGGAGAGCTTAGCACAGACTCAGCTCTCATTCATTTGCAGCAATGCTGCTGCAGTGCTCTTGAGCGTATATGTCCTCTGTCCTTCTTTCTTTCAGACATGACCATGACTGCATCTTAATCATGTTATTGCAAGGGCTGACCAGAGTTCCAGCACTCCAGATAACTTGAGGAAGGTAAGTATGTTCTTCTGCCAAAAATGTGTCAGTCACAAAATCAAAAACTCCTCCATCTAAATCTGATGCTTTCACTGTATGATTGGTGCAACATAAAGGAGGATGGAAAGGGAAAGTAAGGATTCACTAAAAGGCGGCCTTCTTCATTTTGCCAGTCTGTAAAATGGGACTCTCCATGTTTGTATCAGAGGGTTAAGACTCAGAAAGTGTCATATTTTGATTCCTTCCCACTGCTTAGAATTCTAGATAAGAAGTAATAAAAATTATTCAAAATATCTGTTAATAAGGCTATTTTTAAAGGTTACAGAACACTTGTAAACAATATAGGTCATAAAAGCTTATATCTTTTGAGGTCTGAATTAGACTCAACTTCCATTCCAGAGCAGAGCTCATCTTGTGTTGTCCATTTTTGCTTGGTGCTACCCTTAGAGACTTGGCCTATCCCAGGGATATATTTTTTGCTAAAGAATAAATAAATAAACAAATAAATGATTCCCTGCATTTAGTAGTCACTGCTTCAACCCCTGAAGTGTTGGCAACTGAGAATCTTATGACAGATGGGAGGTAGTCACTGTGTTAAACAATGGGCTTAGCCCTCTGAGTCACGTGGTACAGCAGTTAAAGATATTATGGAACAACTGTTGTACCTTATGCCTTGATTATGCCAGCATCTTATGGTTGCTGTAAGCTACACTGGCAATACTATTGAACTGCATCTTGTTTTCCCTCTTAGTCCTTCCAGTTTCGCCTACTCATAGGCTTAATATATTAGAAAAAATGAAAGACTTCTTTACAGTGTTTTTGCTGGCTCTGAAAAGTTGATCTTTCAGGACTGGTAACTGACATATTGAATTTGGCCCTTATGGTAATTGTTTAAATGTTATAGAAGCTTTAACATGTCATCTGTTAAACTTATTGGTGATGCAGCTGTTCAACGTGCAGTATGGGTAACATTTACATGATTTACTGGGTGACGTACAGTTTTTGATTCAATAGTAATGTATTTGATTCAATAGGTGATGCATCTAATTCAACTGGGAGTCCATCTAATTCAAAGGTGATGCATTTGATTCACTAGCTGATGTACCTGATTTAGAAGGTGATGGATCTAGTTCACTGAAAATGATTCCAATTCCCCCATGCAAGGTATTTACTTCAGTGTGTGATGAATGAGCTTTAATAATAATACATGTTTCTCTGATAGTGGATATATTGGCTACAATTTATATCACAAGCTTCCCAAATCTGGAGTGGAGTGGAGTGACACCTTGCAGCCACCATTCAGGCGAGGATCACCAGCAGTGTGAAACATTAGCCACTAAAATAATGTGAGCAAATTATGTGATAAAAGCTGTGCTTCCCAGATGAAATATTTTCACCAGATGTGATGTGGGGATACAAATGCCCTGTCACTGCTGTTATTGCTACCACAGTACATGACAAAAATCCCCAAATCCATTTACCTTTAGTGTCATTGCTGGGATTACATACCGAGTACTTATTTCCCCAGAGCTATGTGAGCACTCAAATAGCAGCATCTGAACTAACAGCTCCCCTTTCCTCATTTTTGTGTGTGCTTTTATTTTGTTAGAGGTTGGCAAATATTTAGCTCTGGTGAAAATGGGGAAAAGGGTGTTGGCAAAGAGCAGTATCACATGGGGTAAGGCATGTGGGAACTCAGGCCTGCACAACATACTGCTAACCACCTTTTTTTCACTAGAATCATATCCTGGTGCAAACTTATGGAAGGTTCTGCTTCACAAGTATTGGTGCATTATTTTTCAGCTGGTTATTGCCTGCACTTGAAACAGATTTCTGAAGAGGTCAGTCTCATTGCCCTGTCCACTTCAGGCTCCACCTCCAAAATCAGAATCTTCGGGTGATGGTTGAGATCTTTTGCACATGCAAGTTACATTTTCAGCCACAAATATGGAACCTCTGCTTGGACTCCTACCAAAAAAACAAAAAAAAAGAAAGAAAAAAAAAAAAGAGCTCTTGTTTGACTTGTGTCTCTTATCTGTGCAATGTTCAGCTCCGGAGTTGTGGATATTGTTGACTTCTTGTACTACAATAGTGATAGAGTGCATAGAGGGGGAGTCCCATTTCAGAAGGCCTGTGCTCAGCCATGAAAGAATATTGCCTCTAAGCTTGGGTATATGTTTGGTTGATGTGCACCCATGCACATGTACAAACCTGGAAGATTTTCAGTGGGATCTGAGTCCCAGAAAGTCAGTTTGTAGCCTAAAGCAACTCTCTTTCACTTCCCAGCCCAACTTTGTGGCTGCTTCTTCCTTATAACATTTCCTTACCCTTATCCCCAGTGAAGAACTACTCCTCCTGGGGACAAAAGCAACAACTACAGTCCATCCATGGCTCATGTCCATACACATGCCTCCATTTTGTGCTCCACTTGAAAGGGCTCCCAGGGCAAATGCTTCATTCTTTGTGCCCTTTTTACAGCTCTTTGAGGCATATTCATTTTCTTGTGTGGATGCAAGTTTTCTTCTTGTACCTGTGGCTGATATGTCTGCCTTTTAAAGTCTACTAGGCAAATAAATGTACAAGTCAGTCTCCAAATGCTAAAAATAATGTGCTAAATAGAAAATAGGTATCTAATCTTAAAATAAATAAATAAATAAATAAAAATTCATTCACACTTTATTACTCCAAGCTGTGTCTAGAGATGCACTGAAGTTGTTGCAGGCTTAAGTAGTCAGCTTTTTTTCTATCCACTGAGTTTTCAGGATTGAGATTCATGCACCTCCATTTGGTATCATATGTTCAGAGAGAATACATTAACACATTGGTACCTGATCTGGGGGAATAGGGCTGTTTTCTCTTCTTTCCTTCCTCTCTACGTATTTATTTTCCTTGCTTTCCTCCCTTCTCTCTAGTCATGGCAGTGACTGAAATGCAGATACCAACTCTATGAAATTCAACAAGAGCCAGTCCTGGAATCTGCACCTGTGGCAGGGTAACCCTGGATGTATGGACACACTGGGTAATGAGATGCTGTAGAGCAGCACCGTGGAAAGGGACCTGGGGGTCCTGGTTGATGGCAAGCTGAATTTGAGTCAGCAGTGCCCTGGCAGCCAGGAGGGCCAGCCCTGTCCTGGGGTGCATCAGGCACAGCATCACCAGCCTGGCAAGGGAGGGGATTGTCCCACTCTGCTCTGCACTGGGGTGGCCTCACCGTGAGTGCTGGAGGTGGTTTTGGGTGCCACAATATAAAACAATATTAAGTTGTTAGAGAGCATCTGCAGGAGGGCCATGAGGATGGTGAAGCGCCTTGAAAGGAAGCTGTATGAGGAGCAGCTAATGTCACTTGGCCTGCTCATCCTAGAGGAGACTGAGGACAGTCTTCATCACAGTTCACAATGGTAAGCAGAGGGGTAGACACTGATCTCAGTGACCAGTGACAGGACCTGAGGGAACAACATGAAGCTGAGTCAGGAAGGTTTAGGTTGGATATTAGGAAAAGATTTTTCATCCAAAGGGTGGTTGGGCACTGGAACAGGCTCCCCAGGGCAGTGGTCACAGCACCAGCCTGACAGAGTTCAAGAAGTGTTTGGACAGTGCTCTTAGGCACACGGTGTGTTTGTTGGGGTTGTCTTGTGAAGGGCCAGGAGCTGATGGTCCTTGTCGGTCTCTCATAACTCCAGATATTTAAAGATTTTATGACGCTATGAAATCTTTTTCATTATGACATATGCAGTGACATCCATCTACTACACCTTAATGCTCAGTCAGTAAAATATGTATTTTCTGCTCAGAGAGTAAACGTATTAGCTGCCCTTTTCTGTTTTAATGAATAAAATGAGGAGAAATAAGTCTGGAAAATTAAATGGTTTAGAGTAACAATGTCAGGTCTTACACAGAGTTCAAACTTTGGCTACTGCTTTGACAGCTACAGATCTGCAACAACAAACACTGCTGAAATACTAGGTAAGAGCATCTCTTAAGTTCTTGACACAAAATACATTGACAGTCCTTGTTCAATGTAACACTTGGCAGACTTAATTAAGCAGACTTAATTTCTTAGTGATGAGAAAGCAAGAAAAATTCAATTTCAAGTGCCTGGCAGTTTGAAATGACCGGGATGTTCTGGAGAATTTAGAAGAACAAGCCTGCAAATATTGCTTCAGTTAGAGTGTCTGTATATTACAGACATGTGTGTCTGTATAGGCAGAACAAAACCCACTATTCAATATTCATGTCATCAGGCACCTACTCTGATCTTTGTGTCCTTTCCTATCCAGAAGGATATACATTCCATATTTCTGCTTTGGGTGCTGTGACAATCTCCATTAAAATTAAAGGAAAACAGGCAACAGTTATTATCTTGAAATTTTCTCCAAGTTTTTGTTTTTTTCTTTCTGTTTATTTTTTTTAAAGATTTATTTTATATCAAAACATTTAGCAAGGAACTCTGAGGACAAAGTAAGCTATATTGCAAGCAATATTCTGCCCATATGCTCCTTCACAGACTGTAAGTGTTCAGGTGGGCTTCCAGATTTCTGCAGTTAATGTCATTTTATTTACAAGTTTCCAAACACTCCTCTCCTTTTTTTTAATTTTTTTTTTTAATTATTAATATTTTTATATTTTTTTGTAACTTTTGATATCTGAAATAAGAAATGGGAGAAACGGCATGTTGCCTTGGGGCCTGGAATGACTAGATATACAGCTAATTGTTTTGGCTACTTTTAAAAACTTCTCCCAGGGGCTGAAAAGCTGATCCCACCAGCAGGCAGATAACCAAATTAATTTGTCAAAGGCTTGATCTGTGCCTCCCAGAGTCTTTGCATCTTACAGGGCTTGGAAGCTGTATTCTCTCTTCTAGGCACCGTCGTTAGTTGAATGCTGCCATTTTTACAATTTCAAACTCTGCCATGTTGCACCGAGGAACTGCAGCTGCTGCTTGTTGGGGTACTGAGTAAAGCATGCTCCTGTGATGGCCCCCAGAGACAGATGCACAGCACAGCTTATTGAAACAGATGGGGTGAGGGAGGTATGCTTCATCGACAAAGCACATTTGTCTAAATACAGGAAGAATGAAAACACAGCACTTACCACTGATACATAATCTTAAATCCAGTGAAGTTTGGAATGGGGGAGATGAATGCTGTGCTTGCCACAGTGTAATACACAAACACATAAAAAAACCCTTCTTCATTTGTCCTCGATTTTTGAGTACATTTACCTCTTAAAAAATCCACAGAAAGCAGTCAGGCTGCTCATATGAGCAAGCTGAGGGTTAAAGCAGAGCATTTAAATAACTATGAACTCATTCTAGCTACACCTTTTGCCACCATGTAGCAGAAGAACTATGCAGAGCCCTCACAATGATGTGCAGACGTTGCCCACAGAGCTTCTTATTTTTGAGACCTGGATCAGATATCCATTTTCTTGTATGCTTCTGAGTCTTTCACTTAAGACTATGATAACTTTCATAGACATTAGAGGCTAAGCTCTGTGAGATGTGAGCATAATCATCCTTATATTGGTGTGGAAACTAAGGACATATGGCATGGTAGTTTTAATAGGAGCCAGAGGTAGAACTTGGAAATATATTCTGCTCTCCCACCCTTATTAGGTTCTTCAGCATCTATTATTCTGCCATGAAGTGAGAGCAACTCCATGAGGTATTAGTTAAAATCAATGAAGAGAAGCAGGTAAATCATTCTTCTCTCATGTGGTATATTCTGGTTTGGGAACAAAGTGCATTTAGGCTCATGGAAACTGTCCCTCTCACACTTTTTCCTCTAAGGCAAGGGAGAATTTTCATCTTTGTAACAAGATGCTTTATGGACAGTGTTATTTTTGGGCATGTGTTTACCAAAGTTTCTTCTCTGGGTTGGTGAAGGCTCATTGCTCTGTTATTGCTGATAAAACCTGGTTTTGTTAAATGCTGGACTAGAACAGGTGAGGAGATGCAGCTTAAATCAATCTGAAACAACGTTAGAGCATGATCCTAAATTAAAGACTAAGAAAAGCCTTATTTTCCTATATTGCTTTTTTAGTGTCTCCCATCCCACACCTGAAACATAAACCTTCACACCTGGACTGAGATTTATCATTAGTGGGGCTTATTGGAAATTCCGTGCTTTCACTGTCTGAGTGAGAGGATTAGAATTTCTTGAGACACAGGCTCAGTCAGGTCATAGTAGCAGGACTTTGATCAGATGTGTGTCAGAACAGTATGCTACATCTTGCAGTTAAGGGGAGGCTAAATGGATGGCTTCATCCACAAGAACTGTAGGATTTTGTGCTAGGTGTCTTTCCCTGCAGCTATTGTTACCGTCTAGGGGTGGGAGAGTAAGGATATGAATACTTAAAAGGACTTGTTAGCCTGTTAGATTTAACACACCCCTATCAGGAGCAACAACTGCACAACAGTAGGCAGACAAAAAGCCATTGTGCCAGTTACATATTGTAGTCATACCTGAACTAAACATATTTTCACTCTTCTGCTCATATCACTCCTGTACAAACTGTCATCTTAAAAATTGTTGAGCAATTTGAATGGCAAAATAGCATATTTTCAATAGGAAAATTATCAGCAATGGTCTAGGTCTCAGGATAGCAAAGGGACCATAAAGCTAGCTCAACAAGCCAGCTGAGAATTTCCCTGGAGAATTTTCCCAGCTCTTGGCATAGGGGACATCTCACGGATATGGCCAGGAGGCAGGGAGGAAAGGAGTGTGAACTGTGGCATAATCCTTGGGGCTATTGTTAAAACAGCCCCAAGGTTCCTCTTAATTGGTTTGTGGGCTGAACTGGCTCCTAACCAGCTGCTGGGGTGTGAGAACTACAAATATGGCAGAGGTACTTTTCTTTCCTCCTCTTCCCAGCTGCAGAAAGCACAGTTTAGCCTGGGTGCACAGGTGAGCCTCCCAGCTCATTCTTTCAGTGGAACTTCTGTGTTGTGTCGTGTCAGTGGATTCTATCTCAGCCCTGGGACAGCTACCAACCAAACAAGCCAAGTATCTTATTTCCTTAACTTACACCTCTTGATAAGTGAGCGCACATATACATACATATGTACGTACACACAAAATTCTAATGTGGATTTTCCACAGCAAAATGGAAAAAAAACAGCAGGAGAAATAAGACAGCTTAATATTATATAATTGACTTATCTATTCTAAGGATATGTTAATTAAGGATGAAAAAGAAACAAGTTATTTTGCCACACACAAAGAGAGAAATCACACCAGACCTGGAGTTTTCAACACTCTTCTCCCTGATAGTGTTTTATGTAATCATCTTTTACTACTTTTTGGAGAGCTATTTATGATATCAACTTTGAGAAAAAATATTTTTTTCACAGGCTCTACATTTTGCAAGAGAATAAATCTAGACCAACACTAGGATTTTGTACAGATATGTGAGATACTTAAAAATAACTTGTCTCCCCAATAGCGAGTCCACTCTTCATCCTATTAACGTTTGTGGGACAGGTAATTTAAAACCAGCTCCACTTAGCAGAAAGCCTACCAACGTGTTTTGCTGCATACACAGATACCTGTCAGCCAGAATTTCAACCATGCCGTAGGATGGAAAGCCACAGCCAGAAAACCCAGTTTTACCATCCGCACAATGCTACAATCAGAGTGATTGCCCAGTTTTCTAAGGTCCTCTCTATCCTGTATCAGTTGCCATCTTGCTGTGAAAAAATCATTTGTATCTAGAAGTTATGCCTTAGCTCAGCCAAGAATTGGAGACCAAAAAAGTAGAACTTATGTGGTACCAGACGTATGTGTATATAGACAGCACTAAGCACACTAGTCTGAAAAAAAGAGCATCATGGGTCATTGCAACTGCAGACCATGTCAGAGAGCAGAACTTCAAATTACCTGACTTAACAGAAGTTGGTACAGAATGGTAGTAGAATCGTGGAATTGTTGATGTTTAAAAGGCCTCCAAAATAATTGAGTCCAGCCATTGACCTGGCACTGCCAAGTCCACCACTATACCATATCCCTAAGTTACATGTCTATGGGTCTTTTAAATACCTTCAGGGATGGTGATTTAACCACTTTGCTGGGAAGCCTCTGCTACTACTTGGCAACCCTTTTCATAAAGAAATTTTTCCTAATATCCACTCTAAAAGTCTGCTGGTACAAGCTGAGACTTTTTCCTCACCTCCTACAACTTGTTATTTGTGAAAAGAGATTGATCCCCACCTCGCTACAGCCTCCTTTCAGGTAGTTGTAGAGAGCGCAAAGGTCTCCTTCTACTTTCTGTTCTTTATTTTGTGTTTCTTTTTCTACAGGTTTTACTGAAAAGATAAGGAAAATAAGAAAAATACACTGTTTTGATTTGCTAAATTTTTCTGACTTAAGGCAATCTTGCCTGAACACAACCTAAGACAAATCTGCCTAAAGTTTGTCTCACTACAAGTTCCCCATAAACTCCCACCTACCTCCACTTCATAGCTTTGACCCAGCAGAGGCCCTGCTGTTTATGCTACATCCTAACACAGAGCTGGAGAAAGATTATGAAATAGGGAATCTATCCAGGAACAAAATTGCATTTTTTTTTCCATCTTCCAGAGGTAAATAAAAAGTCAAGACCATTTGACAATGGGAAATGGGATTCAAAGCAAAAATAGAAGCCCATATTTTGTCAGATATCCAAGTTTTTTTTCTGGTGAGAGGTTTTCACAAGAGTTATAACCCCTTTTGGTGGGGTTACATCACCATTTGATCTAAACCCCCATGGTAAGACTACATCTGCTACTAAGCTGTGTTGTAAATGTCTTTAATTTTTATATTTCATCTGAAGGGAGTTGTTAAAATAGGTTTACAGGGTGCTGGATCTTTGAATAAAAGACATCAGGACTGAAGCAAAGCTCTGCATGACACTTAATTTTCACTCTAATAAGCCCTCCTAAAACATTACAAGATTTTGGTTTTCCCTGAACTTGCTTTCCCTTCCTGCATGATTGCTTTTTTTTTTAAATTGTTTCTCCCCCCTTTTTTTAAGGACGCATTTTAGGAGAATGTTTTTATTTCTTGCCCAGATGACACCACTTCTCTTTTCACCCTAACCCAGATGTTCTCCTCTCTCTGAGCAAATCTCTCTGAAGTCTTTTTTCAAAGCCATTGCTTTTATTTAGCTTTTTGTTGGTTTTCTTTCTTTTTTTTTGTTTTTAATAACTGTTCGTCTGGACTCTCTGGGGCCTTTAGTTTGACTTTTGTCCGTAAGGGTAGGAAGGGATCCTCCAATACGTCTGTGCTCAGATTTTAAGGTTCCTTTGGAAGTGTTCTCCAAGACATTAAAAAGTTCTTTCCTGGCTGAGCATAACTAAGTGTGGGACCCTTCTTGATCACCTGGAGGGGTCATTGTAGAGCAAACATGAAGTATTATCTTTCCCAGTCCAAAGTAATTTCATTGGCTCTTTTTGCCCTGTATAACAGACAAGAGAAAAAATGTGGAGTCCAGGCTTTTGGCATGGCAACTCAGATCTGAGAATATTTCCACACAGCCATCAAACCTGGCTGGTTTGGTTTTCATTTGAGGGTCTTGTTTTCATTTTGGAGAACAAAACAAATGATTTCGGATTGTGGACCTAGGTCATACAGCAAAAAAAACGAAAAAAAGAGAAAAATCTGCCTTCCTAAAGAAAAGAAAAAGAAGGAATAATATCAATATTTAGAACCCAACAAATAGAACATGGAAAACCAAGCACTCTATCTGCAATGTGACAGTCATCTGAAGAATGAATGATATTGTCAAAATGCAGGGAGATTCTGCAGCAGTTACAATAAAGGGAATTACATGTTTGCATCCCTTTGGAGAAGTGGGTTTGAAAAGAATTCAAGTATGCAAGAACAACATGGGTTGTGTTCAACAGGCAGGCCTGAACCCAGAATTTGGTGTTGTAATTCAAGATAGGGCTCCTGGATTACGTGACGCATAGCAACTACCAGCTAGATGTGATGAGAAATATTTTTCTCTGTTTTTAATCAAGAAACTGTAACAAGGTTTCTAAAGGAATATCATTATCACTATTATTACAGTTGCAAAAAAGGTATTGAAACCAAGCACTCAAAAGTCAGTGAATTTCATAAACAGATTTTTTCTGCAAGAATTATACAACCATATTCTGTATCTATTTTTGATTTGCAATTTCATTGTGAAACATATATTTTAATGGATTATATCTGTCATTAGTGCACACCATAAATACAATAGTAATCGTCAGATTCATAGCAAGCACTCATGCAGAGCTGTACATAATCACAATTCTCTACAAACATACTTGCCTCATGCTCAGAGTTCAAGTGGTAATTCTTGAATAAAGAACAGAGAGATCAGACTTGTGTAACACTCAGAACCATCTGTGCTCCTGGGGCTCCAGAGTGCAGACAAATGCCTGACTAGCTACTCCAAAGTACTTCTTGTCTGGACTATTTTCCTATGCTGGTATATTTATGCTTTCATTAAAATCAACAAGAATAGCTGAAGCCTAATGTGTGCACCAGTCCCTAAAAGGCAGGGGCTTACTGCCCATTTCTCAGTAAATAGAGTCTGTAGAGATACAACATTAATTTTATTTCTAGCATAGATATAATCTACTTAGATTCAAGCTATTCTCTTTCATGCCGTCCTTTTAATATGTTTGGATATACACCCTTCCCCTGCTTCAGAAAACTTCTGAAAACCCACCTTTCTGTGAGGCCTGCCAGATGCTGGACTACTCCCGCTCTGTGGGTGTCCTTAAATTATTTTGTTTGTAATGAGTCGTGCCTTCAGGGCCTTATCTTGAATTCCTTGCACACCCAACATTTACTGAAGTTGATGCAGGTACAAAAGGCAGGCCTATAGATAGTGTTGGGATCCACTGAGCTTTCTCCTAATTATGCCTCCTGTGTGGGCTCTGCTGTCTTTTCCAAGTGAGGTGCAGCTCCTCTTCCAGAGTTCAGCACTCTCTTTCCTCTCACTCCCTCCCCCCTGCCCCCCTCCCCCCCCTTTTTTTTTTTGCATGGCATCTGTCTAAGTAAGATGTTGCATGTGCTACTGTCATGGACACATCTGCCTCCTGAATGCAGTAGGCATTAATGTTTGTGTCTCCAACCACACTACTATCCAAGATGCTGAAAAACTCTCATTCCATCCACTTACCACCCTCTGAAAAAAATCACTGCTTCAATGTTTGTGGTACATGTAATATATTATAGTCTTAGTCTTTCATATCTATCCTTATTAAAAACAGACTTAGCAAAGTTAATTAGGGGTAATTTGCATTCAAGCTATTCATTATTTACTTAGCTTTGAACTGCAAACTTTAGGAATGCCATTTGTTCATTAAAATTCCCAATCTTTGCCCACTTTCCCTTTGATAGCACAGTGGTTAAAGAAATTTGTGCTTAGCTGCTGACTAACGATTCTCTGCACACTTCAGAGATGGCTGGAGGCCATTATTTCAGGATTAGAAAATAGTTAATATTGAATGCCATGAAGTTAAATTTGTGTTCATTTACTTATTATGTTGGAAATCAGATGTTCATTCTGTGTGAATTTCCCAGCACTACCCTCAGTCAAGCTTTGCAAACTCCAAAAAAAAAAAAAAAGAGTAAGCAATAATGAGAAGGTGAGGAGGTTTGAAAGAGGGTAAAAAGAGGAATTAAACAGGTCTGTGAAAAAAAAATTGTTGCTTTCCTCCTCCCCCCACAGTTATCTCCCCTTAATTCTCACAGTTATCACCCCTGTTAGCCTCTTTTAATAGCATAAGGGAAAATTATCTGCTTTTTATTGTTAACCACTAATCTGAACAATTGCATGTCTGTAATTTCTCAGAAATTCTTGTTGTGTAGTGCTAACAGATACTGTGAGTTGAAAAAAGATGCAATGACATTTATCTTGAAAACAGGAATGAAGGAGCCGTTTCTTAGTCACTCAGTGGGGATTGTTTGTCAAGTACCTCTTTAGTAACTTGGCTATGCCAACTAAAATGCGGGAATGATCCTTCCACAGAAAGAGCCATATAGGCTAGAAAAGTAACCTCTGCAGAGGGCTGCAAGGCTGGCCAGATGCTGCTGTGCTCTGTGGGCTGGGACAAATAATCTAGAACAAGTTTGGACAGTTAGCGCTTACTCAGGGATTGCTGTTTGACAATGCCTCTGTTTGATTTTCTTCTTCCAGTGCAACCTAAAAGTGATTAGATCTTCTAACACTCCCTCCCCCTTCCCTCTACCTCTTGAACTACTGAGCAAATAAGGAAAGAAAATTAAAGAATAAAAAATGTAAGCAGTGATAGGGTGAGATCAATAAACTGTGGATTGCTAGCACTGAGTAAGCTTGACTAATCTTCTGCATATTGCATGTTGAGTTAACTTGCAAGAGAAATATGTTCCCTCTTATTGTCCTGTGTCTCATTGTGGGAAAGGAAGCAGGGACTGCAAATTAAAATACCCTTGATTTAGATTCTGTAGGGAATGCCCAGGAGTTCTTCCTATATTGCCACATGCTAGGAATTGAACTGTCTACACCCTTACAATGTAGTGGGAATATTTGATTATTGTTTTCAGCCTGTGACTTCTTTTGTGCTATTCCCCCCCCACCACCTCCAACAAAATGGTCACTGAGTAGCATCGGCACAGGACTCTGCTGTTTCTTCTACAGGGCAGAAGGTGAAAGGTGCCTGAATAGTAACCCAAGTAATACTATACAACATGCTGGCATAAGACTTCTGGGGAATTCCTGAGCTGAAATACACTGCACTGAGGATTATTCACTGGGTACATACAGGGCTAAGAGGAGCTCAGACAGAAGTGGGCAACTAATGAAAAAGAATTATGTTTATCGACATATTTGCATTACATGAGTTTTACACAAATAATGAGAAGTCTCTGAATCACCAGTCCAGGGAACATACTACTCTTAGGATGGCTTCTTTTCTTCCACCATTAAAAATTTTACTTGGGCTAATGATGGTGATCGTCAGTTTCCCCAAATCATGGAACAAGGTCGTAAGGTTGGAGGTCTCTTCAGTCCCAGGGGAACCTATAAAAGAAGTTAGAGTGAGAATTAAAAGAAAAATGCTTGACAGGTTATTAATTTTATGTTCAGGTAGTAAGTTTATGTATGTGACTACCAGAGTGACAATGGATCTAAGTTTGTGATGCACCAGGCCCACAGGTGAAAGCAAATAAAGTTCAAGCAACAGAAGAAAACTCACAGGAATAGACTATTTAGCATACATGTAGAGTTGTAGTTCTCATTCTAGTGTATACAGAACTAGAAATGTCCTCTTCTTCTGATGTACAGGTATGACAGTGAAGGAAGTGAGAAATACCATAGACTTCAATGTAATTACTCAGATGGGAACCTATATTTACAATCCCACTTGGAAGGATCAAATTAGTAAGTTGGAATTTCCCATCTACAGCTGAAGGAATTGTAGACCGCACACTATATATATGGTGCTGATAGTCAGTTATGAAATAGGCTGTACTTTTTCCTGCTTTCTGAAAGGAGGAAATTATGCTTGAAGACAGAAAGCTCATTCAAACTCTGCTTGTAAGGCCATTTTCAGCAAATGGTGTCTACTTACACTTTATTTCTAAGCTCTCTCATGTCAAAAATCACCAGTTTGTCACAAAGGGGAACTGTAAAGGGCAGTTGAAGAAATGAAAAAATCTGTGTGCTGGATTTACTTACGTTTGCATAAGAATAGGCTACTTTTTAATCTCTTGAGCTTCCAAAGGAAATACTTGTGAGGGTCAAAAGAGAGTAATTTAATTACCTCAGAGATTCACAAGAAATTAGGCTTCAGTGATGCCTAGGATTGGTTAAATTAATAGGGAATATGCTTCAGTCAGAATGTTTGACAGTTATGCAATGAATTTCTGGTGCCAGTGCATTTCCAATAGCTTCAGTAGGGTCAAGATTCAGCTCATGTTAGCTGTGAACCCAAGATGATTATTGAATGTGTTGATTCAGGCTACTGTTAGTGTCCTAGAAGAGGACAGCATACCGAGGCCGATTCCATTTGCCAGTGTATAGGGAGCTACAATTCCAAACCAGTCAAATGGAAACAATATAAAATAATGAATATAGTAACATTTGATTGAGCATTGGAATTTTTTTTATTTAATTTTTTGGGGGTTTTGGTGTTTGGTTTGAAGATTTTCTTTGGGTTTTTGTGGTGTTATGAGTTATTATTATTATTATTATTTTAAAAATTGCTTCAAAGCAATTTTTAATGTCCTGGGAAGTATAATGTTCAAAAGGAAGACCATGGTAGTAGATTAAAAGAAAAGGCCTTGTAAAAGCCTGTGAAATACACAAATGCTGATCTCTGAGTACAGAACATACCTAGTGCTATGAAACAAGTTTTCTATGGATTTACTCCAACATAATGTGAACCAAAGTATAACCATTTGTTTTATCATAAGCCTAAAACCAGATCACTTTACTTTGACACCTAGTTTTGGCTGCAACTGCACATGCATGTACCCACACACATGCACTCACATTCTCTTCAACAGCCTTTCAGCCGTGCCACAGAGCAGTATGGTCTCTCTTGGATAAGCTGTGTTAAATTAAAATTAAACATCTCCAAGCTTTGTGCTCAGCCTCCCCTTGTGAATGTTCTGCTGTGGGTGTGCAGGGGGTTAATATCACAAATGTTCCACAGGAGGTTAGTGGGATTCAGTTTCAGCTAACATTTATTTTGCCAGCTCCTGTTCACTTTCATCTCTGCTTATGAACACTATTATCTTGTTTGTAATAATATATATAGATCACTGCAGCTGCGCTCTGCAAAATTCATCCATTTTTTGAACTTTGCAAAAAATAAAATTAAAAAAAATTTCTTCAACTGTTTTAGCATTACTGACCCACCTTCCTAGGCTGGTTTCTCATACAAATTGTAAGCAAAACTTTCATTAAGAGTGGACTATCATGTTTCTGGTATAATCTCACAGCCAATGTAGTATTTGTCTTTTCACTCAAGTATAATTGTCAGCTGTTTTTTTTTTTTTTTTTAAAGGAGCAGGTCACTTCAGCTTCTCTGCTTTTTGTCTGATCCTATTGTTACTTTCCTGTTGCAGGCATTACTTTTGACACAAGTATGACATGTGCAGCAGATCATCACACTGTGCCTGAACTGTTCTGTCACTTGCTCAGGAGATTGCCAGCAAAAGTACTGGTATCTATACTCTTACATAGCACTTTTCCTATCTTGCAAACATACAGCTTCTGGTCCTGGAATCACTGGTGCTAATAACTGATGAACACTGGAAGGGCTATCAAAGTGTTTGACATGTTCTTTCACAAACTTACAGGAGCATGCTAAGTAGCATGTTTTTCCATAGATGTGATGTAAACTCAGTAATATTTGTACTCTAAAATCCAAACAGCCTAAAGAAGGAAATGGGTGTTTTTGAACAACCTGGGCAGTATAGATACATTGAAAAGCAAATGGAAGACTGTAAAGATGCAGGGCCAGACTTGAATTTACACCAAAATTTTGAGCAGAAGACTCTTGTCATATGTTTTCTATGGTCTGATCCCATGGCTTCTCCCTAGAAAGACACACAAAGCAAACTCTTAGCTGTAAGTTCTTAATGTTTATCTATCTTCCTATTACTACAGTCCAGTTCACAATGGAACTATTATGCCAGAAACTGAATGGTGTGATACAATAATTGACTTCCTTATCAGTTTCACAGTCTTTCTCCTCTTCAAGAAACAGAAGTCATTGAATGACTAGGTCATAACTCTATTCTGCTTTTCTCATTTTGAGACAGAAAAGGCAGACTAACTTTCAAAGCCCCTACTCTGGGCTTTCAAAAAGGCAAAGCATAAAAGAAGGAATAGAAAAGGAAACAAAAAGGAAATGAAATGGAGATTTAAGTGGTTAGGCCTTGTGCTCAGCAGTCCTCAAGATCAAACTCACTCCTCTCCATGCAGCAGCTGGTATCAATGATCTTGCATTGTTCAAACAAGTTCCAGCATTTAGGGAGCTGGGATACTGCCTTCTACTGCACTTCTGTAGAGGCCGCCTCTCTGGTTGCAGCTGAAGTGTGCCTTTGAGAAGCAGCTTTGCATTACTTTGACGAAGCTAGATATCACCTGTCCTTGAGGTTTAAAAAAAGGTAGTAAGGGGAAAGAGATAGTAATCTCTCTTAGGCCTCTGCTATCACTCTCCCTTTATATTTCATTTAGAGCACAACGTGAACAAAGGAGTGTTAGACATGCACAGTGTAATGAAAATCCATGACTTGACCATGCATTCATAATTATTTTATAAATAAATGGCTTCTAGAGAGCCACATCTGTCTATTCCCACCGAGTGTATGTCTTTCATTAATGTATTACAGGCTGAATGAAGCCAGCCTGAATGCTTTGCTTGCATCTTCCTCTTCCTCTCCATCATTGTTCATGGATAGGTTTTTGTGGTTCGGAGAGAGCTGCATGCCCCACACGTCTCTGCAGGACTGATGGCTCGTCAATAACATTAGCCAGCATTATGGGCTGCATTGGTGTAGAACAGAATCAATATGGCCAAGTAAAAAGTCTAATCAGTTGACATGACCATCTTCAGCAGAGCTTATGTTACAAGAAATGAGTTTTCTTAAGGAATCAGCATCAGCACTGGTTATTCACCCCACACCAAGAACACTTGACAAAGATTTATTATTTCTTGTTTTGTTAGGACTGCCACTTAAGCTGGTAATAGTGAAATAATAATTCAGATGAATATTCAAAAGAATAATAAAGACTGGACTCTGCAAACACTACCCACATTTTCCTGAGAAGCTGAAAAGAGTCTTTTGCAATGTTGAAGGGAAGTAGTGTCACTAGGAAATAAGATTAGTTTAGGGGCTTGGATACAGGGATACATGTCCTTTGTCTGACTGGGTTGCCTTTGGTTTTCTCACCCCCTTTTTTTTACTGAAGGGACAGGTTCAGCTCTCACTTTTACTTGTACAAATTGAAGTCATTTAACTGAAAATAGGATTTTTCCAGGTTTCTATCAGCGTAAGTGAAAGCAGACTTTGGCAGTCATGCCTATGGCAATGTACATATCTTAAAACAAGTTTCTCACTGATGCATAGCTTCATCTATGTGGTAATTATGGAGCTGTTTTACAATCAACTCCCTTTCTCTTCCTGTTCACCCCTCTGCATGCAGATTCACCCATAACACGAGACCAACAGGGGTGCAGCTATCAGATATTTCACTTTTATGAACTCTGCTGATCATCTGTTCTCATTTGTCCAGTCATCTGAGGGAAACCCTGCTCAATCAAGTGAAGGTAAAGCATTAGTGAAATCATTAGTGCAGCATGGGCAGGTTAATAGGCCCATGCCTCAGCCATTTTTTTGCGGGCAACCTCCCGCCTACATCAGAGATACTTCAGCAGCATTATTTCCTAACAGGTAAAAGAAAGTAATTGCATTTTGGAGGCAAATAGCTTGTTTGTGAATGGGGAAATGGACACGTTAACTACTCCCATCCCACTTTGTTAGAATGAAATAGCTAGGAAATTCTCATTAAAAAAAAAAATTAAAAAAATCTTGCAACAGGTTAAGTGCCTGTTCAAATTAAATACAAATTAGAGGAAGTTAAAAGACCAATCCCATAGAGGCCTTTGCAGACTGGACATGAGGACAGGAACAGAAAATTTGATTAAGGCTTTTCTGCCACTGGCAGGAAAGTCTTGATGCTTACTGACCAGTCTGTGCTACTTACACATTTATGCCAGTTTGGTGTGACAAATCTGTTTACCTCCTGGGCAATGGTACATCTTCACTCTCAGGGTTACTAGTGCACTCAGTACTGTCACTGGCAGTGAGTGGTCACCCTGCCAAATTTCATCTAATTTTATCCTTCCAAAGCACATACAGAGACATACATACTCTCTACTGATTTCATCACAGGGGGAACATTGTTCTGGGTTTTTAATATTAGAATAGTAACTATGGATTTCAGTCAGAATGGTAACTATGGGTTTCAGTCAAAATGGAGGCCTACAGCAATAAGCACAGATGATACAAGTTCTTCATCCCCAGGAGTCAGTGTCAAGTGCACATCAATATTGAACTATTTTCTCAGTTGCGGAATTCACCTCCAAGTTTCCAGTAATGTTGATTGTCAAATATAAGACCCAGCAAAAAAAGCTATGTGGGAAAAATTAGCCCAGGATCTATGTGTTTTGTGACTGTCTTTTTTGTTGCTGCATGAAGAAAACTAAGGGGCTTTTTAACCAATTTAGATTCTGAACATAAAGTTGGTTAGGTTTTCCTCTGTCTCTTTTTTTTTTTTTTTTAATGGGAATCCTGCTGCAGAATATTAATACTGTAAGTTTAATTTAAACGGTTTATTAAAGTAAAAAAAAAAAGAGGAAGAGTCAATTTTTTTAAGATTCTACCATTTATAGTGATTCAAGGGAATATTCTACTCTCAGAGCCCCAGGATCTTGGTATGTAACATCCTCATTTGTGTTAATGGAAACTTTACCTCTTTGAATTCATGAGGACTGATAAGTTTCACCAGGCACACAGGCTCTGTATAAATAAGCAGCACACAGCAAACATACTCTTTTAAAAGGATTATCACTTTGACAGCTATTCAGTTGGGGTGGCTTTTTCAGTCCCCTGGAATTCCCAGCTTGCCCTCTTAACTACACAGAAGGTAAATCTGTATAATACTTCACAGCTGCCTTTACTGGGACCTGACACTGAGCTTACTGGATGTGCTTTCCTGGTACAAAGCACCTCGTCAAGTTTCCTGCTCTGGATGCAGTGAACGCAACTGATGAGCTGTCTTATTAAAAGTTATGAGGAAAGGATGTTCACTCCATTACTTTCTGAACTACTGGATACACACACTGAAGCTGCTGAGCCAGTCAGTCCCTCAGAGTCATTCCTTCACATAGAGGCTGCATTCTAACATTTAATATCACATTGCTCCTGTGGTGGCCACCATCAGATTTTAATTTTTTGTTTTGTCTTGTTTTGTTTGTGCTGGCATTTTTTGTTCTGATAGCCTTACCATGATATTCCCTCATCACAGCAGACTAAACTTGAGCCTTGCTGCCCTGCTGGCACTAAGCACACTGACAAACCTCCCAAGAGTTTTAAGCTGGGACTCGGCCATCCCTCTGCCTGTAGGGATGGGATCAGGGTCAGGATCCAGACCTCCCTGCACCCTGCCTACTTCAAAAGAAAAGGGCAGGGCACTGTCATGCTTGTTGGGGAGCCAATCCCTGAGAGCCAGAGGGAGGATAACACACAAGGGGCTGCACACAAGAGGGTTGTTGAGATACAGGTGGTCAAGGACACCAAAGGTGGGTATACTGCAAGGAAAGCTGAGGTGTCAGGCTACTGCATTCCTGCCCAGGTTCCTATTGAGGGTCAGCTTGGGAGAAGGGGAACAGGGACAGAGCTACAGCAAGGAGCAGCTAAGAGAGAGATGTCCGGGCCATAAGCAGAGCTGAGAGAGGGCTAAGCTGCTCCAGAAAAGCTGGGTTGAAAAAAAACCAACCTTGCTTTTGAAGAAGATGATACAGCAGGTACTGCAAGCATGGTTCAGTGGGCCAGTTTCAGTAATGCCATGTGTGGGTATACACCCACTACCTTCCTGTCAGTAAAAGAATAAGCTATTTTCTCAAGTAGTTCAGGTAAAAGCTGCAAACAATTTTTTTCCTCCACCACCTGCTTTGGAAAACTGCTGGCACTTGGACTGGAAGAACACAATTAAAAGATGCAGTAAAAATTGACAAATCTTGGTATGGGGAGCTGAAAATACATTACAATTCCAATAGAACTATAAATGAAAAACCCCTAAATTAAATAAATCTTGCACAATTATAGATTAAAATATGTTTGGCTTTTATGACTTAGCATATACAGGCCTCGATTCTTGAAATCATTGCTCAGACTATGTGGCTTGCATAGGGATACAATAATAAACAAATTTCCTGCTGCTGTGATGCTATGTAGGGGTGACATGGGAAGGTGGACCAGCATTTTGTTGGTTTTCTGGCTGTTGGTTAAAACTCCTTCATGGGCCCTGCTCTCTGCACAAAATTGTGGCCATATAGATTCAGTAACAGCTAGCAGTGTCAATAATGGACTCGATAATGAGTAGAAAAGAAACCCAACCCAATAACAACAAAACCTCTGGGGGAGCATTAGCAGCAATTGCTGTCAGCCAGTGTTGGGAAACTGCCAGTCTTCCCTGATGGCAGCCTGTCAACCACAGGCTGCAGAAGGATGCTGGGCTGGGTGAGCTATGAGTTGGGAAACCTTGAAAGTGTCAGGCTTGGTGGATGGCAATGTGCAACTCTACCAGAGCTCAGAAGAGTTGGATTTGGTGGCTCAGATCTACCCAGGAAGCTGTGGGATTTGGAGAGAGGTGGTGGTAGCAGAGGCAGACGTCCCTCCTTCCTTTGCCCCCTGCTTGCCCCAGCTCATGGCAGTGGGTCTTCAGTGTGAGTGCAGAGTGCTGTCTTCTGCTTTTGGATGATAAGCAGGGATCAAATCATTTTCAATAGCTACCACTTCAGCTGCCATGCCACAATAGCCTAAGGAGCTATCAATTCCTTCTTGAGAAAGGTGGGAACCACCTGAATGACTCTGATGTGACTGGCCCCAGATGTCTGCTGTGCTGAACTGATGGTGCCCAGAGCTCCCTGGGCTTTCTGGATCTGTGGATGGCTGCCCAAGCCCTCACTATAGCGGAGCAAATAGATTTACCACACCGCTCCTCAGAAGAGGAGGGCTGAACCTTAACACAGAAACAAAAAAAACACAGACCAGGGAAATAATTTTTCTTTACAAAGTCATTCAGGGCATGGTTTCCATCAGGCAAATAGCTCTGTGAGAATTAACTCAAAGTCTATTTTCCCCAAGGTGTAAGTACTGTGTTGAAGAGTAGCATAAAGGAAGGTTATTCCCCTCCCTGCAGCCATTCCCAGGGTCAATACCTCTCTTTCTTTTCCTGTCTCTTACTACTCACACCTACCATCTTGGAGTTTCTAGCTTTTGAATAAATTTGGTTGAAATAGGTGTGTGCATTCATATTACTGGGGAGGAGAAGTGCATCCAGGCAGACCCAGATGCATGCAGTCAGATGATGTAACACTCATTTCCTTATGAAATTAGGTTAGAAATAAAATAGCAGTCTATTTTTTCAGGGCTTCCTGTTCTCAGTTTCTCCTACTTACTTTGAAAATTATGGTAGCTTAAAATAACCTCTGTACTGTATCTAGAAATTTTCGTGTTATGCTTTTTTTGGATATTTTTTCTAAAAGGTCTCCTGATTTAAAATTTAGCATGTGAATATGATCTTTTTTTCTCCTCCAACAACTGTTTTCTAGCAGGTCTGAAGCTGATTATATTGGGATTGTGATTACTTAGTGGCTTGACTAAAGCTGTTTCACAAGTCAGCACTGATGTGTTACTGTGAATTAAGATGAGAAGTTTTCTCATTTTATGTTTTATGGAAAGAGCCATTCTAAAATACAAGAGTTCAATGTGTACAAAAATTCCTCCTGAGAACTTGCCTTAACATGATATATGACTGTATTTCGCAAGCTCTTTAGTCGTGCATTATTTTTGTTTTATTAGACATAGTTGACCCTTTGATCTTGGTAAATTAACACTTTTACTGATCCAGAGGCTGTGAGTCTAACTCTTGTGCTTGTTGACACTGTTTTTTTGTTACCTGGCATTTTTAATTATGCAAATTCTTGCTATAGCTTATTCATTTCAAATATGTTCATAGAATTAATTCCCTGACATCCTCTTTGTGACTTAACAGCTTGTTCTGACTATTCTCTATGGCTTAGCTTTTGTTGCTTGCAAGAGGGTAACACAAGGTTCACATGCATTTTGACAATTTACCTCCTTATTGAAATGTCTACTTTGGGGTCTTGGACACTGCTAGAAGAAAAAAAAAAAAGAAAAAAATACTATGGTAAAGCTTTTTCTGAGTTGTGACCAGCTTAAGGAAAACACTAAGTTTTCAGGATAGAATTAAGTGGATTTGTAGAGAAACTTAAAAAAACTGTACACTTCTTGGCCTGAATTCCTGTAAGCCAATAAGAAATGCATATATACCATAATGAAATTCTCCAGTTGCAGTTTACATTTAATTCATGTAGCATTTATCACTGGAATCAGTGGACATTGGCTGCTGTAGCACATCAAGGGTTTGACCATTGTTATTCTGATCTTAATTACAAGACCAAGGCTAGGATATAGAGTATAGTTTCCTACCAGCCCCCAGGCATGTCAAATTGATTAGAGCCTTTCTTCACCAGGCTGGATTGAACACACCCAGGCCAAAATGGAGCTCAGTGAGTGTAAAGTTATGTGAGTGAATGCCAGAGGCCATGGGAACAGGGCGGAAAATTTTACACAGCAATGTTTTACATCTTGTAAAATAACAGAGCAGCTAGAAAATGACTTTTTAAAATATAAATTTCAAACTTTGTCTTTTTTCAAGTCAGAGAAGATATATCAGACAATCTGCGATATCAAATATCTGATTTGATACCTCCCAGCACCTTTCCCAAATCATCGGCAAAGGAATATTGTTAATATTATTCATCCCCAATGAGAGAATATCTATCTGAAGTATATTCCACTGCAAGACAGCTCCTGTGAAACACTTAGGTCAGGACTTCTAATGAGTACAGTCTTTGTGGAAGTCCTTTGCCTTAGATATCTTAATTCTAAAATTTCACAAAACTATGGTGCAGTAATATTCTGCAATAATTTTGCTACAGAGGATTAAAATGTATTGGACAAATTAAACTAAATGCTCTAACCAAGAAAACTTTCAGTGATCTTAAAATGTATTATTCAAAAGGGTAAAGATAGGAAGGAGAGTGAGCTGCATAAAAATATCACCTTGGAAAGAAAGAAAAAAGATCTCATATAGCAAAGATACTTTTACTGACCCAAGAAAGGGCTGATTAGGAACAGAAATTACCGTCAGATATGGTAAAAGTGTAGATATTTCTTTTAGACATGAGAAAATGAGTTGGCAAGATGAACGCATTTAGTGTGTACTGTGGTACAGATGGGAATACCAAAGGGCCTTGAATATATCCTCGTAACAGTCTGTTTACTTAGTTAAACACCACTGGGTATAGATGAAATAACATGGAAAGGAAGTCCAACCCCTGCTTTTGGAGATAACCATATTTTAAATCTTCTCATAAACTGATTCTCTATCATCTAGCTAGTTCTCATTTTGGCCTCTTTTGCTGATATTAGAGCACTGATCCAGAATGTCTGTGCTCCAGCATTTAAGCTTGTTTCCACTTTCCAGCATAAAATTATATATAAATACTTGTTAGCATACACAGTTTTTCTTTTTCTCTAGTGTTTACACTCTGCTCCATTGTCACATGTTTTTATAACACAATCATTTGTCTCTTTGAGCTCTCATTTATTTGGCTATGGAAAACAAGTTCTCTTAAGTTACCATTATAAAAGCGCCTATTTTATTCTCTTCAAGCACACACAGACTTTCTTTGAATTTTTCTTTCCTCTCTATGGGCAGCTGAGCTATGCGCAGTGCTGTAAATGGGTTTGGGGAAGTAGCCCTGGTGCTGTCCAGACTCTCATGAAAATGACTCATCTCATAAATTCTGGAATACATTTGATCAAGAAAACCTCTGTATTTAATCAGAAAGAATCTTGATGTTTTTGCTTGGTCTCACTTTATTTATCCAGTGGAAGTGGATTTTGCTATTTGCTTTTATTTTGCAAAGCTTGAGTCAGTTTGACTTCTGGCAAGTTCCTAAGACTTCTAAAACATGCATTTTGGGCTTGCCAGTTTTGGTCTTCTTTGCAAATTCCTATTAGGCTTTTTTTCTTATTACTAGCATTCCTTTTGACACATACTGGTAGGTGATATTTTCTCTAGTTACTGCTACAGTGTTTAGGAACGGAGCTAAAAATGGAGATGTGGATCCTACATTAGTAGCACGCTGCTCTCAAGAACTTGCCTTGAGAAAACAATCCCAAGCAGTGCAGGAAATTCCTAAAGGGGCATTTGATGAGTTACATGTGGCATAACACTCAGATTGCTTAAATCTCTTGGGAAGCCAGCATTTGGGACTAGTCTTCCACTGGGATTCATTACCAGTTCAATGGCATTACATTCACAGGGTATTTTGCTGAACTCTCTGTTGGTTGTTGTGGGAGGATCGGCAGAGAATTGCTGAGAGAGTGGAAAACTAGCTGAAGAACTAGAGCAACATAAAGGCTATAATAGGGTTTTCTTTATTTTTTTTGCTAGCGACTGGACGTTGCCACCTGTAAGCAGGGCTCTTCTGTGTACTGGGATCCTATGGAGACCATGACATCCATGCAGCACCTAGCTACCTTGGCTCTGCCACGACAGACAGGACTGTAAGCAGCAATGCTTATTTGGTCTGACTGTCATTTTGTGTTCTTTACAGAGAGGTTTCAGCTAAAGGTCATGGGAGAGCCACTGTATATTTTTCTTTCAAATAAAATCAATTGAAGGACCTAGAACACAATAAGTTATGTTCAGGACTGAACTTCCATGTATTCCCATTGGAGACCTCTCAATGTGAACTAGCACTGTTGGGAAATATCTCCAGCTACCCCAGTTAATCAATATCTGTTCATTATACTGTCTCTGATGAATATGGGTAAGGATTGGATAAGCATGAGTCAGGTGACTTAAAAATAACTGCGCCTCGCATAAGATCAATAGAAGGAGTTTTTTTTCAGTATCACTTCAGGCAAACTAATGTACCTTTTATCCTCCTCTCTTCTTACCATCCCTTGCTCATTTTTAGTATACCAACATCAGTGCAGGATTGGCTTTATTAAATTAGTAACCCTTAATCTATTGTCATACTGTCAACTTGCAGGGTGTGAGCAGGCAGACAGCAAGTTTCAAGTGGCCCAGTGTGCTTCAAAAGGCTCTTATCCAAGCAGTTAGCTCAGAACTGTGCCAAAAGAAGTCTTTCTGGGTACCTGCTAATATCTCTCCTCTGAGTATGAAAACCTTATGCTAGAAAAAAATTGGTTTAGGGGAATTCATGCCAATTATAGACGTGTCATGACAGATTAAAATATTATAATTGTGCTTGGCTTCCATGCAGAACCACATTAACACATCTATGACATTTAATAATACAGGAGGATAACCACATGACTCAACAAAGGTTGACTTTCCCCCAAAGTTGCTTAACTTTTTTTTTCTCTTCCTGACTCCTTTTCCTGCTTTCTGAAATAAGCAGCTGCATGTTCTTGCACTACTTTGGGAAAAAAAAGAAAGGAAAAGTAAGGAAAAAAAGAAATGGGGTAAAAAAAAAATACAGGAGAGAAAGAATATGTAAGTGGAGAAGGAGAAGGAAAAGGAGAAGGAGAAGGAGAAGGAGAAAAGGAGAAGGAGAAGAAAGGAAACATGAAGTGCAGGGAGAAAAAAAAGGAGGTGCGGGAAGGTGCTGGAAGGGAAGGTGCGGGAAGGTGCGGGAAGGTGCGGGAAGGTGCGGGAAGGTGCGGGAAGGTGCGGGAAGGTGTGGGAGGGGAAGGGGCGGGAAGGGGCGGGAAGAGGCGGGAAGGGGCGGGAAGGGGCAGCAAGGCAAGGCAAGGCAAGGCAAGGCACGGGAAGGGAAAAGGGTGGCATGTAAATTAAAGACATGAAGCTGACAACTGCAAGTTAGTAATGGATTAAAGGCATTCAGCTCATTATTGAGCTGTTTATGTCAGGCTGATTAAAAACAAGCAAATGAAATAAACATGTTCAAGACTTTATTTAGTGGACCTGTGGCAGACATCTTGTGTCCTCATAGCTCATGACTCTCAAATCATAAACTAAATTTAACCTATGAAGCAGTTGGATCAGAAGGTGAAGTCCTGTTTTTAGAGCTCGATGTTTTGCAGAAAAATGGCTCTTGGCTGTGCTTGGAGGGCTGAAAAAGAAAAGACCTTAGGAAAATCCTAAATCCATCAGAGAGTATGTATTACTGACCAATAATTTCCCTCAAACTTACAGTTCACAGTGCTTAGCAAATTCTGGTTATTTGACCTTCACATTCCTTTCTTTCCCCACCCCCACATTCAGCTGGTGAGTCCAGTTGCCTCCATTTTGCTGATCAGGAAATGTGAGACAACCAAAAAAGTCTTATCGACTCTTGTCAAACACTGAGCAGGCTGTTTCCAGTCCATCTAATACTTTAGTGAGGGCTCATTTGCAACCAGATATCCATTCCCATTGAGTCAAACAGGACTATACATGCTTGAAGTTTAGCACATACTCCCCCGCTTTGAGGCATCACCACCTGAGTGCTCAGCATTTCGTGGTGCTTAACAGAGTTTTATTTTGCTCTTCTCTTGTAGAATGAATATGAATCATATTGGAACACCTTGTCTTGGACATGCTTGTAGTATGACCTTTTTGTCTCTATGAGCACAGAGCAATGGACAAAACTGTCCTATCATGAGACTACTTTGTTTCCTTTATTGATAAGAAGTGCAGTATGTAGAAAATTACTAGCACCATAAGAGCTCAGGCTAAACCAAAAGCATTTACCCCAGAAGAATCTTGCTCACATTTTCCCAGGTGACACAGATGTGCCTTAGCAGTAAAACAAGATTTCTCAACAAAAGGAAGTATTCTGCCCTGCAAATGGGTTTTCAAAATATCTCCCCGCACTACACCCTCTTCTAGTTAGCATGGAGCACAAAGACAATCCCAAGGACTCAAAGTTGAATCCTTTGGTGATAAATTTTTGTAGTAAAGTTCAGATTTACAGATAAAGTTTGGTGGGGAAATACATTTTTCCATGTCAAAGCATGAGAAAAATCTTACCCAACCATTGAGATTAGTGAGCTGTGTACCTCTGCTTTGAGAAGCAAAAAGAGGACTGAGCTAGGATACCAAGTCAGAGTTGGGCAAGACCTTTCACTTCCATTTCTTCATCTGTCAGACATACTCAAGTGTGAGCAATGTCCATCTTAAGGGTTTTTTGCAGGCAGTGAGGTGACTAAATTAGTGAGGCTGTAGGTTTCTGGATGCCATACTAAGTATGACATTTCTAAGGAAATGTGTACAAGCTAGGGGGCAAAACAATTCTCTCCCTTCCAAAAGGATTTAACCTATTCAATTTCTGGGAAGTATGCAAAGCTCTTAAATGTAGTTTGCAGCTTTCAAACTACAAGAGGCCATGTGCAAACTTTGCAGGTGAGTGTCTTTCTGTGATCATATGTCTTTCCATGGCAATGTGTATTGCTTGAATCAGTAAAAAGTGAAGAAATTAAAGACAGACAAAAAGCTCAGTGACTGATAAATCTTTAATATAAAAATTGTACAAGAATTTTGATACAAATTACAAGAGGTATTTGGACAAAGTATGAGTAAAACTCCATTTATATCCCCAAAACCTTATGCATTTTATGCAAAAGACATATTGTAGGACAGTTACAGTACAGAAAATACAAGAAAAGAAATGTCAAATTAAATCAGGACTTTTAATTCCCTCAGATTACTAATGGAAAAAAACTTGTTTAGACTACATACAATATTTATGAAGCTACTAATGTCACGGTTATTAGATCAACATAATGCAAATTTTCGTATCCCCTTGTACGGCTATATTCCATAGTGCATGCTTTGGTTCTGCAGGCAGGACAGCAGAGCATTCATGTTTTGCTCACATTGAGATCAAACAGTGAAAATGAAAAGCCTCCTCTATTCCAAACAGAGAAAGACCTTTGTAAAAATGTCCATCAGGCCTCGACTCCACTCTTTCCTGTGCCTGGCTGGGGTACCCCAGGAACACGTCTTGACAAAGTCCACTGGAACAAGCCCAGCTTTGCCAGCCATCAGCAAGCTCTCCATTCTCTACACAGCAGCCCCCATGCTGCTGTTGGTGCATCGCTGGTTGGCACAGGGGGTTGCAGCCAGGCTGTGAGAGTCCTCCCATGCCTACTGAGAAAAGGATTTCCAGGCTTTATGCCTCTGTGACTGAACACAATGCCAGACCCCTAAGAACTTCCAAATACACTAAGCTTTAAATCCAGTTTATCTCAGTTTACATCTCCACATGAACCTCCCACTCAGGTACCCATCTTTCCAGTTCAGGAGAACTGAAACACAGCAGACAGCTATATAGGAAATCACTGTGTTTGACCTTCTGTGTTAAAAGCTGTTAAAATATCAACTGTGACAGTGAGCAAGAGCCTTCAGTCAAACAGTGAAACTTCAAACCACTTCAACCATCCCTGCAATGAGTTATTTGTATAGATACAAACAGGTTGCAGTGAACTGCTTGTGATAAGTAAAAGTGTGTGGAATTTCAGCCAGGGTAAATTTTGATTGTGTTCAGGTTCAGATAAACTTATTTGCGTACCTGTTGCAGATACATTGCATTGGAACACAGATCACTCATAAACTGGAGGACAGGCAGGAGGCATGAACTGAGAACACAAATGCTGCCCATCAAAATCCAGCCATATTCTGGGAAAGGAGCCCCATATGATATAGGAACCAAAGTTTGCACAAGAAAAAGCAGCATGCTGAATTTCATATTTTTAAATAGCTAAATGAAACACACACACATAACAGTGGCCATTTTATTCATCTTGCCACTTTACAAACAGTAATCATTTTCACAGATGGAATGCATAAAACTTTCCAAAATGAAGAACACTAGGAGGATGTGTTACTTTTCTGAGAGAATTTTAATGAGACACTCTCTTGGAATGAGAGGAGAAGGGGTGGTAAAGAAAATGGGAAAATTAAAGACAATGGCTGAAGGTTGTACAAGGGTTTGTTAAAAAATACTTAAAAAAAATTTCAAATGTAAAAGTATAATTGAAAAATAATGAATAAATCTGCCTTTGTACAGCTTCGGTATCCCTATTTATTCTGTAGGTCACCCAGTAAACTAAGATGAACATCCTTAGAATCACAGTTTATGTGTCAACTGTACCATTTCACAGGTGTAATTGGGGGGGATGCATTCTGCCCCAACAATAACAGGAGGTGGTGGGGGGATGGGGATGTGAAAACGTCTTGATCTGGATGTAATGACTGCATAATGCTCTCACATTCAGGCATGGATGCGTGCACACACGACTGCCACTGGTGTGCCAGAGCTGCTGTTCACAGCCTCTTGCACTTTGTGGCAGAAGTGGACAGGTTGTGATTAACTATTGATGAGTTTGCCAACCTAACTGCGCATTATCCTCTGATCATTCTCAACCTTTTGTTTGACAATGGATGCCTTATAAAATCTTTATGCATCACTTAGCTAGTCTTGCTCTCTCTTTCTTCTCTAGAAACAGAATTGCCCTGGATGCTTTTCTTAATTTTCCAAAAATATTTGTCTCCAAAGGTTTGAAGGGAGCAATGTACAAAATCCGTAGAACACCAGAAAAAAGTCTCTCTACACATTAGACATTTGCTCACTCAGGCTTCCTGTACTTTTAAGTGCATGAGGAAATATATATATACACCTATGTAAGTGTGATGGAAATTATATAATTTTGTGCACTTGTAATCTTCATTTTAAGGCTTCTTTTTCTGTGTCTGTTTCTCCTTTCTCTGTCTGTCACACTCACACTCACACACATATTCACAAACACACACAAAGGACACAAATGATTTCTTCGATCAGAAAGTCCTCAGTTTCCACAAACAGCCTTGGAAATGGTACAGCAAGAAAGGCTGCCCAAGCTCATCATCGCAGGTCAGCTCATCCGGCTGCTTCAACCTCCGTCAGTGCCATGTACACATGGAGTTGACAGGGGAGCAGAGTCTGGGCTCAGCCTTTAGACTTCGCATACAAACAGGCCTCAGGAATTTGTCTGCTGGTTTCACCCTTGTAGCTTCTGATGAACTCGGAAGGAAAAGGAGGGAAAAGATCAGTGACCTTTGACTGGTAAAAGATCTTAGCATATTTATGGTGGGCACCATCACCTCTGTTGCAGCAAACATCAAATTACCACATAGCGCTGTTGACAGCATTAGCATCTGGAACAAGCAAAGAGGTGCTGTAGCCAACCAATGCCATGAATTGATCCAAGGATATGAAAAACAACAAACTTCAAAATGTTTGTGTTTATGTCTCTCGGTCTTGGGCTTTGTCTGAAACCCATCTTTGACTTTTTGGTGCTGCACTGGCTGCCAGCACTGTTCAACTCACAGTGCCCAATGCTCACAGGTACACACAGGACTGGTGTTACAATCTTGGCATGGGAATGCTCTGGACCCTGCAAGGAAAGCATGCTTCAGCAGCTGCTCTGCCTACTTGAATTTTCAACTGCTATGCAGCAGTCAGAAAGCATACAATTAAGAGGAAAGGGAGTGCCCCAAGCCAGGTACACTGGCCTTCATGGACTTAAAATTTCTTAAGATATAGCATGTGCTCTCAAGTTACTTCACTGTAAAACTTGCTCTCTTCTGATGGCCCTATCTGAGAAGCACTTCTGGAGCCTGTACTTTTAGCAGTGTTCTTGCAAATGAAGGTATAAATCAGAAAAAAACTCCTCCTTCCATGAGAACATCAGATTGTGTCTCAGGTATATTTTTCTAATACTTTATAGAAGTTCACACTGACCTCAGCAGGAGATGCTCCTATCACAATAGAATAGGATATAGGGAATTGGCATTCATGATAGGAATCCAAGAGGATGAGATTGCTCTGAAATTTGCCGAGGGATGGGCTAAACCAGCTAAAAAAATAAACTGCACATCCTGTTTGGCACTGAACCTATTCAGCAAGACATGTAGCAAATTCAAACAACTATTTCAAGCAGGCACAGTATGGCTTATGCCAATGCACAGCAATTAGTTGCTACATAAGCAGACAAAAGTGCCATTACAGACAGTATTTCTCAGCTGACCTTTTGCTAAGAAGCCATCTTATTACTGTCTACCTGATAGCTCGATAGAGCAGCCGGTGGCAGCCTTGGGCTTCCCAAAGACAAATCAAAGTGCTCCAGATGGGACTTCCCTTCACTCAGCGCAGATGTGGGTGCATGCTTGTATGTGTGTGTGTCTGCGTGTGTGTGTGTTAGAGAATGGGGAGGAAAGCCTGGTTCTTATACTCAATTTTGCCTTCACAGGGGATAAACAGGCAATTACACATCCTTTTATATTTGATGGCCAAGTGCTGAACTTGAAAGCACACTATTAGTTTGTGTCCCTTCAGGGCCAGTGCAATAAGTAGCCAGGAGAGCTGGGGCTAAGGAAGAGAGGGTGTTGTCTGCTGTTAGTGTGACAGTCTTGTCAGCAGCATTCACATTACTGGAAGGTAATAAAGTGACAAGTAAGTTATTAGAAAGATATGAGGTGAAATTGAACTGAAGCTTCTTTCTGCTCAGCTCAGTTTTTTTCCTGCTTTGTAATGGGCCACTATTTGTTACAAAACAAGCCTTGTCTTGAGATCTTATATAAAAAAAGAAATATTTATTCTTTGCAGGAAAGGTCACATGAATTTACAACATCACACTTTAAAGGAGAGGAATGGGAAAATAGTTTCATGACAACTACAGCTGCTATTTAAAAAAACACAGTGTCATCATAATGAACAATAATACTGGCAAAAGTCAGAGGACTTGTCAAAAACATGTCCATTTTTTAACCCTTTGGTGGTCCAGAACCATTTTCATTTAAGTGTCAGTGCCAAACATAACAGCAACAGTATTGGGATATACATGATCAATACCTTGATCAAAAAATCAAAGCTGTCATTCAATATCATGACTTGAACAGAGAACACAAGCCACACAAGACTGGTTAACTACAGACTCAAGATAATACTACTTATGTAAAATCGTTGCTGCTTCACACTGTTACAGCCATTTTAAAGGCAGTGATAATGCTGCAATGTCGGCAGAAAGAGACAGAAACCATGAGACTGGAACAGACATGTATTTGGGCAAACATGTGGGTGAAAGGTTCAGTCCATCATATGATGTTGCTCTGTTCCTGAAGGAGAAATGGGTATGGAAAAGAGTTCCTTTTATATCCCTACAGAACGGGAGGAAAAAGCCCAACTCATCATGTGGCAACAGCAGGATATGTTGATGCTTATCTAGCAAAGTAGCACTACAGTCACTGTTTTGTTGAGTTACTATAGCAGCAAAGTCTTTTTCTTATGTCACTACATAAGAAAAAAAAAAAAAAAAAACCTAAGAAGGAACTGAAATATACCAGCTGCCATCATGTGTCTGCCACTCACCTTTTCCCCACAGAGAACTCCTGCTGCCTCCTTGCCCTTAGTACAGACACCTTTGCTTCTCTTTTGAAATAAAAAGAGTAATTCTGTTAACCCAAAGAGAAAAGTGACAAAAATATTTTGGGGACCGAAGAAGAAGTAACAGTTTTGTTCATGTACGTGCCAAAAATCTTACAGGAGCATGTGTGCACTCCTTGACGATACATTTTCCCTTCCTCAGTATTTACTCTGCCACCAATGTTGCTGTGAAAATGTCCTGCAGAATTTGAGTACAAATACATTTCCGAAAAGATGTCCTATTTTCTGACAGCTGCTGACATCCTTAATGACCACCATGTGAAAAATGGGTCCATATCAAGCATTTTGATTTTAAAATATCATACATATTGAAGGAGAAATTTTTGGAACTAAATCCCTGGTCTTGAAAATGGTTCCTATCTCTGGAACAGATCAGACCTTGAATTATCATATTTCTGAGCTTTCATGGTACCAACACAGTTCCTTGTCTTGTTGCTTTTACATTCCTACCCCATATATTTAGCTATGTTAGATGCTTAACTGGGTTGAGAAAGCTAAAACTCAGAAAAAACGCTAGTGGATCCTGGCAGCCCCACTTTCTATTAATTGTACTAGACCAGATCAACTGAGGTACTGACCACTGCTGGCAGCTACTTCACTGTTTAAAACTTAACTCTACTAATTTTTCCTAAGCAGTTCCTTTTTGGGGGATGGAATGGGAAACATAGGTAATGGAAAATGTATAAACTTGTGGAACAGGCAGAGGAAGTAGATTTTAAGGTCCACAACAGAAGGGAGGGAGAGAGGGAAGAAGGGAGGCAGAGAGGGAAAAAGACAGGAAGAAGGGAAGTCAGGAAGGAAGGAAGGAAGGAAGGGAGGAAGGAAGGAAAATACACTGACGTTTACCCATGGTGCATAATTTCTTCTGTGTAAAGTATCTACAGATCCCTAGGAAACATACGAGCTCAGTCATGAAAAGCCTTTGAGAGATCTTTAAGATCAGTGTCCATGTGCTATTAGGATTTTTAATCTGTACCTTTCATATTTTGTCAAATTGAGTTGTGACTCGGTGATAGAGTGCTTATATCCTGTGTGCACGACTACAGTGTCACCACAGAGTCAGCTACAGTTTAAAAGGCAAGGTTAAAATCTCAGGCATAACAAATGTACCTGGTTGAGATTTAGTGCAGAAAAATTGACTAAATATTTCAAGGTGTGCGAAAATATTTATGAGTTAAATTAGCTCTTTACTAATACCAGCTAATTAGTCCCCACAGGAGCACACTTATGGGCAAGATCATATTAGTATAGTGATATTTTAACCGATTGAAACATAAATGGATAAGTGATGTGATATGTGTGAGACTAAACAGTGAGAAGGGGCTACCAGGGGTGTTAAACCTCATGGTTTCCATTCTTGTGCTTTGACTGTGCTGTTTTCCTTCCACATTTTCATACAGTTTTTCAAAAGATACCAAGTGATTAACCATTATCATATGCTTTCCTAACACACCATACCCCCCCAACCCTCCCAATGAAAAGAAAAAATCCTAAACAACCTCCAGACAAATAGTTCTGTTTCTAAAGGAGGTTTAGTACAGTTATTTTCTAATCGCAGACAAAGCTTTTTGATATTTACAGAAAAATACAACTACCTTGAATAAAACAGTGAAACAATATGGAAAGAGTGACTACAGTAACTCTAGGAAACAAAAAAGAAGGAACAAACTTCATGTAAAGGGAAGATCATTTGCCTCAAAGTTGGTCTAGTTCTTGCAAAATGGTTTAGACTGAGAGGTTGGAAACCAAAGGGATAGCCACAAGTTTGTGATAACATAAGCAACTGCACAATACTTATCATGTCATCACACCATTACAGGCCATGTTCTGTGCTGAAGAGATGAGACGTTTGGTCATTATTCTCACTGCACTCTGGGTCTCTGCTGAGATCATCCAGAAATGCTACTTTCAGTAAAACCAAGCTGCTACACCACAGCCCCTTTATGAATTTTTCAGATAACATCAGATGATACAAATTCTACCACAGGAAAAATTCTAATACACATTCTCATAGAGATGCATGCTAAGTCACAAGGAGGGAAATGCCATTCAATTCAATGTAAGTGTAAGTGCCCTTCGAAAAAAAAGACTGTTCTGCCATTAGTATCACTAGCACTGAATAAACTACTTTTGCCTAGATTTGCCTAAAAATAACAGTGAGTAGTATTCTGTCCACAAGACAGAGATGATATCTCCTACATATCTTAAGCAAAATCTGAATGAAATTAAGAGTAGGACTTGTGAGCTTCTAACAGTGTTTGGAAGTTTTTCCCTTTTCCCTTACTTTTGAGAATGTGTTGTTCAATTTTGTATAATAAACAGTTTTTTTTTTTTCTTCTATGCCAATAATCTGCTGAATTTATCTACAGATGATGCTTAAGTTTCCAAACAAGTTTACCAAACCCATTTGACCTCTAACAGAAACAGAGTGAAATGAGAATGCTGAACAGTGATTCATTCAGTGAAGAATTTTTTATATACCTCAAATGTGTTTTTCATTAAAAATTATATTTATTTATACCATGCATTCTACAAAAGAGTGGGTTTTTTTCTCTATTTAATTCAATTTTTGTTCTTTTATTTTCTAGAATTTCCATATTACTTATTCCTATTAGCCTGGGAGGAGAGATGAGATTGCAGTACAGGTAACACTACAAAGGTTCATGTGTTTTGGAAGAATGCACTCTTACTGTTCTAATTTCTCTTTCTCACAAACTGAGCTTGCACAACATAAAACAAAGCAAAGCAGATCCCTCCACTCAGTTTAACAAGGCAAAGTAGTTGAGACTTTGGAGAAAATAAAAAAAAGATGAAAGAAGAATGTCAGTGAAACAGCTTACTTTTTTGCTATAAAGTTTCTTTTTGTTAAACCAGAAGGTAAATGTTCCTTACAGTTTCTGTGGAATCCACAAACGCTTTCAGGACTTCATGAGTGTACAGAATAAAAAAAAATGATCAGAGGCTTGTAACTCATAGGAACATAGTGAGAATTCATTTAGAAATATTTTTCTTTTATTTTCTACAACTGGAAATACTGATTTATTAGATATTGATTCCTATTTTTGGAAACAAAAATACTGAAATGCATAAAAAGTACTTAAAAAGAGGAAATCTATATTAAGAGTTTCCTCTAGAAAATGTAAGAGGAGTTAAGTACTCAAGTGGACATAAAAAGTAAGAATAATCAAAATGCACAGCAAAACAATACAGCGACAAGCTGAAACAATGGAGCATTTCTGACTTTGCTAAGAAGAATAATGTTCTGGGTCAGTAAATACAGAAAAGGAACACATTCTCACTGGAGGAATATTTTATTGTATGCTGAAATATCCCTTGGGGGTTTGTTTGTTTGTTTGTTTTTGATTTTGTTATTGTTATTTGTTTTGTAAAGAAAAGAGTCTACAACACACATCCTAATGGCTTTGGCTGTATATTGAGCTTAAGTAAATACCATCCCTCAGTCAGTATGTTGTGGTAACAAAGGCTGCCAGTGTGGTTTACCAGCTCAAGCAACATGTGTAAACACCGGAAACAAAAAAATTCAGAGGGCAGCCTCCTTTCTCTCTGCCTTTCTCAGCTGCTTGTTCCTTCTCTGTCTCCTGGTCATGCTTGCTCTCTTGCTCACTATCTTTCTTGGACTTTTGTTATTTTCTGACAAATCATGCGAGTGAAACACAAAACATTAACACAACTAGACATCCTTTTTCTCTGTCTTCTAATTTTATCCAAAGGGAAAGTTACCCAATAAAAAGTCCAGCATATGTTTTCAGAGCTACTAAGTGCTTCTGCCATTAATTTCCTTTGATTGCTTCTATAAAACATGCCTTAATCATACTACAGCACTTTCCATTGCAAAAAAGACAACTTTACAGAACAACATAGTTAACATTATTTCCCTGTTCCTTTTGATTTTTTTTTAAACACCACAAAAATCCAGGCTATAATAAGAAGCACACAAAATTATATTCATCTTTGTTCTGTGACAAGTAGTATCAGCATTTATATCCCCAAATATTATGCATGTTTGACAAAAAAAGTTTCTACTGGTTCACATGACACAATTCTGTTTTTTTTTTTTCTTTTATGCAATGTAGTATATAAGGAATAAGGATGCACTATTGTTTCTAGTAATAATTGGCACTTGAAAAAAGCACCAAGAATTCTGTATTTCACTTTACCCCTTTTCCCTCCCCAGTATTTTTTTTGTGTGTAGTTCAAAAACTACAACTGTGGTTATGGTGAATAACTACATTTTCTTTTTTCAAAATGTGTGCAAAGTTGGCACTTTTGTATTAACACTAAACACTAATACTCTTTGTTTGGCATTCATGCCCTCATACTGACCAGATCACTTTTATCTAAGTGTATTTTTTTTAAAGACACTTACTGAAAATATGGCAATAGTTTAAGAAAAAAAAAAGCATGGATATTATTACACATCCCCTTGTAGTGTACGAAAAAGTGCATGACTGGATTTATGTAATAGTACAAGACAAAAAAACTGTATCAAATTAGGTACTGTAAAGCATGCCAGCACCTCTGTATTATATCTAGCAGGTAGTTAAAACAAGACCGTGGTTCTTTTAAAAATGTGCATTAAAGCTAACATAAATGAGTAAAACTAGCCAGCAAACTATTTTTCCTGCTTATCTAACAGCTGAATGTAACTGTAAAAATTAAGCAAAAAAAATTCGAGTTAAACCACCATCAATACAATTGTTTTACATCATAGGCCTGTCAAGGCTCAATATATATATACAAGTGTAACAGCCATGCTTAGTAGAACGTTATCCCCAATGCTTAGAAGACACAAAGACAACTAAGTAGATTGTTTTTTCTTTCTCTTTTTGTTTGTTTACAATTTTTTTGTGTGTTTTTGGGGGTTTTTTTGTGTGGTTTTTTTGTTCTTTTTTTTGTTTGGATTTTTTTGTTTCCTTTTTTTGTTATTTTTGTTCTTTTTTTTCAGGCAAAAGTTATGGGTAGAACAAACTGTCTCTTTGGAGATGACCAAGAACATTCTAACAGAACTAGGGACAGCTACAAGTTTTCTTTTAGTTTGGTTTTTTTTGTTGTTGTTGTTTGTTTGTTTTTGTTTGCTTTTTTCCATGAAGGATCTCTTCCCCCAAATTAAAGGTCCTGGCTTTTTGTTTCTATTTAAAAAAAAAAAGAAAAAAAACCCCAACAACCAACAAAGAGGAAAAAGCACCTGGTGTTTCTTTCTTTTGCTATAAAAGAAAAGAAAAAATTATATATATATATGTATATTTATGTGTGTGTGTATATATATATACACATATATATATATATATATATAAAGGGAGACTGTATATGGCAGTTCAGATGTAGTGGGCCCTCTCTGAGAGCTGGCATTATGCTGTGTCCATCCTTGACCTAATCTACTGAAGTGAAAGGAATGTTTTTATGCAGATTGGGGTTCTGGCTGTGCCGATTTCGGCTACGGACAGAGGAGAACATCATGTTGCACCCAGGGACTTTGCACTTGTGCATTTCTCGCAAGTGCACTGTTTTATAGTGCACTCTGAGGGTTCCCTTGTTGCTGTACATTTTGTGGCAAATATTACACATTATCCCACCGTTGCTCACCGAAACACTGTTGAACATGAGGGATCCTGGGACATCGGTGCCCATACCTACAGCTAAGGCAGGGGCATCTGCTTTGTGGGCAGATTCCCCGCTGTCACTTGCCCCATCGACGTCGTCCAGGAGAATACCCTCATCGCTTCCTGCATCAGATTCTCTTGAGGAATGGATACTGCTGCTGGACTGGATGCTGGAGGTGGTGCTCAGGTCTAGTACCATATAGTCTTCTGCCATGCCCCTGCCATACCCATTCATATGGGAATCCTCAGTACCAGCAGGCGAGGATGTGTCTTCCCTTATGTCAAGCCCCATCTGATGCTGAGCGCCATATATCTTCACCAAAAATTCATCGCGGAGGTCCTTACTAAGAGAAGGCTGTGAAGTGTCCAAGCCCATGTCATCCAGTTCTTTGGTCAACAGTTTACGGTGCAGGTTTATGTTAGCACTGTGTCTGGGAAAGGAAGAGGGAAGGGAAAAAAAGGAAAAATGTACAGTATTTTTGATTAAACATACAGTCATCAAGCACCAAATCCAAATCCTGATTTATTGATAATTTTTCATAAAAATATCCCCTGTCCATGTTGCTTGGAAATTTCAGTCTTTCTATAAGTGGACAAATTACAACATAAAAACTAAACAAAATAAGCAAATTCCCCCCTTACTATTTTTCTTGTCAGCTGCTGCTCCTCAACATTAGTCCCCAACAGCAGCTAGAGCCCTTTTATTTGAAATTTACAAAAAAAAATTGCACTAGCAGAAAATGCAAAATGCTCTTCTTGATTCCTGAATGCCTGGTGACTTTCCTTCTCTTCAAGAAGCAAAAATATTAATATATGAAATATATGCATGTGTGTCTATCTATGTCTTACTCTGGATCCATGTCTTTAGCTATTTATCTATCCATCCATACCTAAAAATATGTCTATATTTATATATATATGTATTCATATAACTCTGTAAATGAAATATAGGAGGAGAGTAAAATAAAAGTAACTGAATAACGCATTGTCAGAGGTCCTGATTCAGGTAATTTAATTCTCTCATAAAGGGATTCAGAATCAGGCCAGACCAAAATGGAGAAGACTTGAAGGGTTTAAGAGAACAAGTCTTTGAAATCTACATGTAAGATTCTGAAAATCTTAGACAAAGTCGGTGGTTTCATCCTTCTAGGTTGTCACTGCCACTCTTCCCTGTCCTTTTCCCTGTACTGTCTATATGCAGTGCTGATCGACTCAAGCAGTTTAGTGTCCAGTAAAAAAACCCTATTAATGGCAGTGAGAATTTTGCCCCAGATAAATCAAAAAACTTAAGCATGGTTTTGGTTTAGATATTTGCTGAAGTTACTGCAGATATTCAAGACAATGGAAAACTGTCACTGATGGAAGTGGGTTTTGGACCAGATCCCCAGAGATGCAAATTAAAATATTGTCAAGTGTTTTACAGGATCTGGGCCTCTGCTCTCAAGAAATAAAGCTCTGCATTTGCAAACAATGTAAGTCTTTGGGTTAGTAAATGTGTAAAATAGCCTATTATTTGAAATACTGCATTCTACTCTCCACTTTTGGCATTGGCTTTATTCATCCATTGCAGTAGAACCTCACTGATTTGCAGTAGTGTCAGGAAACCCTCTTGAAAAACTGCATTTTCTGAATTAATGATTCAACCAACAAACATGACAGATATCAAAGACCTCTAACCACAGAACATGCTCGTTTTGCTGAAGTGCTTAAGTATAAGAAATCAGTGTAAAGTTTTCAGTAACAGAAAACTTTAGGGTTCAGTTTTCAGAATGTGCAGCATTGCTGTGGAAATGGCAAATATTTATTCAGTTTCTTTGGAGGGTGACTTGATTTTTGAGTCAGCAAAAAAAGAATTAGCGAAGTTCTACTGCATAACATTCTTTGCAAGCTAAGGACCCAAACCCGCAATTTACAACATGCAGACTCACCAGTCTGTCTGCCCATTATAAATTGCAGATCAGAGCCCAAATGTAGGAGGGAAAAGAAGGGGGGGTGGGGAGTGGGAGAAGGGTGGGGAAAGAGAGAGAGAGAAAGAGAGAATTTTAACATAGGAATAGCTTAATTTGCAAAAAGCACTAGGTATAAAATTGTCATGGGAAGACATAACAATGATCAAATATTTTACAGACATTCAGGTCCTACATTAACAAAAAAAGGGTGAAGAGGAACAATAGCTATTAGCAATATTTCCTTATTGGAAGCTTTTATTTTAAGAAACCCTTTGAAACATACCTCTCAACCAACTGAAGTTCAAAACATGGTACAGCAATACAATGCAAATAAATAAAGCAAATGCAAAAGTAGGAAGATTAAATTGATGTGGAGTAAATCTGTAATTTTCTAACACGTACTTTGTGATTCATTTATCTGTTGCACATAACTTAAGGGATTAAACAAACAGCAATAGAACTGATCTGTCCCACTCACCTGCAAATGCAGGTAACTCTTTTCTGACATAAAACTGATACGGAAATGCAGTTTAATTGAATTGTGTGTGCTTGGGATGCCATTATTCCAGTAAGGGGGCAGTCTAGAATAGAGGATTTCTCTCCTAATGAGAGACAGTTGAGAGGTATGGGCAAGGGTGGAAAAAGTGGAGAGTATTTCTTGCTTTTGTCCCACATGGGAAATACTCCTTTCACACAAGCAAGTATAGCACTATTGGCTTTTTGAGGCGTAGAAGTGTAATTATGCATATCCCCACACTGCACTTAGGAAGGCTGAGCTTACCTTGTGATAAGATCAGCTTTCTAATCTTTTGCTAAATTGAGATCACAAAAGAGAGAGAGAGAGAGAGAGGAGAGGAGAAAAGAGAAAGAAAGGGGGAGGGGGAGGAGAGAGAGAGAGAGAGAGAACAAATTCACATTCCAATCCAGACATATCTGGTTAAAAAAAAAAATCTGAAACCAATAAAACACAGACTTTAAAAAAAGTCTTGACTGTGAAACTGGTTTTTGTCAGCTGTAATATCACTTATACTGTTGTTCTGATGGATACTGACTCAATCACACAATACAGAAAACATAAAGTAAATTAATCAAAGCATATTCACACCATCCCCATTATTATCCACAGATGAGTTCTGAACATATGCATGCAGTGTTCACATACATGAATGATAAACAGTAGTCCTGATGGTCCCTTGCCTTCCTAGTTTCAGATGGAATGTAGCTCCATGTAAAGTTGCTAAGTGCAGTACTGTGAAGGCCTGTCCACACTGACCAGAGTTATTAAATGACTATAATGACCATAAAAGCTCATTTGCGCTTATCATCATAAGGCTAACTGCAAACTATTCATAAAGTTCTCAGGTGTATACTTATAATTTCTCCTCCTCACTCCTGTGTTATGGGAATTTGTTTCAGCATACAAACTAGTCAGGATAACTGTAACTGTTGCTTCCATGCATCCGTGCTTACGATTTCCTTGGTTTGCTGCTGAGAAAAACAACAGTCAGGCATGCAGTGAAAATAACTTCAGCCCTAAATGAAGAGATAAGAATAAATTGCCAAGTTAAAGAGCGGCCACCAAGCCCCAGATAGACAGAGGCCATTCTGAGAAAGACCAGTGTAAGGATGCAACAAACTCTGCTGATGCTCTGATAAGAAGAGATGCCTCCCTTATTCAATTCTCACTTACAGCAGTAGCAATCAGTAATCTAGTTAAAGTATGTACCAGCCCATAATATCTGTCAGGCAAACGATGTGCAGAAATGTGCGGACCAGTTCTGGCACTCTGCTCAGTAGTGTCCCTTTTCCGCTGTCAGCAGTACTGTTGGATTCTCCTAATATAATTACATTGACTTTTATTCAATTAAGTGCCATTCCTAGCCTTAAAAAGAAGCTACTTTATCAATTGATTCAGGTGTAATGCAATAATAAAGATGAACTCATGGCAGTGCATTAGCTCTGCTGTTCATAACTTCTGAACATAGGTTCATTCATAGCAGTCGATTTCCATTATGCAACCACAGTTCAAAAGAATTGATTCCTTTACATACATTTCTTAATCTATTTCACTTGTGTTTAATACTGCCCCTAAATATCATACGTGAAAACATTCTGGTGGAGAAGGAGGAATGAATTGTGAAAAAAATTCATTTATTTAGACACTGAAGTTTTAAAATCTTATTAAAAACCCCAAAGTCTCAGACTCCCTTCTCCATATCAAGCAGAGATTTTCCATCCTATTCCAACTCTTTCTCCTCTGCTTTGTCACTCCCAAGCCCTAGGAAGTCCCCTAGAAGTCCTCAGCCAATGCTAACCACCTGTCATCTTGTTCATCTGCTCCTCCCCAGGACACCTGCAGTTCCTTGCTTCAGCTATTCTGTTCTCTGATGTGATTTACAAAGCTGCCTACCTCTTACTCCTCCAGTTACTGCTCCCAGGTATGTGTAAACAATGGCCCCTGAGTAAGCTGAGGCACAGCTTGGGCAGAGTGATTTGTGACAATGCATGAACACTGCCGTCAAACAGACAGAAAATCCTGAAGCAAAATATGCCAAAACCTGCTGAGCTTCAGCTTGCCATGGCTTCATTATTCCTCATACCTGAGCTAGCTAATTCAAGGCCATCTCTGGTGCCCTTTGCGCTGCAATTGCTGCTGTATCTGCAGGGAAAAAACTTAAAGAACATAAATGATTGGCAGAAGTATATATATGGGTGTATGAAACAAAATATTCGGCCTAATTAAGTCCTTTGAATGCCTCTGGACTTCCTAGATTGCTTATTTGTACATCAACTACCAGAATGGCATTTGATCCTCACAGTGGAAATGTTGCGCAAAGACAGCTGGTGATTGAAGTCTTCCAGACAGAAATACAACATCAAATGAGTTTAACTAAAGGTGTACCTCACTCTTCTTCTGTTACTATACCTACCCGCTCCTAGGCAACAAGGGATGATGAGGAGGTTTAGTTCTGAAAATCCTTTCTGTGCCAAATAATGTCCAAACACCTGTTTAGCTCTATACTACGTGTCAGATACCCTTAAAAATGAGAGGAGTATTTTTCCAAGATGTTTTGAAATGGAGCTTGCTGTGACAAGGAAGTTTGAGCAAACTCTAGGATGCAGAATAACTGATTTTTTTACATAAATACCACTCTTTTTTCAGGTTACTATTAATTAATTGTATATGTGGAAAGCAAAAGTGTGTGCAAAGTCCTCACTAGAGTGAATTTGGCCATAAGAATGGAGCAGTGCTGCCTTGAGGATGATGATGATACACATGAAATCTCTGGCTGTGGTGAAGTGTCAACCTCTGAGTTCACCACTGCCCTTCCAGACAGGAATTTTGGCAGCAGTGCAGTGCACAATCCTACAGCAGTTACAGCAGCTCCCTGACTCTCGGCATGATCCCACTGGTAGTAGTATTCTCCTTCTCTTGTGAAGTTCATGGAAGTATTCTTCCTTAACTAGAATTCATTGTTGATTCCACCCCACCTACTACTAGCGAGCTTCTTAGTGGCAGATGCACTATCCACCAAGAGAAGGAAGGGAATTATAAGCCTAGGAAATATGGTCAATTAAATGTACATTCTATTTACACAGATCATAAATCCAGACTGGGATCTCTTCAGCAGTTTCTTTCTACACTTGTCAATGAATCTGATTTTGTTAATTTACTGTCCATTTGTTGGAAAGAAAAAATTTAATGACCACTTTAGTTTATTTTTATTTAGTCAGTCTTTTAATTTCATTTTGAAGTGAGTGAGAAGGAATTTATCAGAGCAGAATTTGTCCTGGTATAGAAATTGGCATGAATTCTATGGATGACTCAAGGCCAAATGTGGATGCACCCATAGCTGCAGTCCTATCTGCACTGGGGCAAACCTCATCTCTGATGCACAGAGCAGAGTTAGAGAATTTGGATTATAAATAGCACTGTTTATTTAGATTCAAGCATTATAGAGGGCACAAAACCAACTGCATGAAAAATTAGGTTGAATATATTTGCAGTTCAGGACAGGATAGGCTATTGAAAATTAAACATATAGCATTATTTTCTTAATTATTTTAGCAAGAGAAAATGTATGTTTGTACTTAAATACTGTGGGATGAGAGAGAAAAAGAGAGTGAGAATGAAAGAGAAACAGTTGTTAGGGCAGTCAGTTAGGGACTATGGAAACCTACTTTCCACTGCTTGATGCAGTGAGACAGAAAAGCCAAGACAACTGATGCCCCAGTTAAATGTCCTAGCTACTGCGCCCTTGCTTCTCCTTGGCTGACCATAAGCAACAAAGTTCCCTGATAAAGATCTCAGTCAACCATGAAAGTATACAGTATTGTTCATTAAAATTCTAAAATGATCCATTTCAACATTTCTGGTTGTACCCAGCCACAGCTGTTCTTCCTATGTTTCCAAGAAAGCCATCATCCCGGTTTCAGACATTTCAGATATTCTGAAAATGCCTTTTCTGGCAAACACATGATTTGATAAATTAATATACCCTAGCCTTAGCACTCTAACACTGCAAAGAAATCACAAACAGAACATGACAGCAGGAGGCCATAAGTCTTTGGTCAGCTTTGTTTTAAGATCAATAAGTGAACCCAGCATTAAGTAACACAATAAAATTATATTTTGAGACTTAATGCATGTAAAGACAACATAATATTATTTTCTGTCAAATTATGTTTTTTCCAAGTGATAGTAGGTTTGTTTTATTTTTGGTTTTAAAAAGACAGAAGCTACTACTGGGTTACAAAACCTAAAACCACACAATCTTCAGCAGTTGGAAGTAGGTTTTGTTAAAGAATCAAAGGTCAGAACACAATTGTCTGCTGGTTTACGTACAAATTGACAAACCTCTTATTAAAGTTGGATATGGAAGTAACTGCTCTGGTGTACAGGGCCATAAAAGCTATCCTCCTGTTATACTTAGTTTAAAACTAAGCTCTATCAATCGGGTTTAAAATATCATAAACCATGAAACTTTCATTATACCTCCTGTGAGATTTTTCCACACAGATTTTCAGCTCAGTATTCAACCTATATTTTTACCTATAATGAAATGTTAAAGGAAAGTTTTCTTTGTTTCTCTTCACCTCAAAGACAAAGAGAATTAAGACTTACAGTTTTGTTTTAAATTTTCACATGATTTTAGTTGCTAACACAATTTGATAATATGGCAAAGTATTGTGGTCTTACCTCAATTTGATGTCCCTTTCCTATTTGTTTAAGCCTGAAACTCGTAGAAAGGCCCAGAATATGTGAACATTACAGAAAGTAAACCCAGAATTTTATGCTTTCTCAGAATCTCTGCAGACTGAAAGTGCTGAGTTTCATGCAGCTAAAATCAAAGAACCAGAAAGTAAGACTCTGGCTAAATATAACAGCGTACATATTTATGAGAAAGATATGGCCTCAATTCTTTCAAGAAAGAAACAGCAATTCCTTCAAGAAAGAAACAGCAATAATTTCCCCTGCTTGCTTAAGAGAATCAACAATAAAACAGTTCCTCGAATTTAATTAGTAATGGAAACTGTTAAAGAAATTATTTTCTCACTTACTGTTCTAATTTTGCCACTCTATCAACAGTCTTTGATAAAGGTTTTGTTTTTGTTTTATTTTGGGATTTTTTTTCAATTAAAAAGAAAAAAATCCATAAATTTAAGCAAAGATAATAATGGTTCGAAATCCTGACCTGACCTAAATTGTAAAATCCACATTTATCTGAACAAGGACAAGGTTTAAGTCTGTACACTAGTGCTTCCATGTATTTGATCATATTTAATTTGCCTCTAAGTGTAAGGGGAAAAGTAGGTATAGGGGATAGACTTTAGAAGGAGTCAAGGAAAAAATACTATGCTACCTGAACAGGGTAATAGCATGAGTTCTTGAGGCCTGAAATTGCATAGAAACTGAAAAATATTAACCTTGCATAGGAAGAAAATCCAAAAGGTAAAATACAGTTCAGCATCTATTAAAAAAAGCAAAAAAAAAACCAAAAAAAACCCCAGTGCTTATTAAATACAGGAAATAAAGGACAAGCAAGTTCTTGCAAATTAAAGATGTGGAGCCCAGTCATTTCAATCCCTTTCAATATGAAACAAATCACTCACACTGGTCACGAAGACAGCTCCCTCTACACTCAAATTATTCACTTGAAGATAAGCTCCCATCAAACTCTTTAGGGGTTTAACTAATTTACTGCACAGATACGGCACGTCTGTTGTAATAACAGGTAGGATGTATTGGGGTCGACCATTTATCAGAATTAGACTTCTTTTTTCAATTCACAGTGAATTATGCTGCCTACACTGCTCCTCTTTCTCAGAGCTTCCCATCCCCTTACGGCCCCTAATGTGGCAGGCAAACAAAATTGACAGTCTCATCTTGTCAACAAGGGGTGATTCTCCTGAGAAGCCATTTAACTTTGCAGAGGAAGCAATGTATTAATGTGCCTGTCCCAGGAATGTTAATCATCGTCAAGCTCCCTCTAACTTTGACATGAACAAAATCACCAAATTTGTTTACTAAATGAATCGTAATATGCTAATAAGAGAGCATGACATATATGGTAAAGCCAAACAGATGGTTTGTTTACTCCACTTTGCAACTTTATAAATGTTGTAACTCTGAAGATGCTAGTGAGAATTATTGGTTTGTTGGCAGTGGCAAACATGCCTTTTGCATACTTAATCCACAGTTAGAGTCAGAAAACAATTTATCATCACCAAGGAATGCATAAAAAATGTTAATGCAGTGATAGCATTTAGGAAGGCAGGGTAGTTGACTGTGTGGGCAAATACTCGGCTTAAATATGAAATTGATATTTGATGGGAATGTTTGCTACCAAATAATTTTTTAAAAAGAAATCTGTCAGGTTTGGGATACTTGAAAGGTCCAATAATTCAGTACATACCTGTTGAGGTGTTTAGTGAAACAGTCCTTATGCTGTGAACAGAATTACGCTTTCACGACTGTTGTGTGTGCTCAGAACCGTTGAGGTTATGTCGCACTCTTAAAATATTACTATTGTTGTTCATTAAAGATCAAAAGATGTTACAAACAAAAAGCACAATGACCGGTGTACTTGCCAAAGTTACTCAGAAGTGATCAAAACTGTGTTACAACATTTCAACCTCTCACTTTACTAGCTGCCTGGAAGCAAAATAGACTCATTACAAAATAGCCTGCACTCTTGTCTAATAACCAGACTTGTTGAGAAAGTTTAGAATAAGAGGATTTATCTGACAGAATATTTTCTGAGTGAACTAATACAGTGTCGCAATGTTACATGCACAAGAAGGTCATTATATATATGACAAGGTCCTTTGATGGGCATAACAGGTGCTCAGCACCGCTATCACTCCAAAACTGTTTCTACAATTTACACAAGCTCTACAGAAAAGTTTAGCTGGTGCAGCGCACTGCAGTCATGCATTAAGTCCTCCTATCTGCTGTGTTGAAGTATTTTCTGGTCCTTGATACAAGATACTAAATTATTGGACCTAATTTCCCCTTAAGAAATACTGAACAGATGAAGAATACATGCATTAACATTTATTTTCAAACCTAAATCATCTAAATATTATATGATTCAAATTTTGTAATCAGAAGTTTTCATCCTTCATTTCATTTTACTATTACAGCCAAATGTGATAAGTTTGCAAGTTTTTACACAAACAGACCCTCCAGTTCAGATTCCCACTCATGTATTTTACTGAATTACATGTTTCAGTAAATGCAAAACTAAAAATAAAATTCAGGCAGAACTCCTAGCTTTTCCCAACTCTGCTTTCCAACCAATCTTTTCTCTCAGATGTTGATGCATGGCAACACATTATCTCATGGTTTGCTTAGAAGATTTACAGACTCTTTACTGATTGAACCTCAAGTTCAAAATAATAATAAACCTGAGATCCAGTGATAGTTTTGCATGATTTCAGGTTCCACAGCAAATCTGCAAACCATTTATTTTGGTCAAAATGCAATAGTAATTCTCATTCTTAATGTTCATCTGTCTAAAAACTCTGGTTTATTTATATAATACCAGAGGAAACATAAAACCAAATATGATGTGGCATTTCAACAGGGTTCCTTTATTAGTAATTTTACATTACTAAATAAGTACCCCTATCAGGTCAACTGATAGCTGATTATCCTACAACCTCCCTCCATTGATGCCCCGACTCCTCAGTAATTTCTATCCTCTGAGATTCTTCTATACATGCTATTGTCAGCATTTATTAAATTCTCAACTTTTTACTCATCCACAAGAGAATGTGCAAAGATTTCTAAGTTCAGCTTGCTGTCCAAGGATTATTTTGGAAGAAACATTAACGGCCGTCCCAGCCTGGCGCTTATATCTCATTTGAAACATCTACTCATTCCTGACCAACAAAGAAAATTTCAATAAAGTACTTTTACTGGTTTAACAGCAGTGAGCTCCTGGGATTGTCAAAGTGCTCAGTCTTTTCCGAGGAGAGAAGGAATCAGCAGCTCAAATATAATTAACCTTCCATTCTCAATGCAAACTGCCACGCACAGGAGCTCTGCAGTCTATTAGTGAAGTTATAACGGCCAACAGGCAGAGGCAAAATTGGTCAAAAAGTTGGCTGCTGCTGTCATATTTTTAGAATTATGATTAATGACACTAATAATGTGGATGATTACTGATATGTGTATCTCCTGCAGTTTATCATATTGCACTGGCTGCCTACGTCCACAATAAACATGATGCTATCATTTACCTCTTTATTGAAGGCAATCCTTCTCTTGAAGGAGCACATTCTAATTACTTTGTAATGTTTTATGTCTTAAACATTTTGTAGCTCTGGACCTTGCCAACTGCTTCATGTCTACCATTGATTAATTACAGAATGTTTAATCAAAATTTAGAACCTAATGCAGTCATTTATGAATGTGCTGCAGTGCCAAGATAGTTAGGCTGCCGTCCCAAGCTTGGAGAGTGCTGGGTTCAAAATTAAATCCCAGAAATCTGAAAGATGCCAAAGATTTTACCTCAAGTGATTTGAGTTTAAAAATCTTACTTCATTTGATGAATGATAGGCAGCAACTCAAAATGAAACATCTTTGTTGTATATGTATGTGTGCTTGCATGTTCCTGTCACATTTTTCTTCTTTAAATGTCTTCATTTTTCTCTTTATGCTATTGTTGCTGCAGTTGTAGCCCCTTTACAAGCCTTCCTTGCTGCTAAAGCTCTTGCAAACACCAGTCAAGAGAGTGTAGTTTTGAAGTGGTTAAATGAGTGAAAAATAATTTGCAGGGACAAATACATAAGTTTTTTTTTAATGTGGATTTTTATGGTACTGTCATACAACCATTCACCGTTGAAGTTAAGTGTTTTTTTAATACCATTACTGAACTGCTGAAATGGATGCTAATATAGCTTGGAGTGCTAATGTCAAATCCTGGTAATAAAAAAGACAGACTGCTGAATGAAATAATTTCAAGTAAAAAATAGAACAAAAGTGCTCTCACTCTCGCTCTACACTTTTATTGAATTGGGACTGACTGAGCCAATTGCTTTAGAAGTCTGTAAAACACAATTACTAGTGAGCTGACTGACCCAGCAGTGCCCCTTCTGTGACACAACAGGCTAAAAAGGCTGCAGAATTAGCGCTGTTCCCCTATCTGGCTATCAGACCTGAGAGACATCCAGCTCAGGATCTGTTATCCTTCCTTCCAAGGCCCTTCCTCATGAAATCCTGGTTTTCAGTCTTGCATAATATATAATCTGCGTGCATATTCTTCTTGAAACAAGGGCTCATTTACTTTCTGAGAGGGAATCCAAGTTCTCTTTCTATGCATTGTATTTTTGCATCCTTATCTAATAACATAATATATGTCTTTCTTTCAGTACACACATCCACAGACACACATATACATGTTTGGTCTATTTTTATTTCCACATATTGTGTGTAAAACACGAAAGTCCAACCTAAGGTTTACAGGCAGCAAAATTAACTATGTCCCATTTGTATTTTTGGTTGCAAGTGGCTGAACTGTAATTGCTTTCTTTATTCTGGCATAACAAAGAAAGGAGAGAGAATGAGGAAGAGGGAAAGAAAGGAAAAAAAAATGTATTGAACTGGAAATGCGAAACACTTTTCCCTAGTTAATAAAATAAGCAATAAAGTTTGTAAAGCACTAGAATCAAAATCAGTGACATTGGAAATAATAACTTATAAACCCTATAATTTACATCTTGTGTTTCAGATTCATATATTCAAAAGAAAAAAAAAAAAAAAAAGGAAAACCAAAGTGACAGCAAAAAATATCTTCTTATTACAATCTTATCCTTTCTTTCTCTCCCCCTGCTTTCCCCATGCAAAACAAACCATTTTACATTTTTACACAATGCCAACAAAGTCCTGCAATTCTTTCTCTTTTATGAGAGCGTACATTTCTGGAAAATCTAAAACTCTTTCATTTCTCTTCCAGGTCCATTTATATGAAGCTTGAAGGTGCCTCATGGCAAAAATGTTAAATTATTTCTTAGACACATCTTTTAAAGCAATGCTATTTAGGGCAAGGTTAAATGTGAAATAAACTCCTAATTAAAAATAAAAATAAAATAAAAATAAAAATAAAAATAAAAATAAAAATAAAAATAAAAATAAAAATAAAAATAAAAATAAAAATAAAAATAAAAATAAAAATAAAAATAAAAATAAAAATAAAAATAAAAATAAAAATAAAAATAAAAAAAATAAGTTTGCTTAGCACATGGCAAACTGCTCATTCAAAAGATGTTGCTGGAAAGCAGGAAGTGCTACAAAAAGCCTTAGATTTTCTTTAGAAGTAGTCAGCCTAAAACTGTTGTCAGGAAATATGCAGTGTTTGCCATTAAAAGGTCAACTTGTGATGAGCCATAAGTGGTATCTCACCTGAAGTATTCCTGTGTTACCTCAGGCCCCAAAAGACCGTCTGAGGTACCTCTAGAGATACCATTAGAGAACATTTTATGTGTACGTGCTGGACGTGAATGAGTGGTTTCTACTGAAGTACTACGGCATAACATCACAAATACTGGTACATGGCACTGCTAGCCTGAAGAGACAAAGGACAGCAAACTACAAGTCCTTCAGGTCAGGATTAAGGGGTAGTGAAAAGCTGTGCACAGTGTCTTGCAGTGCACTTGCAGTGCCTATACAGTGGTCTCTTACTTGACTTGTGGAGCACTTAAATCTCATTCATAACTCTGTGTATCTTCCTTCAGGATCACCCTGAGATACGTAGTGAGCAGTACGTTTAGCTTTACCCCTAGTACTTTCTAACTCAACGGTATATTTCTGAAACTATAGGCTCTACTTCACAGATTTGCTTTTACTCCTGTCATATTTGCTAATGACTAGCACCTTGTATAATCATAAAAAATGCCCCAGATTTAGAGAAGTTGGATTTTGTGGGGTTTTTTTTACCCAGAGCCCAATAATTGCCAACTATTTTTTGAGTAACATCTTTTACTAAGACATATTTCAGTGGAAAACTCTCCCACCTCACCTGTCTCAGTAGCAAAGACATATTTTGTCAAAAAGCAGTGGAATAGAAATCTAAATGATCTTTGTTTTATTATACTGATCACCTGCTACATAATTCTACCTCAAAATAGATTTTGAAATGTCAGCCTCTGTCTAGATATACTGATAGGACCGGCACATATCATCCAAAAAATGTTGTAGCTTTTTGGAGATCTCTACACCTGGTAAATTTTCCCTCTTTCAGTTTTTGAGGGAGTATTTGTTGGGGTTTTTTTGGTGCAGTTTTATTTTTTGGTTGCCTGTTTGGTTATGGGTTTGCCTGTTTGTTTGTTTTTGCTTGTTGGACTTGCCTCACCAATTTTCTTACTCACATTAATTCGTACATGTCCCAACACAGTCACTCAGTTCATGTTCCAATGAATGAAACAGCTCAAATCTAGGGGAAAGAGCAGCATTGTCATTATGGGGAAAAGCAAATGGTCTCAGCTATTAATAATCTTTGGTCAGGGTATAAGATTTATGGAAAGTTTGCTTCTTTAATTGAAAGTTTCTCTTTTCAAACAGACATGCACAACTAACAAATGAATGGATCATGAATATGTATGACAGCATTTACCTGCCTAAGTGTCTCTGTCCTTCACTGAGAGCTGTGAATCCAAAGAGCAGTGAACACATTGCCACAACTGTGTTTCCCTCACCCTTCACTATTTCTCCCCAGACTCCTAAACCTAAGAGGACCACATCTCAAGCTGCAGTGTCTTGTTCCACCCAGACTTTTGGAAGTAGTGTCCTGGTGTTATCTTCTATCTGTAAAGTACAGCTTCCTTCCCTGTAGCAGAAATCTTACAGCCTTTTGCTGCTAAGTTTAAAAGAACAGCTAGAGCCTTTCCTTGTGGGAGCTAATGTGAGTAGATGTTTCATTTAACCCACTTCCAAAAGACTCTAGGGAAGATGGGACATCTTCATATACATTTACATTTACTCAGATAAATTGAAACTAATTGTCTCTCACTCTCTGAAATATTGGTGATTCTTCCAGTGTTTTCCTAGCAACCTAGGGGCAACTAGGATATTATGATAGGCCTTCATGTTCCCAGTCCTGTCTTCCTGAATAACCTTGTTCACCAAACGGAAAACACACAGAATTTATGTAGGAAACTTGGACAAAACACATTAAACATTTACACTATTTGTCACAACACATACCAGGGGAAAATGTTACTCAATACATGTTTTGCTTTTGGCTAGTCTTTTCAATGTTTACTTATGCTTCCCACCTATGTTAATTCTGGTGTAGCAGTTTGTTTAAATAAGCTTTTCAGGTCACTGAAAATACCTTGGCTTATTTGCAAATTCACATAAAAATGAGACTTCTTGAACTGCACAAAAAACTGTCTTCTCCCTCCCTAAGTGATACAATTTTGTATACCAAAGCAGAACAAGATAATGTAGACAGCAGGTTGTTTTTAAAAACAACCACCACCTCCAATTCAGACCCCAAACAAATGACTGTATGTAGTTGGAAAAAAATTCCCTCCACATCAGAACTGATCCTTCAATATTTACTTACTTAAGTAGCCTCGTGCCTCAATTTATCTATTTTTTTTTAAATGCTATTTAAAAATCTTATGAAGACAGTTTTTCTATGCATTCTAGTTTTAATTCCTCTTCTTCTGTTCACATTGGTGAGTATGCAATATGACAGGCAGTCTTTGTTCAACATGACTACTCATGGAAGAGGTTAGATCAGTAGATCTGTGTTAGGGGTGGCACAAAATGTTTCTTTATGATACAGCTTCTCTTGTGTAAGGAAGAGTTATGTGAACATTAACAATGACACATGTCTTAGTGTCTCTGCAAGAGAAAACCTAATGGTTCATTCAATTGTATTGGATATGCAGCTAGTCTCTTCATGAACTGCATCACATCCAGAAACAATAGTACAGGTGTAAAATGTGTTTATATTTTTAAAAATTTATCAGATATCATTTTTGTCTCTTGACAAATGGTTCATCAAACACCTAATGTCTTAAAACCAGATTTCTTTGTTCTTATTGGAGGAAATTCAAGTTGTATATGACAGCTAATTATATTTGGGGAATTACAGGAATAATTACCATGGACAGACGTAAAGTATTTTATTTCTTGGAGCTGGAATTGAGTGCAGTTATAGAAAATAATTCTCTAAAAAGTTATCTCTAGAAGTTTCCAAGCCTGGTAGGACAATGAAAAAATGGGTACTGTTGTGTCAAGGAGGTGATAACAGGAGGCAGGTAACAGCTTTCTCACATCTTCACCTCCCTTGATAATGTATGCAGTGGCTCATCATAGGTAACTGAAGTTAATTTATTCAAGCACACCTGTACGGAGCCGGAAGTCAGGTAACCAGACAAAAAGTATGTCTCTGCTTTTTCAATACAGCTACCCAGAGGCCCATATCTGCACAAATTTAGTTCTGGAAACATCAGCAGGTTTTAATAAACCACCTACAGATGTCTTGATCCATACAAATCAAGGAGTTTACATTTTTAAATCTGGACTGATTTAACTTGCAATCAAATGGCATGATCACACTTGGCACCAATAGTTGCCTCATATTTATTTATAAGTCACCCTGAGAAGATATTATTTTGTTTTTAAATTTATTCATGGGGCTCAATTACCTTTCCCATCTTGTGGAACACACACATGCACAGGCATATGCATGCATGCTCAGTTTTTGAGAAAACTTAAACCTGAAAGAAAAACCTGAGCAATTAATAGTTCTGCTTAAGTAGCAGACAGACAAAATTAAAAGTTTTCACTTTGTTGCTCTGGACAGGTACACTGAGAATTAATTTATTTTCCATGCTTTGAGAGAAAGGAAAACATGGTTTTCCTTTTACCTTTCCTTTGGTATTGTTATTAATGTTGTGTCCTAGTTTAAAACCCACTGATTTTAGTAGTGTCAGTACTGAGGTGAAATGGGGTTTTAGGATGCACTAAGTCTAACTGAGAAGATGGCTATATGTCTCCATGTCTCCTCAAAAAAAAAGCAGTTTCTCAATGAGACCTAATGAAGGCAAAAGGCTCACCTGTCACCTCTTTCATCACTGGTTTTGACCACAAAATCTTTGGATCTTATAGGTGAGAGACCAAAATGAAGCCAACTGCTCTAAGAGGTTGCACCATTCAGACCTTTACCTCTGGATGTGCTCTTCAACACAGACTTAGATGAAACTTTGGCATTACTGTCCCCTTTGGTCAGGAAATAATTCTTCCCTGCTCCCATCCACATGTCTCATTCACAGTTCAGGATCATTCCCTGAGCAGCTGTAATTCAGTGCTGACTTCAAGGAATAACCACACCTATCTCTTTGTAAGGCAAACTCAGTGTCTGCTGGGACAAGACTCACAGATGAGGCTGGGAAAGCGATCAGAGGGGAATCTAACCACTGTGGCCACTGGCCCTTTCTTCTCACTTGCAGGAAAGACCTTCTCTGACGCCAGAGAGAATTCATTCCTCAAGGACAAATCTTTCCATTCAAGTGCTCATTTCTCAAGGGAACTTCTTCCCATCTCTCTCTTTTCCATATAAAAACTTACTTGAAAAGATGTCTTTCTGTTCAAAAGGAGGTTTATGACACTGCTTCTGACAAGACTTTTAATATGGTCTCTTTCCCTATTTAATCTCCATTGTCTTTCTTCAACAAGACATAGCCTGAACATCATGTCTTTAGAAGAAAGTACGTCTGAAGTAAATTCAAGAACAGAAATGGATGAAGAGCTATTTCAGGAAGTGGTTGTTGAAGTATGGAAGGAAAAGTGGTTTACTCAAGTCTAGTGCTTATAGGAAAAGAAAGTCAGAAAGACTTCTCTGAAGGAAAGACCAAAGGTCTAGGTATTAAAGCTGATTTAATGAGTGATGTTACTTGTAGCTCAGAAGAATGATGAAAATAGGTGCTTTTAAAAAAAATCTAGGCTCAGTAGAATTTGACTATTTGCAAGCAATAATGTTTAATTTTTAGAAGTGATAACAAAATTACTGGGTCATTGATGGTAAAGAGCATGACCTTACTTTGCTTTCCTTCCTCCTGAATTGAAAAAAACACATGTGAAGTGGGACCCAGAAATCTTCTGGTTACCTTGACCCTAATTTGCAAGGACTAGCAGTGGTTAGCCAAAGATCTCAGAGGATATTCCAACATTTCAGGCAGAAGGGTATTTATGCAGGTGTTGACCTTGGCACAAATGATGTAGGAATGGTAAAGCTAGATTTGGCCAACCTTAGCACAAATTGCTACAGGATGCTTTCTACAAAAGGGGCTGTGCAGCTTTGACACAGATAAAACCCCTCCTTCATCAAAGCAGCACTGCTTTTGCTCCTGATGTGATCTGCTGCCTCTGGTAACAAGCAGTCTGTATCACAACCCCTCCTTTCCAAAGCCCATTTTACAGTAGCTCCACCCGCTGTCAACAATTTGGAGTTTTGTGTACGTACAGGGCAGGGAGAATATTTGATTAACCTTTGATTAAATAGAGTTGCATTGGAAAAGGACTTAAGCCAAATTAGATGCCTCTAAAGGAAACAAAAAGGGTCAGCCAATGTTATCTATTTCCACTTAAACTTGTATTTTATTACACAACATAGTTAGAGCTGTGAGTTTTAGATATCTAACTAGTTATAATAGGATAAATAATATAATTAATTCAATGCTAGTAATAGGCTTAATGAAATGACAAAAAAAGGATAAAAACTTCTCAAGACTGTAAGGCATGGACTAGCTAGAACTCTGATTTCATTAAGGAGATAGCACTGAAAGTACTGAAAAAAATTTCATCTTAATTTTCAAAGCAAAGACACTGTAGCAAATCAAAGATTATGTGAGTGATTCACAACAGAAGCAAATAACAGAGACTTTTGTAATGAATCCAAAATGGGACACAAATCCATTTCAAATATTTTCCAGGAGTTATTACTGTGTGCAGTAGGTAGCTAACTCTTAGTTCTCATACAGCAATTGTTAGCAAAATGCTCCTGAGTTTTTAAGTGAAGTTGATTTAAGTGGCTGGAAGAAATGCTCACTTTGCAATGCTATTAATCCAGTTATCCAGTTATCTTTTTGGTGCTCTCCATAATCTGAAAAGCTAGGAATTATATCTACTGTCTCTCTCTCAAAAATAAATATATATTTATAAAGAAGATCAGAAAAAACCTAAAACAAATTGAATGGAAAAATTTTGGGGATAATTAAAGAGTTTGCAAGCAAACAAACAAACAAAGCAAAGAAACAAAAACAAACAAAACCCCACGTCCCTAATAAACACAAAAAACCCCCAACACCAGCAAAAAAAAAAAAAAAAAAGGGAGAGAATGTATTAATTTAAATTTTACTTCCTAACTTTATTATTAACAAAACTGCCTTATTTTTGACAAAGTATTAAAAAATATTACTTAAATTCTTCATCTGCTTTCTTTGACATGCTATACATATGCTTTCATTTGTGCACATTTCTAGACATTGCACTTCTGGATAATAATGGGAAGCCCAGGGAAATTTTGTATCTGTTTCTTGCTCAAGTATCTAAAAGAATTGTAATGAACCATGAGAGAATTTCCTGGTTCTTTCAAGGCATTTCCTGACTACTGTTGCAAAGCAAAAGCGATAAACAACTAACAAAAACTAAAAGGGCACTCAAATTGTACCACACCTTTGAATTTTTTGAATTACAGAACCATTCTTAAATCTTTGCAATTAAAGCATATAATATGCCTACAAATGTCTTTTGTTCCACATAACTGAATCATATTCTGAATGTTACTGATGGAATGATGTAAAAATATGGCCTTGTGTGCCTTACACAACTCAAAATGATAAGCAAATAATTATTTTATCTTTAAATATGCAGCCTGCATATTAAGATATTAAATCAGTTTTTTATTTCATGCTTGCTTTCAATAATCTTATAGAAGTATCCTATGTAGTTAAAAAAATATTCAAAATATGCCCTATTTTCAGGTTCTCGTCTCAGAAATATTTTATGTATGTCATCACAGTCACTCCTTCTTAGAACATCTAAATTTTTACTATGCTAACTTTATTACTACCTTGATCTTTCAGTGTGTTACTGCTGAAACTTAATACACTGCATGAAGTTCCAAATCCTAAAGCTCTTACTTTGCATGCTCAATGCAAAGCTGTTTTGTGTAGTACACAACTGATTTTCACAATTCATTTGAGGAAACAGACTGACCAAACCAAATTCTTGACCAACAAAGATTGTGATTTCAGGAACTGAAAGGGGTTGCACACATCTAAACTCAGCATAGATTATGCCACTGACTCACATACTTCCCTTGTCAAATTCAACTCATGAAATTTATCAGCACACAACAAGAAAAGTCTCAATTTAGATTTACCTGCTTTGTATCCAGTAGTTTCAACCTATTGAAATGCAAACTTCCTAGACTGTCCTTCTTAGGTGTTTTGAATTTATATTCTTATGTTTGTTCATATTTTTCTGCTGAGTGGATTTCGTAAATGATAAGAGAAGACATGAGATATTTGGGGACTGTACTCTTCATCAAAAGAGCGAATTTTGGCTCCTTAGCACTAACTTGCTTTTATTTTATAAGATGTGATACATTCCCTTTCAAACCACATCAATTTCAATGAAAAAAAATACAAAAAATCAGGAGCTGTGTGTGAAATGTTTAGCTAGGTTTAATTTCCTTCCTGTGTCTGCTGAATTTTTATAGCCTAATGAAAAAATATGAAACACAACTAAAGGAAAAGAGGTGACCCAATTTCACTATTACTCTATGAACCAGAGAGATTTTCTTATGTGACAATATGATCATCAAATGAGAGACCTTTTATCCACAAGTATGAAATAACCGTGTTATTCTATCGCCTTGATAAATTCCATCCATATTACATTTTCCTTATGAATCAAAAAGAACAGGCTATAAAAAAAACAAACAAAAAAACCCCAAAACCAAAAAAGACCCCCCTAAACCAAAGAGTTTATGGACCAGCTGCTTCTGTTTAAGCCCAACTGCTTTTGTAATGATGCAGCATAGCTCAGGCATGATGTCATCTGAAGGGCCAGCCAGCAGAATATACCCTGGTTGATCTTAAAAATAAGTAGGGAAGCCTCTCCTCTCTGAATGTGCATAGTTTCCTCTGGTGGAGAAGGGAGTTGTTCACATGCAGAAAAAAATAAAGTAGACTAAATGACCATAGTGGATAGAGATGTGTGTAGGTTCTACTAAAGAAACAGACAATGATTTTCTTAATATATACTTGTTCTCACTACAACATAGCACCTAGTTTTAAAAATTAAAGATAATAAAGAACAACCTTCTAATGCTTCTTGTTTGCTTTTGTATGACCCTATGAGGATGGAAATGATTCCAGTTCTTCATTACCTATCTCCATCCATTCATTCAACCATCCATCCTCCCTTCCCCTCCTTCTCCTTCTTAGTTCTGTGTTTTGATATGCATGCAAAGAGATATTTGTATTGTATATAATTTTCTATACACTTAATAGAAGGTTTTCTTGTTTTAAATGTTACAGGGAGAAGAAAAGAAATGTAATGAGGTCTGCAGCTTATAAACAGAAGTACAAATGTGTTCACAGGAATATAGAAAGCATAATGACATTTAAGAGGATGGCACAATAGATACCATTCTGAATGCCAAGGAACAATGAAAATCTTAAAATGATAAATCTCTTTCAATGTCATGGGAACACAATTGTCACTTGTCATTACTGTGCATCTCTCTATTTCTTCATATAGCCTAAACTGCCTATTCTTCCATAATTCAACACATTTAATAATGCAGAAAATCAATTAATATTTACTGACCTGTCTCTGCTTCTCCGTGATGGGAACGCAGCGTTACAGCCAGCCACTGTGCAGACATGCATCTCTTTTAAATGAACATTTCGGTAGTGAAGCTTCACACTGTAGGAACTCTTGAAACTTTTCTTGCAAACATAGCAGATCTTGGGATCTGGGCTGGAGCACATTTCACCTTCTGGGGAGAACTTTTGAGGGCTGCTGTAGTTGAATGTAGAAGCAAAACTTTCATGAAGAGCAGCCATACTGGCACTGCCTCCATTGTATAGTCCATATTGGCTCATATAGAACATATCATATGTAGGGTCTGTATACTCTTCCTTCACCTTAATGACATCCTGGTTGGAAGAGTCATTGTGGTTTTCATCTGGTCTGTCACTGTGCATCATAGATTTTTCACCAGGTTCGTGGAGGCGATCATCGCCTTCCAGTGATTCTTCACACAATTTGGGCTCTGATGACTCTGACTCATTTTCATAGTCTCTCTCATGTTCCTGGTCTTCTGATGTCATGCTGTCTGCCCTTCTTATGTCTGGTCTGGACATACATCTGCTTCTGTCACTTTTGGAAAAGTCTTTCACAGACAGGCCTGGGCTCATTTCCTCCTGAGAATGGCAGTGATTGTCATGACCAATGTCATTCACCATCGTGCTCCTGTCATTCACCTCTTCATCTTCATCATCAAACTCATCAGCAGTGTCAATAACTTCCTTTTCAATTTTAACTGGCATGCTTGACTTCCTTGGCTTCTTCTTGGGGGCAAGGTCTGCATTGGGCTCTGGGGTGGGCATCAACACTGAAGGTACTGATGACTCTGAAGGAGGAGGGGGATGCTGCTCTATTCCACTCACTGCTGGTATTATGGGACTGGTTGGGAGTGAGGTTGGAGGACTCACCATCTCTCCAGGAGTAAGTAAGTTTCTGTAAAAAGGAGGAACAGGTTGGACAGTCTTTAAAGCCGGGAAGACCAGCTGACTGGGAAGAGGGTTCTGTAGTACTGGGTCAAGAGGGGGAGTGGTAAACCCCATTGGTGGACGCCCAGGGCTTGTTAAAGTTAGGTTGGATTTTGTACTTGCTATGACAGGAGTGGCGGCACCTGATGTAGCACGAATTAGATCTTTGTCACGGTTATTCCTTAGCATAGGCATATGGAGGCGGGGATTTGGGTTAGCACTGTGGCGATTGCGGCTTCTAAGAGAGCTGAAGACCATATTGCAGCCTTCAATAGTGCATCGATGCTTGATTTTCAGGTGCACAGCATTGTAGTGGATTTTAAGAGTACCTTTGTCGTAGAAAGTTTTGCCACATGCATTGCAAAACACTCTTCCTTTCCTGGAGGCTGACCCCATTCTCCTCATTCTGTGAATTCGGAATGAGCTTTTTGTGTGTTCTGTTTTCGATAAATCGTTGACTGGCGTAGGCGTTTGAACAGGAGAGACACAGGCTGGCTCAGTTTTGGGCTCCACATTTGTGATGCTGGTCAAAGCATTCCTGCTGGATGCTTGCTCATTCTTGAAAGGTGTAGGGGAAACTTCAGATTCGCTGCTCTCATTATATTCATTTTGGGTCGTAAGGCTTGGTTCACGGAGCCTCATTGCTGGCTGTTCCAGCAGGAGGCCATTTGGAGGCAGCCCCAACAGTGGGGCAGAGACTGGATTTATGTACTGGAATGGAAGCAGGAATGCAAGGCTATTCGGGATGTTTTCAAAATGATGAATGCTAGAAGGGTTGCTATTCTCCAGGTGAGCAAGGAGACTTGGGCTCCTGGTGCGATTATTGCTTTCAATAAAAGTCCTTATATCTGAATCTGTCTTTGAAGATGGCACAGCCACAGCCTGCCCTTCTTTTTCTTGAATTGCCATCAGCTCCACGATAGATTTCGTTTCTCCAAATCTCAGGAACTGCTGAAGGGTAATGATCTCTTCTTCCCTGGACATGATGGCCCAGCGGTCCAGCACCTTGCCTGCAGCATCCTAGAGGCCATATCAAAGAAACAACAAAGACAAACACAAAGAAAAAACTTATTGATTCTGCATAATTACTGAAGAAATTGCTCTGCTGCCTGAACATGAAACACTACGCTCAAAAAAAAAGATGGAAACAGTGTTTTGACCAAAAATTACAAACTTTCCATCCATGCAAATACTGTCATTAGAGTCGCAGTTAGAAAACCAGATTGAATTTAATAATGTCAGAGTAACAAAATGTAGACCCTGGGACACTGTGATCTAAAATGCTTTCAGTATTTTTATTTTAACAACAGTGATCTCTTTAGAAAGCTACTGTTTAGAATACATTAGTAAAACATGAACTGCTGCTGTGCACACCACTGTAAAATAGAAAAAATTGTACCTTAATCACTATTAAATGGTAACACTATTAGAAACAGCTAAATAAATGTGTTTGATAGATTCTTCCTTAAATACAAGCAGATATAAACTGAAGTAATTTATAGACCATTTCACAAAAAACTTTGATGCAAGGCAAAATGTCTTAAAAATAGCACATAACACTTGTACCTTAATCCTTTTTTCCCCGGACTATTCCTGGCAATTGATTGTAAGCTTGCAATTTTGGTATGGTTTAGACTTGAGAGATTACTTTTTTTGTAGCCTTGTTATAAATGACAGTTAAAAATATATAAAAAGTAAGGATCTGATGGATGTAGGTAGCATAAATGTGTAAAAATGTTGTCTCTTAACATTGCCTTCTGATAGCAAGGGAAAAATCCAGAGAGAATACACATCAGTAATCACTAGACTATCTGTTGTTAAATATACATTAAAAAGCATTTCACACTTTCATTTTTGCTAGTAAGCATGAGATTTGCCTGAAGGTAGGACTTAAAAATTCTGCAATGTAATGTCAGGCAATCCATTCCAGCAAGTATTGATAAAAACATATTAAAATACTTATATAATGAATACATCATTTTATTGGCATCTTTCCTTTTGGGCAAATGCTGGACATAACATTAGCACAGTAACTATAACCAACAAGAAATGTGGAAGGCCATCAAACCAGATTTATTCCAATGCTTCCTCATGCATTAAACAGTTCGAAAGCCTTACACGACACACCACCATACTGCTTCTGATATTTTTACATCCGAGTCTCAGGTTCTGAACCTTATCCGAAGACTTTGGACTACACATTATTGTAAAAACCATTAACTTTTGTATGATTATGAAGTCTGAAAATACCTTTCTTCCCCTCCAGCCCCTTTACCCCCTGGATTAATTTTTTAATTTATTAAATTAATTAATTATTTTCAGTCTACAGAGGATTGATTCTTCTCTTCCCTCACATTTTCTAGAGCACTGAAAAATATAATTTTGCAATGTCAAGCACTAAAGCATGCATTTAATTAATTACAGTTGATTTTATTGTTTCAGTCTGGACATGTTCAGTTCAGCTCACCTTTCTGGGTATAAAGTTAATGCCAAAGGTTAAGGCCATGTATGTTTCAGTACCTTAGATACAACTACAAAATCTTTAGAAATGCTCCATACACAAACATTTCCACTCAAACCGTGAAAGGCTGAAACCCTCAACAGCAAATAACTTGGAAAATCTTACCCAGTTGACCCAGATGGAAAGCCCCAAAACCCATCCATGTGTAGAAAATGTTCAGTCTGTATTTACAGTGATGAACAAAACATCATGATGCAGATGTTGGTTTTGGTTTGCAGCATTAGTCAGGTAATGTCCCCACCTCTGAACACCCATAAGCACAGTGGACATCTTTGATTTCTGTGTTCTTACAGTTCTTGATGTAGCAGTATTTTACAGGCAGTCAGTACTATCTAAGGGAAATCATCTAGAATATCAAAATTCCCTCCCAACAAGAAAAATAAGTGAAACAAAACAAAACCTAAATTGGATGAGAGGTGGAAGGAAAAAAACTCCAAGCCATAAAAAAATTAAAGGACAGGTTTATATTTTAAAGCTCCAATATTGTATTTGGCTTTTTCCATCCAATTAACTTTAGCTATTCTCCCCTTGGGCAAGATCTAAAGTTTGTTACATCTACTTCAGTTCCTACATGGAACTGCAAAACCAGACTTGGTTCAGATTTTGATCTCCAGGCCTTCACTGTCACATCTGACCTGGTCTATATGCACACATTTTTCATCCCAAATCACAAATATTAATTCCTTCTAACTGTAACTCTGCTTACATATATTGAATTAGGATTCCTGTCTGCTGCCAGCTGCAGGCTGCTTTGTAATGTACTATTGTTACATTTTATTTTGTTTTTGTTTTAATTTGTAAATCACTCACACGTGTAACAGATGCTTTACAAAAATGGATATGTACGTAAATAAAAGTTAATCACAGCTAGTTCAAAATTAACTCATGAGAATAGTAGGTAGAGATCCTACAACAGACTCCCACATATAAGGGGAAAGCAGTGTCACACAGTCTCTCCCTGAAGGCAGCACAGCCAGCTTGCTCTCTGCACACACAGAACAGCCAGGCAAGCACCTAAATGGAGGGGTTCCCTGTGTGCTTTGAGAGAATTATTCCACATCTCAGCTGGGCAAAGCAGGCACTTATCTACATGAGTTATCTCTTGATGAGACACTACCACCCTTTGTTTCATTTTGTTTAAGAATTTACAATGAGGAGCACCAGACCTTCAGCAGCTGTAAGTCCCACTGATCAGAGAAACTGGCAGTCAAGTTGTGATAGTCATGGAGTTACCCTTGCTGTCATAAAAAAAGTAGGGAATCAGAAAGTTGCTCTTAAATAATCCTTGTCTACTCCTGCTAGTTATATCAAGCTTTAACTTGTTAATTTTCAGTAAGAAGTTGTTTGGCCTTTTTTGCCCAACAAAAGTAAACAGAATTGCACAGATGCCTATATTCCATAAAACCCTCACTGCTTATGGATACTGTCTAGCATATGCTTCAATATTTACACAGTGAAAGCTTTCCATAAATCATTGTAAGTATGTATTATGCAAAACTAGATAAAGAGTGAATAGGAATGTCATTTTTTGATAAAAATTAAAATTAACAAAAAATCTAACCATTATCCCATTTGAATTTAGCTATAACTAGCTAGGGATCTTTCTGTATATGGTAATACTTGATTAGAGGTTCAAGTCCTTTCTTACACGTAATCGATTTCTTGTTTCTTACAATCTCTCATGCTAAATTTTCTCCCTGAAGCCATTAAAGCGTATCAACATTTAAATACTTCATGACAAAAGGTTCCAATTTATATTACTTTTTTCAGCTCACAGCTGATTAAGCCAAGCCTCCTGTGACAATGTGTACAAGGAAGTCAGTGAGTACAGAGATACCACTGCATGCATACAGCTCTAAGCCAGGCAGTAGACAAGTAAGCCCAATCTGTACAACATACACTGATTCTCTTCCTTCTTTGTCCATACAGCCTTGCTTTGATTTTTAATTTAATCTATTTTATTTTATTTTATTTTTGTCTTATTTATTTATTAAATTTTATTTTACTGTGTGGATATCTTTCTCACAATTTCAGATGGAGAAAGTCTTTTAATCTTTAAACTATATTAAATTGACCTCCAAGGATACAAGACATAACCCTGAACCTTTTTTAACTCTAACCACACACTCAAGCCTATTATTTGAATAGATACAGCTCCACGTACGTACTACATACACACATACTACATTAGATCTGTAAAGTAATATCATGGTTCACCCTGAACCTGGCTTCTGATTTTTGCTGATGGTATGTTAGGAAGAGAGGTATGTGTCAGGATGTGTTAGGGTACATCTTGTCATAAACTTCTGGGTCTAGAAGAACACATGGTGGTATCAAGATGATTATCTTGAATGACACAAACAGGCTACAACAGAAAATGGACACAAAGATCACTCTAATTTTTAGGAGCTTAACTAGGGATGATTGCGAAGGTGAGTCTTTGTTTCCTGAACGCCTTTAAGTCTTTCAATTCAGTTTTAAAGCCTCCCAATTTAAAAAGTGCCTATTTAGAAAATAAGGGCTGTCTACACAAGCATATGCTATAAACATACACCCTAAACCTTGAACTTTTGTTACGAAATCAGTTGTTTTAAATTCTCATTTTTTGTGAGAAGCTCCCACGACTGCTGTGACTTCATTAGAGGCAGAAAATTTTATATACACACAGAGAAACACATTTGCGTACATACACAGCACAGACTTTTTGCAGTTCTATTCTATCTTACTGATTAACTTAGCATAGGAAAAATGTATGTGTACACCTGCCTGGATACACAGTGAGAGATGACTATACGAGTCCGAGATAAATAGAAAGGTTAAGAAGTAGTTAGATTGCTTCTAAAACTAGCCTTATGTTCTAGGAAACACTCAAGGATTATTTTCAGGCACTACTGTGATAACTGCTGAGAACCACTCAAAGTTATACAGAAAAAAATCATTGCTCGGCTTCATATTTTATTAAGTTTGCATACGCACCTAACTGTGACTTTTGATGCATATCAGTGAAGTTTCCTTGTTACAAAATATTGCATAGATACATGTTTGATAAAATAATTAGGCAAGCCCAGAGTTTATCACGAATCTTTCTTCTATAAGCTCTTCTTAAGGAGCTATGTATTTTCTAGCTGATCTCAAAGAAATATTTTGAATGCAGCTGTAACAGTTGAAAAGCAGATTGAAATATATTAATTTGGTCATACTATAATTGCACAGGATGGTTTTAATTAGGGTGTTGACAGAAAAAAAGTAACATCTGTTTCTAATAAAGAAAAGACTTCATAATTTCCATGATTTAGGGTTTGTTGTTTTTGTTTGGCTGAATTTCCCAGAAGCGTCTCTTTGCTTCATAATTCAATTTCAAGCTGTTACACTATGGGTAGTCCTGCTACTCCTGGGGTAAAAGTTACCAAAACTGTGCAGCAGCACAACAACTCAGTACAGATGGGATGATGTGCAACATCTCTAACTCATTTTGGCTAACTCCCACTGATCTCAGTAGAACCAAAGTAAGCCTTCTATCTAGTTTTCCACAGAAATACACTCACACATGCAATCAGATACTCATTTTCCTGGTAGGAGTTTTTACCATGCTGAATCTCACTCACCTTTGGTCCTGTAAACATGAAGAAAAGTATGCATACTTGCTCACTGTGATTTTACATGTGCAACTAATACGAGATTTAACACACTCAATCTGCAAAGAGGCATGGTTGAAATTTTTTCTCCTCAGCTGTCACTTCTCATCCTCCTCCCACCAGCCTCCCTTCACCAAGGGAAACCATATGAAAAAAATTCATGTTTAAGTGTCAGCAGTCCTTTCCTCAAGTTGTACTGCTGCAGCAGGAACAAGCAGTGCAGCACTACTGTGTTCTCAGTCAATAATGCAAAACCTTTATATTTTGACTTCACTGCAGCCTCCATTCTGCTAGAATTGATAGATGTTCTTCCCTTCTGGCACCCCCTTTCTCTTACCAGTTGTTTGCCTTGCCCCAAAGACACAGGGTATGCATGAGGATACCTGCATGCTATAGGAGAAGAGAAGGTGACTGTCTCTCCCCAAAGAATCACTGAGAATTACATTGGCAAGGTGTATTCAAATGAAGAGTAGCATGAAGGAGACCTTATTTACTTATGTATATAGATGTATATACTTACAGGCTTACTTTGCTGCCAGGTGTGTAACAGTATTTGCCCTGGTTGCTCTTTATTCGCCACATCTCCTTATGCATTCAGCAGAAAAAAAGTTTTGTGTTTTGACCAAAAGGACCCCCAAAGACTTTTGCAAACTTTACAAACTGATACTGTAGACACTGGGGCAAATCTGGATGCACTATAGATCAAGAATAATTGCACCATAAACCTGGAGTAATTCCACGGACCACACTGGAAAGTGATTTTGACCTAACTTAGCCCTGAAACATGATGTGGAGCCAAATCTGTGGGAATATATATTGGGGGTGTACCACCATGGTGGAACACAGCAGCTGTGTAACAACGCACAGGAGCACTGCTCAACGGTTTTGGAGTGAAAGTGAGGAACACCATGTCCTGCTGAAACTGCAGATGAAACATAAGGCAGTGGAATGCAATAACCGCAGCGGAAACCTGGCTGGGACACCGCCATTAACCACCCACACTCTCACTTAATGGCCTTCAGGGTCTTTATTGACCAAAAGTATGCAGGTCTTCTGTTTCATGTCTTATCCCAAAGATGCATGCAGTGCAGACCCCTCCCTGCACAAGCAACCTGCTGGGGTGCTGGTTCTGGACTAAGCTGCATGGAGTGATATGAAAACACTGGATCCTGAGCACATGACTCTTTTTGGGGACTGAAATTCCTCATAGTGTACCCCAGTTGCAACATGCCTTTTCATTTCTCAGGTTCATCAACCTTAAATGCCCTTGAAAGCATTGTCCTGAAAAATGAGGACACTCCATCATTTGCCAATTACAAAGCATCCATGTGGATTGGGGGTAATGTCTCACTGATTTCAGAAAAGATACAGTAATTTGAATTCTTTCCCCTCTTAATGAATGTGTATTCACCTCTGCAAATCCAGTGAAACTATTAGGATGCAAGGGAACTAGTTTTAAATGCTTTGTCTGATTTTTTAAACATATTGTTGACTTTTGATAAAATACTCACTTTGTTATGGAATGCTTTTGATTATGGACCAGATAAGAATGTATAATTCACAAGATAGTGACTATTTTTTTCCTGAAAAACACTGCATATAGTATTTTTATTTTTAAAACTATAATAGATCACTGTGGGGTTACAGTGTATTTAATCAGAACAGCTTGAGCTTTATTTAATCATAGCAACTACGTAAAATCTCTTTATATTTGGGTGCCAGAAAAGTTTTTTTTTCACAGCAGATGTCTGTCCATACTTAGAGGTAAAAATCTAAGCACAACAAGAGTCTGATACTCTTCTTGCATTTACTAGTTTTCACAGTGGTATAACTGCTGTGGTTTAACCCCAGCTGGCCCACAGCACCACACAGCTGCTCACTCACTATTCCCTCTGACCCCAGTGGGCAGGAGAATCAGAGAGGAAAAGTAAACCTTTTGGGCTCAGACAAGAACAGTTTCATAATTGAAATAAAATAAAATATATTACTATTACTGGTAATGAAAAGGAGAGAGGAATAAAATCCAAGAGAAAGAAGTGATGCACAATACAATTTCTCACTGCCTGCTGACTGATACCCAGACTGTCCCCAAGCAGTGACTGGCCCTTTCCAGCCAACTCCCCCCAGTTTATATACTGGGCATGATGTCCAAGGGTACGGAACATACCTTTGGCCAGTTCAAGCCACCTGTCCTGGCCATGCTCCCTCACAGCTTCTCCTGCAACTGGTTACTGGCAGCACATGAGACACTGAGAAAGTTCTTGGTTTAGGGTAAGCACTACTTAGCAACAACTAGAAATCAGTGTGCTATCAACAGGATGCTCATACCAAATCCAAAACACACTACTGCACCAGCTACTAAGAAAACAACTAACTCTATCCCACCCAAAGCCAGGACAAAATACTATGATGTCAACAAAATTTGCTTTGATTCACAACCATCATGGTGGTGACAACTATTAAAAGGCAAAAGCTGCCACTAATTGAGGACAGCAGAATTCCTGCTAGCATGGACACAAATTGACTCTTTAAGCTTTAAGAACATCCAAAGCAATTTTTCAGCAGTTCTCTTTATCTCATTTATTTTGAGATACTAGGGCCCTTCCCAAGTGTTTTGCCCTTCTCACCCCAAGAACTGCACAAATTTGCAAATGCAAACATTTATTCCCTTCACCATCCATTCTGGTTGAGATGTCCCAAAGACTTTTTGAAATAAGAAATTAATGTGAGGTGAACATATGCTTTATGGTAGCTGTTCACAAAAATATTTTTAATGTGCACTAAAGGGGAAGCATTTGTTCTCAACATTCCTGAAATGGAATACTTCATTGAAATTGTTTATTCAAATTTCTTAAACAGCTTTGAAATCCACAACCGTGGACTTGAAGTATAAAGAATATTTTGACGCCTTTGCTTCTCTACAACCTGCTAGAGTGGAAAATTCATTGAAGTATCTGAAGAAGCTTTGCCACTAATTTGTGGCAAGTAACAGCGTGTTTATCCTTAGGCTAACATGGCTACTAGAGGCAATTAAATCAGCAAGCACATGGTGTATGTGTGTAAAATTTAGAGTGTATGAGGTGCCACAGGCACTTCTCAGATAACATGTAAACAGAGACATGAACAAGCCACTGAAATAATTTCAGGTACAAAATAACTTCAGAACACAATTTTGCATGCAGGTGGGTTGGAAATAACCATAATGCATGTAATAATAACGATTGATTTTCATTCTCACTTTCACCAATTTTTGCACATGTATTTGCCCATTTTGGTATAGTATGTAAAAAAATTTGCCTTCATACTATCAGTCACCAAAAATCACTTGTACTTTTACTTTTTGGTGTTAGTGCTGCAAAATTCAGTGAGGAGTAAAGTTATGTTTTCTCTGGTTTTCTGTGCTTTGGCAGTCTTTCAGTAAGTGTATTAAGTTCTTCCTGAGCCTCAGTTCCACTAACACTGAAAGAATGACACATAATTTTTATGAGAAACAGGAAATATTCACTGCCCTGATGAGGTATTGTATTTGCAATACACATGGCCACAAGAGACACCCAGGCTGTCTTCAGCCAAGACCTTTCCCAATGTACCATGTGATAATATAAACAAATCGTGTCTGATATCCTTGCTCTACTGACTGCACCAAATGCTGGGCAAGACATCTAACCAGTCAAGTCAAATCAAATTATCAGATGGCCCTTCCCTCACTTTTTAACTGGAAAACGCAATCAACAAAAACTGAGTCTTTCTGGGCTTGTAAGTAAAATTACCTACTAAGTCAGTAAGAAATTTACCTAACTGGGGGCATTGTAAGGAATTGAGAAGTTGCCCAAGGACGTAAACACTGGAATGAAAGTGCCAGTGAATTACACTCATAAACCGGATTTCACTACATGCTTGGTTTTCTGATTGAATCCAAATTGTGTCTCAATAAGGGGATTCAGCTGTACTATATGCAGGATATATGAATGGCAGAAGAATCAGGAGATTGATTTCCATCTTTACTATTCATTAGGGGACTATGCATTATTACTTGCAATATATACTACAAGATCTTAATGAGGCTTTTTTTCTTTTATTGCTTACTGAAAAAATTTACACCAAAAAACCACAAGCGTGTCATAGGTAGCAATGTGATGCAAAAGAGAGACAGCAGGGTGCAAAAGTGACACCAAAAAGGCAAAGGTCACTGGAATATAAAAGGGCATAAAGCGAGCTATCAGTTTGAACCTATTAGAGGCAGTGAAATGCAAGAGAAAGTGGGGAAATTATATTACAGTGTACAAAGTAATAATAACTGTGCCTTCATGTCTTAATACCCTCTTGTCCCAGCAGTCCTGACTTTCTAGGCAGCCCACTTCTCCACATTAACAGTAGTCATTTGGAGAGCAGCAAACGTGCCATTAGAAGCACTTTTACAAGTGTATATTCATCCTCCAATTAGCTTAATGTGGCTGCTTTCTGCATATTTTCTATCCAGGCTTGCACAAATCTTATTAATATTTCCCCCTAGCGCTTTGACAGATTACCTTGTCATTATGCATCCTGGAGCCTTTTAAACAATATGGGTAAACTACTGTTTGCGAGGTTAATGACAATTATCCCCTAATTACTGCATAAGTCACTCAGTCCACTTTATCTCATAGGCAGGGTTCTGCTCTGTGTATCTGCCATTGTGTCACTGTAAATGAATCTTGTATAGCTATGTTTATCTGTCGTTGCCTTGTAAATTACACTGACAGAAGAATGAACAAATTACTGTGTATCATCACTTAAATACAGCTTCTGATAAAAAAATGTCCCACAAGCACAACACTTGAATTTTACCCTGATCACAATTAGTAAACATATACTGAACATTTTAGGAGATATATTTAGACATGGATGGGACACTGTCGTGGAAGAAGGTTCTGAAGTTTTAAGTCTAAGGGCATTAAAACAGAAGAACTAAAGAAAGCTACACTAGTAGTAATTTGATTATTACCGCCTGAGAACTCTTCTGTTAATTTAACAGTTGATAGATGAACCAGAGATATTTTCCAAACAATCTCATACTCAGGGCTGTGTCAAATTCCACAATTTCTGTTTCTATTTTTTCTGACCACAGCCACACAGGATATTTTTTTAGCTGAAAAATCCAAATAAATTTGGAAGAGAAGTAGCATTCATAAAACCAAAAGCAATCCTAATTTAATGCATGCATGTCAGAAAAATATCTGCATCAGTAGAGGAATGGAGAATTGTCAAATACCAGATTCCTGGTATATTCTGTTTTTTGAGGCAACTTCAATGTCACAGTTAAGAGTACTCTATTGGTAGGACATCACAGTGACAGATATGTCTGCTTTGAGAAAAAGGTTGACTTGTTGCTATTGTCCTTGATTCCTTCTTTTACCAAAGACATCTCAATGTCTCCAACCAGAAGTGCCTACATATTCAGTGCTCAGAGACAAAATTTGCCTATAGCAAAGAACATTAAAACAACAGGTGCTTTTAAAAATAATGCCTTTTCCTATACTGGTCCTTGGAAGGTACCCAATTCATAGTCCTAGGAACCACAGTCTTTTGCAAACAGTACAGTAAAGACAGTGCAGTTCCACTGTGTCTTGGGACAGTCCCTCCTTGAGTCAGAGAAAGCCTTTTAGTACTGGTTTTGTATTGCTGGCAAACATAGTAATTGCACAGTGTTAATAATGAGGTCACACATAATATATGTTATCATATTTGGGGTTACACTTTATGCACATATACAATACATTCACAAGTATCATAATGGTAAAGTTATATATTTAAAATTTGTATGATTTTGCTTTATATTTTGTACATCTCCTCATTTAGTAAACCTTCTCATTCTATACATGTGATAAAATATGTTCAACACCAGCTTCTGACCAATGTGGTACAAAAAAATCTGAAGTAAGGAAGACAAGATGCAAATTGGAGCAGAATTATTATTCCTGAATAGCAGCAATATGAGACAGTTTAAGCCACTGTACAAGAAAAAGAAAGTGTCAGAACTCTCCAAAATATGGTGATTATTTACTGCAATTCAGGAGGTTATACCAACACTGAAAACCCTTTTATCAATGTAAAGTGTAAATTTCTTTTGTTGGATTACGATAGTATAACACCTAGAAAGAATGGACAGACTGAAATGTAGCAAAATTACTGATATGACTGAAAATCACAGCGGTTTGAATGGAACACAGATGAGGGCGGCACCTTTGTCCATGCTTTCAGTTTATCTTGGAAGAGAAAGCTGTAGTGAAACGGTAAGAAAATGTAGCAGCCATCACTGCCAGGGATAACTGAAAAGACTGATCGATTTTGAGTAAGCACTACCTCAAGGGTTTTGGTCCCACTAGGATTGATCTTTGTGTCTGTCCTGTGCTCAGTCAATGCAACTTTCAGCAGGGTATCCACTGCAGAAATAAATGGAAGTGCTGTAGTAACCCTCCACCCTCCCTCTAAGTATATTATTTTCTCTCTATGCTGAAGGAAAAAAAAAACCTCAATAACATGGTAGATGGTAATATGCAACAAATGGTTTAAAAGTTTAAGGACACAGAATACTGTTATTTTCATGTACAATCTTATTTGGAAAAATATTTTTCTAAATTATTGATATTTCTCTTTGAATTTTAAGCTTTTTTGGCCTCTGACCTTTGCTAATAGCAGAGAAACTGTCAAAAGCATTAGTGAAATTCAAAAAGACTACATCAGTTTGGTTTCTCTTGATCAACTAGGTGGTTATCTTGTCATAAAATGAAAGAAATTACACATATTGACAGTGTGGATTTAGTGGAAGAATAAGCAAGAGAATGCTAAATGTGAAGATGAACAAGCCCCATTTGCTGGCCTACACCTGTATTCATGTAAAACTTCTTTTTTCGAAACATAATGGATATTCTGATTGAGTAAATTCTTCCAACTTGAGCTGAGGCCTGTGCCACCCCTCTCATTCTTCCATTCAAAGGGCCTGATATCATATGGTGGACATTAGCACAGAAGTGACCTTGGTTCTTGTGCAAAAAAACTTTCTTTTTTTTTCTAGTGTGTTTGCAGCTCCAGATTTACTATCTGAACTACCAGTGCAAATTACCTAAATGCTTGGAAATTCAAACTGAGCAATCAAACCATACCTAGTCTTAGGGTTTAAAGAAGGATCTAAAACGTCAAACAGAAATCTCATAACCTACAAACATTTGTCACCTGTAAAGAAAACCAGTATTTTTACATTTTTAATGCCTTGTCATAGGGTAATCTCAAAGAAAGAGGTGGAGATGGGTATCCTCATGGAAAATGAAGCTTTATTCCTAGACTCACCAGCCACTTCTTACATATTCTGGACAAACCATGGTCTTTCCATATCTCAGATCCTTGTTTTTTAAATGGAAATAGACAACATTTCCCCTTACTTTATGATTGCAATACAAAACATGCTGCAGATTTTGAAAGGCGGATGTCCATGGAGCACTAATCTATGATTCTATATGTAATACAGAATTTCATCCTTTCTGACCAACCTGATCTCCTGTTATATCAGGTGACCTAATCAGTGGATGAGGGGAAGGCTGTGGATGTTTTCTGCCTGGACTTCAGCAAGGCCATTGACACAATCTCCCACAGCACTCTCCTGGAGAAGGTGGCAGCCCACGGCTTGGACAGGAGCACCCTTTGCTGGGTTAAGAACTGGCTGGATGGCCGGGCCCAGAGAGTGGTGGTGAATGGTGCTGCGTCTGGTTGGTGGCTGGTCACTGGTGGGGTCCCCCAGGGATCAGTGCTGGGGCCACTCCTGTTTAATACCTTTATTGATGATCTGGATTAGAAGATTGAGTGTGCCTTCAGTAAATTCATGGCTGATACCAAGTTGGATGGAGCGTTGATCTGCTGAAGGGCAGGGAGGCTCTGTAGATGCATGTGGATAGACTGGATTGATGGACTGAAGCCAACAGCATGAGGTTCAACGAGGCCAAGTATCAGGGGCTACACTTTGGGCACAACAAGCCCAAGCAGCTTGGGTGGCTGGAAAGCTGCCCAGCAGAAAAGGATTTGAAGGGTGCTGGTGACAGTGGCTGAACATGAGCCAGCTGCACCCAGGTGGCCAAGAAGGCCAATGGCATCCTGGCCTTTATCAGCAATAGTGTGGCCAGTGAGACTAGGAAAGGGATTGTCCCCCTGTCCTTGGCACTGGGGAGGTCACATCTCGAACCCTCTAATGGGAAAAACATTGCGGTGCTGGAGTGTCTCCAGAGAAGGTCAACAGAGTTGGTGAAGGGTGTGGTCTCCCCCACTATGAGCAGAGGCTGAGGGAGCTGAGGTTGTTTAGCCTGGAGTAGAGGAGGTGCAGGGGTGAGCTTATCGCTCTCTACAACTGCCTGAAAGGAACCTGTAGCCAAGTGGGGTTCCATCTCTTCCAGACAACCAGTGACAGGACAAGAGGTCATAGCCTCAAGCTGCACCAGGGAAGGTTCAGGTGGACAATAGGAGAAATTTCTTCACCAGAAGAGGTGTCAGACATTGGAATAGCCAGGAAAGCAGTAGAGTCACCATGCCTGGAAGTGTTTAAGATAAAACTGAATCTGGCATTTGGTTTCACAATCTAGTTAACAAGGTGGTGGTGATCAGTCAAGGCTGGACTTGGTGGTCTCAGAGATCTTTTCCAACCTAATTGATTCCATGATTTTAAGATTCAAGGTAACCCCAAATAAGTTGTATATTATGAACTTGACTTGCCTTTATGAATATTCAAACAACTCTGCCCCACAGCAAGGTTATAAGTGAACTGAGCTACAGAAGAATTGAAAAGAAATGACAGACTTAGGAAGTGCTTATCTAGAGAATTTCAGTAACATTCACACTCCTTTTTTCAGTGGAGCACACTGGGACATGGCTGGAAGGATCCATTTCTACGATACTGGGACACATAAGCTACCATCAGTCAATGAACACCTTTTCTAGTTCATCCTCTCCAAAAATGACCTTTATTACACTATGTTGCCATTGTTTCATTCGTATTTATTATGTTCAGGGCTTCCCAAGTGAAATAATTCTCAAATAAAAATACCAATCTCTCTTCCCCAAATGGGCACCAATGAACTGTCATTAGATCACTTCTAGCACAGCAAATTCTGTAGGAAATAACAGTGCTCATACTTACAAATTTTTTTTGATAACTTTACAAGCTGCCCTCTTACCCCAGGGGGCAGACTCTGCCCAATACAGAAGAGACTCCCCTGAACAAAAATATTTGTTGCAAAGCAAATAAAATTAATTATTTTTATAAAAAGAGAGCAGTAAGAATAGCTTGGCAAAATGCAGGCAAAAAGTTAATTTTAATGTCTTTGGCACACCTCCAGCTCTTAGAAATAGCATCCAAAGTTGGTCCAAGTGTGGCTGATAAAGCAGGCTTAGAGCGGGCTTTCAACTTTCACTTTTTAATAATAAAAAATCAATATATGGAGGATTACAAGCCTCTTGGTTTTGGTTTTTTATATCAAAACCAAAAGATGACAAGGTTATGGTGGTGTATGAAATTCAGGCCACAGCCATGATGATACAAATATTTTATACCCCATTTATTTACTGCAATCTACAGAGAGACTGAAATAAATTATTAAAATAAAAGGAATTTTCATATATATATATATAAAATTTTATTTGCAAACACAATCCTGAATATGCATTCTGAAGCCCAGAAAATGAGCAGATTTCACTTCCGATCTGAAATGTCCACTTTAAAATAGAAGAAGGAATACTTTGGATAGCAACATGCAAACAACTGTAAATGCTCATATGGAGCCAAATGCATTGTAAATTACACTATAGAGCAAAGAGGAACTATCATGGTGTACAAAAGAACCAAGCAAATCTCTCAGCAATCACAGACTCCCTCAGCTGTTCCTCAGTGATGACAATGTTTGAAATGAAACTGTTTACACAGTTTTGTGAAGGATGTTTTATTGTTCTCAGGCAGACCAACTGAGCTTGGCTCAAGCATGATAATAACACAGAAAACCTTGTATATTCAGGCCATATTCCTGCAATCTTTAAAAGAGGCAAATTAAAACTGAAGATTACAAGCCAATGTCAATTTTGCCCATATAGGACAATAAGGTCAGGCCTCTACAGAGATTTGTAAAACTCACAGTAAACAGAGTTATAATTTATAAGCATTTTAAAGCATACCTGTATGTCTTGCACTCCTCTTAGCAAGACATGATCGTTGCCAAGTCATTAGTAATGCAACATAGAATTGTTGTGTGATCAACTCCTGGAATTGTTTTCTCAATTTTTTTTCTTAAGTGAACTACAGTAATTAATTCAGTTTGGTGGAGCTAAACAAGCAAGGTTACCTATAACATGGTTGTCTCAAACCACATGAGTTTCAAGGAGGGGACTACACCTTCAAAAATCCATTAATCAAATCAAATTACTATGCAGGATTCACCATAGGCATATCACAGCAGTGTGAGCATGTTTAGACAATTACGTTGTGGTACACTCATAGCAGCAAGGACATAGCAAACAGCAGCAGCTGTAGGCCAGAACATGCAGAAATGCAGTGGGTTACACTTGTCCTTTCACTGATCTGAGGAAGTGAAAAGCATTGAATTTACACTCACACACAGAAGGCACTATTGGTACTTTACGACTTATGAGAAACCTTTAACACAAGAGGTACTCAGATCAAGTTAAAACAGGCTTCATTTTTCCTTAAGTGCAGTTTTAGAAAATAACACAGGCAGACATAAGACAGAATGAAGCTGTGTTTTCACAGAAACAGGACAGGTGAGGTTTGGAAGCAAGTAAAAAGTTGTGTGTGAGAATTTGGAGAGGATAAAGCAATAGCAAACTCCCCTTCCAATCAGGTTGTTTTTCTATTTTTCAACCAGAGCAGCAAGCACTGTGGCTGAAGAACACCCACCTATAGTATAACCATACATAAGTGAACACAGGCTGGGCTGATGCCAGAACAGTAAAAGCAGCACTCAGTATTTTTTAAGCACTTTGTATTGTACAGAGCCCTTTAAGGAAGATTGATTTCCATAAAGCCTCATTTCCATCTCAAGGTACTGATGATGCCATAAACCACAAGAGTTTCTCCACTCAAAATCTTGCAGTGGAATTTCAGACTCACCACAAGAAGCCCACATATTAGCCGGGGCTCAAGGAATACAGGCATGTACTGCAAGGCATAGTGTTAGGTCAGCTACAGAATCGAAGAGCAATAAACTTAGATAACAGTGTCAAACTTTAAAATAATAGCACACTTATATGCACATGCACACATTTCATGAATTTTGCCTGCATGTTCTAGAGAATGCTACTTATTATTTAAAGTTTTTTGATCATCACATCATCTTTACTGCCCATGTAAAAGCTGTCTAGTCAAAGAATGTGAGGCAGGATTCCCTGACAGAATTGTAATTCTTTCTTGGACTTTATTATGTCTGGATGTTTTGGTGTTTGTTTGTGGGGTATACAGTGGTTTTTGATAGAGCTCTCCTTCACTTCATTTACCTGGCTTGCATTTTGTCTTGTAACTTGACTGGTATTATTCTTGGAGTAAAACAAAAGTCCTTCTCCTGCCCTGTGCCATACAGGGCTTTGAAACAAGACAAAACTAATTGACAAAAGAAGGAAGAGAGAAGCGGGGATGAGATATTATGCCATGTTTAAGATAAACTTAAGAGAAAATGCAAGACTCACAATCCACTTCATGTATTTTGAAATTAATTAGTGTCAGTATGATGTTATCATAAGAAGAACCAGTCTCATTTGGAATACGAGCACAGAACTCATGACACTTGAACAGACACCACAGAACTCACTCTCTAATGACTCCTTCCACTACACCCAATCAACATATAAAAGCTGTTGTCTTAGTTTTCAAAAAATATACTTTTCAAAGCTGGTGATGAAGCCTCGGTGATGCACAGCTCTGCATAAGTATGTAAGTGTCCCCTGAACCTCAGGTGTAGCTGCTTGTCAGGAATGCAGATGCTGGTGACATCTGCCTCACTAGGGACTGAGCGCTCCACTGATTCAATAAGGCTACACAAGTGCAACAGGCCTTGATGTCAGTTACACGGTTTTACATACCTACCATGTCAGTGGTTCTCAGCCTCCCTGGGAATTTATTCAGATATAAGTGTATTCAGCCCATAACAATGTCTTCTACCTGCCAGAGAGCTAGAAATATTCCCACCTTTTATGAATTTACAGTGCCTGACTGCTAGTATTTTATATGTTGGGAGGGAGAGGGAGAAAAAGAGAGACAGAGAGAAGAGAGAAAAGGAAAGAAAAAGAGAAGGGGAAAGGATGAGGAGAAAGGAGGGGGGAAGCAAAAGAAAACCAGGAAGAATTAGAGTGAAAAGGAGAGAAAGATGAGAGTGAGAGGACAGTTTTCTAGACTTTATTTTTCATCTCCATTTTACCTTTTTCTCTAAGAATAAATCCACTTACATACCTAAAAACATTTGTCCAAACACTGTTTCAAAAGTCCTGGAAGCATAGAAAACTATCTATCACAGTGCTTAACCTATCCTCTACCTTTTCTCTTTTGTTTAAAAGAGAGCATATTAAAAATTCCAAATTTTAAAAATTCAAATTTCTTGCACATTACACAAGCATCCAGTGCAAGTAATTGCTGATGTAAAACTGCACATATGCTTATGCAACTGTGACCCAAATCAGTTAATTTTTAGCTGAAGACATAAAATACAGACATCAGTTAGGAAAGACATGAATGCTGGGATCAGATTAGATTTCTGTACACTTCTCATAGTGAGGCTGGGTTTCAATAGAAAAAATGCTAATGACATTAGTGGCATAAAACTAATAAATTTATACATAGAGTTTTTACTGTGTTAGAGTCTCTTTCTGTGGGTTTAATTCTGATGATATTGTCAGTAACAAAGAGTATCAAAGTGTGTTCTTAAGAGATGTTATTTTTAAAAAAAATCAATATATATCTATGATGCAAGATAAAATTAATTTGGAATTAGCTTTTCTAGCCAAAAATATACTTTTTGTCATTAACACTCCATCCAGATATCCAAACCTTATCAGATATTGATACAATGAGGCATCCAAGTGACTCCCCTGTTATTATTCACAATAGGCAGATAAACTAAAATTAAGTCTTACTTTCAAGCAATAGCTGTAAAACATTGTCCTCACACAGGCAGTCACCTCAAATCATGCAATAATTAAGAAACAATGAAAATTTTCCCAAACATTTTACAAAAAATACTCTCACAAAATTGTACAACACTTCCAGTATTGATACAGATAACTTGGTAGTAGTGTAGGAATCTGGAGTGCTTAGCAATACAATAGGAATGAAGTATTTTGGTACTGGCTCTCATGCATACACACTGAGACCTAAGTGTGGAAATAGAGTGGTGACCATAAATGCTTATCCATTACAAAGGTTATGTAGCAAGTGACACAGCAGTTAAAAATTCAACATTTTGAAAATAGAAGCAAAGGAAAGTAGCAATCTACTTTCAAAATCTACTGTCAAAATGATGTAATATGAAAGAATTTCGTCCTGTTTTTATGAGTTTTACTGATGACAGTTTTGGGGGATAGATGCTTTTCTTATCATTCACTGGCGACTGCATGTAGCATATGTAAAGCAGGAGCTCTCCTTTCTATCAACTCTACACGGAAAGAGTTTGGGAGGTCTGAGAGTCATCAGAAGCATACTCATGTTAGAAATCTAAAATGGTGAACATGTGTTTTTTGAAAGCACATCTAAAGTTTAAACACATAGGAAAATATTTTGTATGACGAGTAGGCAGTGAGAACCAGTTTCATATATGCCTACAGAGTAAACCAACCCCTTTCCTCTTACCTCCCAAGGTGAGATACCTTTGAAAGTGTGAACCTTGATATCCATTATTTCAGTGCTGCACACTCATGATGCATAATATTACTGGCATTTTTTATGCATGTCAAAAGAAAATAAGAACACTATTGCACTCATATGCTTTTTGTAAATTCCTCCAACTTTTTTTCTTTAATGATTTTTTTTTTCCTTTGTGAGCCCTATGATAGATCTGGATCTCCTGAGGCAATACATTAGTGAAAAGGTTTGGCCCATAAAGGTGAAAAAAGTGATACCAGTTATGAATCTTACTCACGCTTGGTATTTTTTGTTGCCTTGATGTTTCATTTTTGATAGGTAGAATTATGGCATGTGGTGGGCAGAAAATAATTTTATTCTCACTGTTTCACTTAAATAATCCAAAACTGGTTGAAAAAGAAATTGTAGAAATATGAAGTGTGTAGTACTTTGCAGAATTTTACAACCTATTATTTACAGGCTGTGTTGTTTTACAAGGTATTTTTTCTAACAACCTCAGTTTTTGATTAAATAGTAAGTACTTACAAAACCTCAAAATAAATTATTGTAATTTAGCTGAACTGGATAAAATTCCCTTCCCTAGCAACTATTATTTCTTTTTTTCTAAATTTAATAACTTGCTTGTTAAGCATGATATTTCTTTTGATTTAAATAAATAAGCAAGCTATGATTTCTTCACAAGTATAAGAAGAAAAATGAGGCTTCAAGTACCATGTTAAACACTGCATATTTAATTTAAAACAATGGATTTTGTCTTTTGTTCTGCAGCTTGTTAGATGAATGCAAATGGATGAAAAGCTTCAAATAATCAAAATGTTTGTGACTTAAACCATTGCTGAACCATGCTCTGTCTCCATGAATATTTCTGAGGCAAACCAGTACAATTGTATTCACTGAGGCCACCCATGTGTGTAAATGCATACCGGAGTGGACCTTTCATATCCTTGTTATTGTTTCTTCTGCTATCCGCCTGAACACAAATTTCATCCAATATGGCTAAACGAACTTACTTCCTTCCAGTGGACAAAGCAAGTTAATGAGAATGCCTAAACCTGATATTGGCAGATTGGTCTCCCTACAACAGCTGTTCCTTGCTGTAACTAGGATTCATTTCAAGTATCTATTTTTCCTGGTAATATACTACTTGTGATGCAAAAGAAATAAAACACTCTACAAACCCAGTAAGTGAAACAAAAATTGGTATCAAATGGAATCAGTCATTTATGTGGCAAATGATTTATAGATATATTAGGGAGATATCCAGGATATAGTTCTCTGTGCAGACATAAAACAGAGTTTTATTTAGTATAGCATCTTTCAAACAAGCTGTATCCTAAAATGCTGCACAGACTTATATGCTAGTTTTACACTGATATTGTAAATAACAGCAGAGGGAGAAATTAAGAGGCACAGGTAAAAAGAATGTTTTCAGCGGAGACCTGAAAAGAAACAGAGATGCCAACAAAGCATAGACTGTATCTAATAGCAAAAGCTAGAGAAGAAGAGGTTGTAGAGGCCATGACAAGCAGCCTGTGGTGGGAGATAGGAGAAATAATTTGCTGATGAGCTGAGCCAGCAGAGAAAGGTCTAAGAATACACTGGTCAAATTTTCCCAGCTCACATAAAGACTTACAGCCTGTACTGAAGTAGCCAAGAAATACATGTGAGCATTCAAGGCCAGAATTTGGCTCTTTCCTCTGAATTTGGCTTATTCTCTGGTATAGATTATGAACAATTCTGTCATCTTCACAGGATCTCAAAATATTTTTCCAGTGCAACTGGACTTAAAAACTAAGTTTTGTGGATCAGTCTAACTGAACAAAAGCATGTTTCACTGTTGTTTTGGTTTTGTTAGGTTTGGGTTGGTTTTCTTTATGAATAACCATCTAGTTTATGGTATATTCTGAAGGGAATGCTAAATGGATAAAAACGGGAAGCTTGGTCAATATGACTGCAGTTTTTCTAGGCACATAAATGCTGGAATAGGTTGGCAGAAAAATCATTTAATAAACGTGACTGAAAAAGTCCCCGCCCTCAAGTTCAAATCCTGTAAAAGCTAATTTTTCAGGTACAGTCAGTGTAAGAATCTCTCTGTCTCACAAAATTGTCATGGATTCTCACTAAAACCACCTAAATCAGGCAACAAGTAGAAATTAAGGTTCTTAAATTAAATGGAAGATAACAGAGGCTTAATTAAGTAGATACAGAGAAAGCTTTAGGTTTAGGGATTTTTTATTGTGATGCTTAATACCACACCCTCCTTAGGTCATAGACAGCAATGCTTTTGAAAGAAATTTCCAGTTATTTCAAGGCTTACAATATGTTGCTATGGTGCATGCTGCCGAAGAGAATAAGCTAATGGGCTCTCTCTTTAATGTGATTAGAGCTATTATTGACATAATGCCAGAAGATGCAAAACCATTAGCATTACACTACAGCTCACTTCAGTCACTACTCAGATTTAGCATTTGATCCACAATTTTAATTTTGCTCTGCTCTATTCAGGGCTGCATTACACAAAATGCATAATTAAAAGCTGATGTGATTCTCGCTACTTCTCAAATTAAAAACATAGCAAACATTTGTAGTTCTAATCCACTAGAAATTAATAAATCAAACATTGTCTTTTATCCTCATTCCTCAGTGCAATTCAGGATTCATGTTGGGAATATTTTACAATGCAACAGAAAACTACACTGAGAGTCACTGCTCGAAAAGAAAGAACAGTGCTGTACTGTACTATTGTGAGAACCTGAAGGACAGTACAACAGCCTCACGATTCCTAAAGTTATACCAGGAGATGTTTCTCAATGTCATATTCCTAAAAGTTCTTACAATTTTTCATTTCTTAGCTTTCTGTGGTCACTAAAGAAGAGTAAAGTTTTTGGTGGGTTTGATTTTGAAAAGTCACACAACTTTTGAATTTGGAGTTTGCTAACTCAATACAGGAGTAGCGCTAATCCTAAGCAAATTTAGTAATCAGCTCATGTTGCAGATCAGCCCAGTCATCATAGTGCATAATTTCTCCTAAACACACAGACAGGTCTTCTAACAAGAAGATACTGTCAGGGATACTGCATCCACATTCGACTGTCTGCCTGTGTTCCCAATTTCAGTGTCAAACTGTGACATTCTAAATAATACAGGACAGCTAACTGGATAGGAAGTTAGAAGTTTTCATCCTAGATTAGTAGCAATGTGTGCCGCCAAGTGAAACAGCATTCACATTTTGCTCGCTCTTATTTCTTTCCCAAATCTTTTCACTAACAGTAGGCATGAGTGCAGCTTGTTACTGTAAAGTTAAATGTTGATAATGCAGGTGGCAAAAGAAAAAGTTTAAAAATTTCATTCCGCTTGCAGAAGAAAATAAAAAGCCCAGAAAATGTTAACTGCATTTAATTTTTTTTTAAAATCACGGAGTGATATAAAAAGAATTCAGTAAGAACACAGTTCAGGCATAACAATATATTTAAAATGTCTGGATAATAAGTTTTAGCATTGGCTCAAATGTTTAATTCTACGATACAGTACAAAGAGGTTGAATCCTAAAGCTTTGCATTCAAATTACAGATGCAAATGTGCACATCTATAGAGACAAGTATCAAGAGTACAAACATATACTGGCACCTGGATTTTATATAAACAGTAAAATATATATTTCAATAGCAACTAATTACAAATTCAAAGTCAAAGCTAAAACCGCATATTTAAACTACTCTTCAGTGTTAAGAATTGACTTAATACTTATCACTGCTCATTTTATTAATCAATCCAAGTGCTTATGGTACAACTCTTATTTTAAAGACATCTTAAAACCTGTATATTAGATAACTGGACTATTTTGCAACCAAGCAAAATCTGAAGACTTAATCTTGTTTTAAAATTTGAGATCTCTTAAACATTTAGATTTTTTGCTTCAGCTGCAACTTATCTGTCATTTTATGGCAATGGGAGTCTGGATAGACACTGACCAAATGCTGACTAAAACTATACAGAATCTCGAAAATCTTGCTATCTTATAAATTAGAAATAAAGATCATTTCACCTCACCCTCACATGCGTCACAGCTGTAGAGTCCATAATTTCTCTTAGGGTTTTTTTTTCTGCTGCAGTTGAAATGAAAATTTCTTTATTTAAATATTACTATCTAGCACATAAATATACTTACTGCTATTATTCAAGCATGATAGAATCCAAGTTGTTTATAGTTGTTCTCTAGATGGGGTTTTTGTTGTAAATACTACTGAAAATATTGGGAAAGCATAGGTAAAGTTAATATAAAAGAGGAAATTTTCTTGTGAAAAATATCTAACAAGACATGTAGGATTAATTCAAGCATGTATTAGGAAGCTAAGGGAAACAAACATAGAAGATACAGTTTATGAATATGCACATACAGTTAGCACTTTTTAGATCTCTAGGAAGAGTTCTTGACCCATGGCTATATGCTTTGCTAAAGATTTTACTAAATAATGACATGCTAAAAATATTAGGAGTAAAATCTGGTCTTAATGAAGCCAGTGGAAACTATTTCATATGCTTTGATTTGCCTTGGATTAACACAGAAGAGCAAATCTGAGCCTGAGCCCTTCCTGAGTCCAGGCCCAAATGCACACTTTTCCACACAAACATAAACCATGTATACCCTTTTCTCCTGCATAAGGGACATTCTGTTTCTTTGGCCTGAGCGAACTGCTAGAGAGCATATGTGGCAATTTTGTATGGGCCAAAGTAGGAAGAAATAGTCCTTCTGGGCCCCTTCCCAGAAGGGTTCAACATCAAGTGCACTCAGGTCTGATAGGAATCATTGTATTTTTCACCTGCTGTTGGGTCACCAAATACAGGGCTTTAATGCTTTAGTTTTCTTAGTGCTGTGCACAAGGGCTGGAAGACTTTTCCTACTAACTCGCTTTTTATTTAAATATCTCAGTGTAAAAGGTCTCCATATACTACTTTATTTTCACTTGATTTTAAAACTAGAATTTTCTGTCTCTTAATCAATAAAAATCTAATCTGATTAGATTCACGTCTCCCATTATACAAAAACACTCAAAATTCTGCAATTTTTCAGCTCATGCATTCTAGGAAAGAAAAATTTGCTATTTTCAAACTAATACATTTTATCTTTTTCCAGGATTATAAGGGACTGTCATAGGATTTATACTGCAATTTTGATTCCGGTATTCCATATGTAGAGACTGCTGGGCTTTGTAAGTATAAAAATCTTCTGATGTTTGAAGTCCTTATTGAAAATTCAAAAGAAAGTAATTTCCTCTACAAAGATACATGGTGGCAAATTGTCCTATGCTCCTTGTCCAAGTCGTACTGATTTTAGTGTGCAAATAATGAGTACAAGGATGTATGCCAAATGTATTTACCCTTTCTCTGATAACAATCTTTACCATCATTACAGTCCATTTCCTCACCAGTATTGAATTAATGGGTTTGGATAAATCTTCTGCCAAATGTATCATACAAAACCAATTAGGAATTCTTAAAGGATCAAAAGCATCCTCTGGTCCCAGTGAGTCTGTACCCACTGGCTGGCAATATGGCTAGTAAACATTTTGAAAGTAAAGCAATGAAACGCAAAGCAATGAAGGAAAAATAAGTATAATCTCTGGAATGAAATACCATTGTCAATAAGGCAAACGAGAGAGATTTATTTCAAAATCATGTACTATCTGACTCACAACATACCTAGCCTTCTTTCTTACCCTCTGTCAGTGAACCAGATTACCTTAAGTCAGGCCCAGTCCAGACCACATCTTGTGACTGTGTGTGAAGTAGAGGCAGGTCTGCCGTACCTGAGCTGTGGGCACATCCACATTTACTGTTATAGGAAAAGTCATCCAGCTCCTCCCTGACAAAAATACTGTCTAAACATCTTGAGATTTCACACAGGCAAAAAAAAACCTATCACATTGACAAAGTGAATGGCAATGCAGATAAATAATAGCTTAATTAACAAGAGATAAGTACAATTCAATCGTGTAATACTCTTCCTAAGCTGCATCCCTGGTTATCTCTGAACTGCAGTGGACTAATTGAATCCTAGAACTGTCTCATAAGATAAAGTATAACTATAATAGCAATACTGTAATTTATAAACTTTTTATTCCTCATTCCTCTCCTTATTTTTTGATCCTACTGCTGTACTTTCCTTACTTCACACTTCTTCAGCTATGTTCTGGCCATCTATTCCCTTCTACCAAGCAGAATGACTGACCACATCTTTCTACACAAAGTGTACCTGATCTGAGATGCTCTTCCCAAAGTTGCCAGGATAGCCACAGAGATTTGCCAAAACCAATAAGACTTGTGCACTCATTCATGAAATGGAGCGTCAACACAGTGCCTGACTGCATTATGTGTTGCTTCCATCCAACATCAATCTCCTTAAAGATATTGCTTGCATTTTGTTTAAAACAATAAAATTCTGCAAGCCACGGGAACTACTGAGGCTGAGGTGCCTCAGTATATAAATATGAGTTGCTACTGTTTTGTAGCAGACATATAAATGTGAGTTGCTACTGTTTTGTAGCAGCAAAAGGAGAAATGAGTAAGACTGGAAATAGGTGGAAGACAAAAAGAAAAATACCTAAACTTAGAACACTCAGGAAGAAAGAGTTTAATTTTTGACCTTTTTCCTGGATGGTCTATTATTTAATCTCTGTTTTTATCCTTCAGTGAACACAGAATTTTCTGCCTAAAAACATCCTTTAATGCAAATTGCAAGATGAAAGAACTGTTAGATGTAATAAGTGCAGATCATCTCCTGTACAGGTGATTTTTAGCTGAGGAAGCACAAGACCTAAACTAGCCACATGGATGCTGGTGGACTGTGCAAGAGCATATTTTAAGTATGCAAGCATGGTTTTGTACCTCAAGATGATAACATTATGTATTAAAATAAATTGCTTTTGCAATAAGAAAAAAGAGCCTGTCACTTAGTGTAAGGGAGAACAAATATCATTCCTGGACTATTGACAGCTATCAGCTGAGCTAAGCAGAATGGGCTGAACACACAGATGAAGACATAGGTTGGTTTCATTCCACTATAGGGAATGTAAAAGCATGATGCTCTACTATTATCAATGTGTGTGTATATGTTTATACATCTTTATATACTAGAAGAAGAACTTAATATAATGCATGAGGTGAGGCAGATTTTCAACTCTCCTGCCAGCCCCTCTGTGAAGGTAAAGCTATATAATGAATTGGTTTTTGTTTAGAAAAAAATTAAGGGGAAATTAGTCATGGTGTTTGGTGATGACAAAAGGGAATTAAGAAAAAACCCCAGCTTTCTCACATGACCCGAGAGCATTTTTCCATTGTAAGTTCCCAGAATCCAAGTCACAGCGTGTATGTGGATGTTTGGTGTCAGTGCAAGTTAGCAGTAAGGGAAAGTTCAAACTAATTAGAGGCAAATTGATTGGAATCAGACTCTGGGTCAGACCTGTATCATCTGTGCTGTGCTCAACAGAAACCAATGACATGGCAATGCAAGAAGCAGCAACCTGTCTGACAAGAATGAGACCCAAAGTGTGGGCAGGTACCAACTGTTGCACAGTCAGCCTTACTGAAAATTTGTCTGTGATGACCTCCAGTATCCACTGCTGTGCCTCAGCTCTGAGGTTCTACTGTCAAAACATATTGCCAGTCAGAATCGATTATGCCGGACCACTGGCTTATGAACACAAAAGAAACACCTCTAGCTTTAAAGACCATCTTTGCAGGAGTACCACTGATTCTCTATTGAGCAGAAATAAAAAACACATAGCTTTATAATAAGACAGTAAAACATCACAGCCAACATGCAAAGAAAAGACAGTTCAACACTAAGCTGTATCAGCATATATTTTGTTAAAGGTTATGTTAGTTTATGGTAGCAGCATACTGTACACACTACACTAAATAGCAAGTCTATATTCTGCTTTTGCACAAAATTGTTCTTTTGACATAATCTCCAATAAGATCAGTAAAATTATACATGAATTAACAATTAGCTTCATTATAAAATGAGAAAAAAGGGCAAAACTCAAATCTCCATAATTGTCAATGAAGATTGCAATATCTGTTTACTTGCAATATTAATTTCACAGAATCACAGAATTGTTAGGGTTGGAAGGAACCTTTGAAGGTCATCTAGTCCAACCTGCTGCCACAGGAAACTGTCCAGGTGGGTTTTGAATGTTTCCCAAGAGCAAGAAACCATGATCTCCCTGAGCAGCCTGTTCCAGTGCTCTGCCACCCTCAGTGTATTCTCACTGTTCCTCCTGAGGTGGAACTTCTTGTGTTTTAGTTTATGGCCACTACTCCTTGTCCTGTCATTGGGCAGCACTGAAAAGAGTCTGGCACTCTCCTCCTAACACCCACTTTTGAGATATTTGTATGTATTGATGAGATCCCCTCTCAGTCTTCTCCAGACTAAACAGGCCCAGCTCCCATGGTCTCTCCTCATAAGAGAGATGCTCCAGACCCCTGATCATCCTTGTGGTCCTCCACTCGACCCTCTCCAGTAACTCCTTGTCTCTTTTGTGCTGAGGAGCCCAGAACTGCACACAGAACTCCAGGTGTGGCCTCACTAGGGCCAAGTAGAGGGGAAGGATCACCTCCCTCGACCTGCTGGCCACACTCTTCCCCATGCACCCCAGGATGGCATTGGCCCTCCTGGCCACAGGGGCACTGCCAGCTCATGGACAGCTTGTGATCCACCAAGAGTCCCAGGTCCTTCTCCACAGGGCTGCTCTGTAGGAGGTCAGCCCCAGCCTGTGCTGGCACTTGGGGCTGCTCCTCCTCAGGTGCAGGACCTGACACTTGCCCTTGTTGAGCCTCATCAGGTTTCTCTCTGCCCAACCCTCCAGCTGACCCAGGTCCCACAGAATGGCAGCAGAGCCTTCAGGTGGATCAGCCACTTGCCCCAGTTTAGTGTCCCCAGCAAACTGGCTGAGGGTGCAATTGATCCCTTCCTCCAGATTGCTGATAAACAAGTTGAATGAGACTGGACCCAGACTGATCCCTGGGGAGCACCACTGACTGCAGGCCTCCAGCTGGATTCAACTGGAATAGAATTTCTTGTACTTATACATATTTACATATATGTAAATAAACTTATCAAAGTACTTACTTTTGTTATATGTAGGTAGTCCTGTACTGACTCTATATCTGCATTGCTTTTAGCATAGTCATGCACAAATTCTGAGCTTGGACCTCTTAATTTTACCATAATTTAAATTATAAATATTAAAAAATGCACAGACAGTTTTGAAAAAAATCCAGAAAGTTTTGCAACTAAAATCTATTATCAATTAATCATGTGGGAAAAAAAAAAAAAAAAAAAAAAAAAGGAGATACAGAAAAGAGACTTCCAAGTATTTTCTAAAACCAAAAAAACCACTTAATGTAGTAGGCAGAAAAAAGTGGATTTGTTGTATTGGAAGTAAAAGATCAGTCAATTGTAAGTAAATTACAGTAGTTCTAGTCTCAGATGGGTTTTCCATAGTTTGCAATGTACAGCACACAGGTCAAGGCTATTTGTTCTCACCCTAGATATACTTAAAAGGCCAGAAATACTAACCTGAAAGAGTGAAAATGTTTGCTACCATAATGCAATAAAATTATTGTAGTAAAAACACAACCAACAAATCACAGGATATTGGATTTAATTCTTTACTCTTTTGTAGGTGACTGATGATGTGTAAGTGTACATAGAGTACCTATGTCTTTTGCAGTCTCTATATCTTCACTCCTGTGCTCAGTCAGCTAGGTGATGAGACATGAATTTTTAGTGGCTGTGAAATGATGGTCTGTGGTCAGACTATATAGGATTTGCTACTTCTGTTACAGTTTGGACATTAAAAAAAAAAAAAAAAAAACAGACAAAAATATGCTGAGAAGAACAAAGTAAAATATTTACTGCTGGCTGTTAAACTACATCCTTCAAGTTAAGGCTAATGTGCTTTCCAATATGGGAACATTACCAAGGGGTCAGCATTACATCATTAAAATTTTAGAAACCAGGACTCTCAGGAGCAGTCCATGGTCTTACAAGCAAAGGAACACAAATAAAGTGATGGAGCCACTGAACCACAAACAGTAGTTTTTAAGTGAAAAGTCATGCAAAGGTACAAGGGCCTCAGGTCTCTGGTGTAACAGGTACATCTGTGCCTGCCTATCAGCTCACTCAAGTGCTATTAAAGGCCAACCAATCCATCTGAGTGGGCCCATTTGCTCCTTGCAGGTACAAATGGCTATTTGCTGTACATATGCGATTACACACTCACTTCCTTTGCCCTATGCTAACAGCATGTAAAACAAAAAAGTGCCATTTTATGTACACAAAGGCACTTATCTGGGGCCCTTGGGCTCTGAATACAAAGCACTCTGAATAGATTGATGGTACTGCGGTGGGGACAAACAGGAAATGGACAACTGTATTTCCCAGGTTAATAGCGTAATGATTCTCTATTACTAAAAAACTTGTGCACTTCACCACCTTTTGCTACTGATTTTTCCAGAGTAGAAAGATATGCTATAATGGAAAGCAGACAGATTCTATTCAGGCAAAGGATACCAAGAAATAAAAAACTGTTGGTGAATGATTCCGGACTTCTCTTCTCTGATTCTCTGCAGATTCTGCTACTGCTGACTTAAATGTACCAATGCACAACTTCCTTTTTTATTTTTCTGGTTTTTCTTATTGTGGTTTTTTTGTTTTTTGTTTGTTTAGTTGGTTTTTCTTAGCTTACAATTTAATACAGTACATGAAATCTTCCTAGCAAAGGCAGGATTCTATCCAGAGTTTCCAGTTCCTTAAAAAAATACACTTAAATGTAATTAGCAAAAGCTTAGGTGACACATACACTGGATGGAGTATTTCATCCACAAACCTCCAGAGACTTGTGACTAAATTGCATGCACCATAGCAGGTGCAGTGCATTTTACTGCTTGTATCAGCTCAGATCCCTGGTGAAAACTACAGGGAAGAAACTCATTAACAAAAATAAAAAATAAAAACTCCCACACAATAATGCCTACACTTTTTTCCTGCTTATCTCCTGCAAACACATAGTATTTTTCTCTTCAGAAAATTAATTCTACACAGAAGAGCATCAGGACAGTTAAAAGTGTCACTACACCTAACAAGTATGACTTGTGCCAAGATTCAGACTACACTTTTTAAAGAATGAGGCATTTATAGACCTTGCTACACAGACAGATTTTTTTCTCATCCTCCCTCAAATGCATTTGTTACTTAAATGAAATATCAGTATGAAAGGTACTTTTAGAAATATCTGTGTATCCTTGCCATAAAAACCAAAACCATCTCCCTACCAGGCACTATTGATAAGACTAGGAACATAAGCTCATAATTTGTGTTTTTTATTGTCCCTTTGTGACTCAGACTCCAAACACCTAGGCAGTTCCCAGCATTTTGAAATTTGGCTTTGTGTTAAATTTTGAACAATATCTACCATTTTACACCTCAGAGCTCAGAGAAGGCAGCACAGTAGTTGGTGTACAGATGTGACAGAATGTTTTTATTCCAGAAAAAAGCTCCCTATTTTTGACACACTGGAAAATGTACAGCCAGAGAATGCTTGAGGCGAAGATGCCACACCAGCCTTACATCTGTCTGCTTTCATTTGTCTACAACTGTGCTTATAGATAAAACATGCCTTCCAGATGTCATCACAAGCAGTGTTCATATGCTGACTTCACTGAGATACTATTGTTTGCTGCCAGCATAACAGAGTTGTAAAACTAAAATATTTAAACTCTGCGCTACTCAACACAACTTTGAATGTCACACAGGATCTTATATCAGGATTAATTAATGTACACCCCAATAAAATAATCATGTGTTAAAAAAACCAGAGCTAGCTGGCATATACAGTATGCTGCCTTTTTTTCTTTTTTCCTTCTTCTTTTAAAGACACAGTTTGTGTTCCAGGAAACACAGTAGAGGTAAAGAAGTTGCCCACAAAGCAAGAAAACATATACCCCCAATATGTTTGAAATGGGTGACTACATCTCTGTAGTGTGATAACATTTCGTATCTGGCACATATTTTAAACTCTCCAGATTTTGTGGAAGGATTGTGACTGAAAACTAGCAGTAATATTTTAGAGGAATATCTTCATCTACAGTGGTTGCAATTAAATCTACACAGTTAAATATACACATCAAATCTAAACATTAATCTATATACAAATCTACAGAATTCATTGTTTTTTTTTTTTTCCTTTATCATGTCTTGTGAACACTTCACTGTCATTAATTACTTGCAATTACGAAACTTCAAAAGATTTCTCTGGTGGTCATTCAGTTAACAGAACTTCTGTTCAACTACACTTAGTTCCAAGTTAAAACAGTGCTAATTAAAAATTTGCAGTGCTACATCCATGTAATTACTAGTAGAGAAGAAACAGACATTTTCCTGCACAAAGTTTTCTGTTCTCTTGTCCAAAATCTTTAAACTCTTGAGTAATTTCTTTTGAGTAATTTAAAGGCAACGAGTGAAAGTAAACTTTTACCACTGAAAATATCTGTTTCACTTTCAGACATTTCTTGCTATTAACAAAATCATGACCAAGGTATCTCAAAATGTTTCATTTTGTGAATTTTGTGAAAATTGTCATACTTATCATGATATACATCATTCCTGTCATTTCATAATGAAAATGATCAGATACGCCTGTGATAACAGGTTAAATATCTGAAAGTTTTGAGTTACCAACTCTTAGAGAAGCATGGTATGCTTGCAAAAAAAACCACATGAAGTTTGTAAACTCTGCAGAACTAATTGTTTTGGAAGAGATTTCATTTCTAAAGAGTAGAGTGCAACAAAAAGAGGACTGTAAAACTTATTTTACTGCACATCTTGAAGGGTTCTTAAAATTTCTGCCAGCCTTTGCTCAGGGTAGAAGAGACTGCATCTTCAACTTGGTGAAATCCACAGAGAATATTTTCAGCTCCCCCTAACTTTTATGAGACACATATTTTTTATTCTATGAATTTGTATAGTATTCCAACACACTTTAAGAAATCTGTGTGCTCTAACATCTGTCTACTGAGGGAAACTTTGGGTGTTATTTACCTAGTAAATACCTGTATTGTACATTCTCACATGATCTACTGAAGGATGAACACAGCCACATGGCTTATCACTCATTGCAATTAGCATTAAATTTTATTTCTTTTTTTAAAGATCCTTTCAAGAAAAGCAAACCCTAAAACAGCAAATTGATCAAACAATAGAAAGCAATTGAGAAATCACCAGTTTCGGCCAACAAAAATTAAAGAAAGCTATAGAAAAAATCAACATTACTACAACAAAATTAAGTGGGAAATTTCATCTATTTTCATTAATACTGTTAAAGGATTGTAGTCACAATGCTAAAAGCATATACAAGTCAATACTTCCCAGTTTTTTTATTACATATGAATATATATACAATCTATAAATACAAGTATTTGAGAGTGAGACACTAAGACTGACTGCTAGGATACAGAACTCCATGTATATCGCAGGACTTCATCCACTAACAGTAAGAAAAATCTTGCTACTTGTCATTCATGTGTACTTCAAAAGAACCCAGGGTACAGACCCCTCATTTCATCATGAATAGCTGAGCTGATTCAGTTAACTGACTGGAATATCTTACAACTATTTTATTTAACTGCTCAAAAAAATTTATACTGGGTTTCATATGGTAAACTATCAAGTAGCTTCAGGAATTTCAGTAATTTCCAACTCCTTAGTTTCCTAACTCAGTAATTGTAATTTTATAGAAAGAAAACATATATTTTCTTGTGTTTATAAATATACATATGCACACACACACACTCACACACACACATACACACAGATGTATTTCCATACAGGAGCTGGAGGAAAGACTATTTGTAAATAATCTGTGAACATCTTCATCTTTTCTTGTAATAGATAAGTCCTATTTCAAAATACTGTATTGGACTTCCTCTACATTTCAGGGTAAAATCTTTATAGTTATCAAGTAACATATACTTCTCTTTCAAGATCTTCACATAGTGCTTTTGAGCCAATAGGTCAGAACCAGACACACCGATTTCAGGTCATCTCTCTTCAAGTGAGAAACTCCACACTGTACTCTTAAGCAGCACTAAATATACACATCTGATTAGGGAAAATAGTAACAGAAGAACTTAAGGTGCTTTCAGAGGGATAGACCTACATTTTGCTTTACAACACCTGCTATCTATTCTCCCCAGCTAACAGTATTCAAATTTTACTTTTAGAGAGTAATAACAATCTAAATTAGGAGCTCAGTAATTTGCCCTCTTTAAAGCTCAATTTTGATGTTATTCTTCAAAACTTAAAAAATGACATCATTGTCAACAAGCTTTACTGTAGTGGCAACAGCATTTGGTCTAGAGAACATATTCTGCTTCATTTGCAAGGACAAAGAAATACCCAGTTGACCTGAGAATTACCAAAAGGAAATTGACAAGAATCTGGGCAAGTTAAGTTACCGTCTAAACAGCTGCTACTGGAAACACGAAGTAAAGAATTAAGGGACATTCCTATCAAGAACTAAAATATCTATCTCAAGATTATTATAAATTATACAGGAGAAAATTATAAAAAAGGCCATGAAGGGCCTTAATTTAGCGATCTAACCCTCACCAACAGTGAACAGGACTTTACCTCTCAAGCATCTAAATCACTTTAAAAAATGAAACTCAAGCTCCCACTTACACCTTTCAGAAAATAATATAAAAGGACTCATTTACATAACCATCCATAAAAACGCTCATCTCGAATTTGCAGATTGTACCTGTGAATTAAAAAGTGAAGGGCAAAAAATAGAAAGGAAAGAGAGAAAGAGAGGCAGACTAGGTCTGAGAATTCTGGAAAGAAATTCATACTTTTCAGACTGATTCACAGAGCAGAAATACTTATCATCACATCTTGACTACAAGCCACATGTATGCTTTTTGTCATTGGTTCTTTATCTATGTGATACTGGTTTCTTCATGTATCAGTCCTAATCAAGAATCCACCCATTTTCCCCTATTATTTCATTGGGAACATTTGCCCTGCTGAGGCAATCTTGCTTCTGGGAGCCCTGATGCAATACCACCCCCACACATGGTGCTCCCTCTGGTTTGTGAAACTGAGTCCATTGCTCCTGTAAAATTTCTGACCTAAAAATACTGTGGTCACACTTATTATACCTGTTTCATCCAGTCAGTGGCCTAATGTATTCACAGACTGCCTTGACTTACAATTTCTAATGCTTTATCTAACGGCTTGTAAATCTGTCACACCCTTGATAACCTGTGCTCTTCTGTGAATGACTGCCTGTAAAAATACAAAGGTTCTGCAGTTGTAGTGAAATAATTTGTAGAAGGCAAAGTCCATGCTGGAGCCACAAAGTCTTTTCCCTGCACATTGCCTGAAACATTCATATCTTTTCTGGAGATGATTTTTCTTAAGCCCTTTGAAAATAAATCATTCTCAGAAGCACTCAAGATTTCCCTGAAGACTTTGTAAGGCTTCCTGCTTCATAGGTTTCCATTCCTTTGCTGCAAGGCTAATGCATTTTAGGGATGTTTGTTCTGATGCAAAGCTAACATACGAGTAAAAATAAACTACCAGCATTTATAATGCTGTTGGAAGGCAAAGAATGCCAAATGCTAAACTTAAATTACCAGAGTTGGTAGTCGTTCCTTAATAACCTTCTCTTTAGACAGCTTTTGCTGTCTCAGAGGAAAAGACATTTAGTAAGAGTGTAATGATGAACATTCCATCACTTAAAAAAACCAGCAAAATCCCCAAACCTGCAATATCCTTACATGAAGAAAAAAATAATAATTTTATGGGAGAAGATGATGGCACTCCACTTCCAGTTTGATGCATGAAACCAGAGGCGAATCATTGCCATTATTACTCAAGTGAGCTGTATGTTTATTACTCATAAGCCATCCTGTTTACCCTTCTGTGAACACTAGGAGCTACACTTAGCTTGTTTCAGATTTGCCTGTCTACACAAAGATTTTACTAGTGTTCACATAAATAAGTATTTACAAAAAAAAACCCCAAAAAATGTCTAGAAGAAAAACCATTTTTGCACAGAATATTTAACCTGCAAGATCAGCAACTTCCTGATTAAAGAATACATCGTTATCTTAGCATATATTGACTTATGTAAAATCATTATTTGATTTTAAATTTTGCTCAGCAGACAGGGAATTCATGAAGTGCTAGTATTTCACACTGCAAACAGAACTGCAAACAGAATTTTGTTTTAGATGTGTTGGAGCACAATTTCATTAAAAAAAAAGGCACACAATTTAACAATTCAGAAATTGTCATATATGTTTTATAAAAATGTATGAGAGACCTAAAAACCGTGGAGAGTCATAACTTCGAGTTGGCTCATTTGTTTCCATTTTATTACAGCAGTACATGGTGGGTATCAGATTCTTCACAGAAAAAAAGCATATTAAATCTTTATTCTAATCGGTTTTAGCAGAACTATATTATAGCTTAATACTATTTTTTTTGACTGATAAAATATAATTTAAATAAGACAAAAGAGAGCTCTGAACCCCAACAGAGACCTATCCTGAAAAAACCACCACAAGTATTACTTGAAGCTATCTTGAAGAAGAACAGCTCTGCTTTATTGATAGGTAGGCTACTATATGCTATTTATTGTTTTCTAGCTGAATTCACTTCTTGCTGAAGGCCACCACATAACTATGAAATGCATGGTGTATATTGATATCCTTCATTTTTGACAGACTAGGTTTTTTGTTTGGGGCCCTGTAATGAGGATATTGACAACTTTACAAAAACTTGTCTGCAGCTGCTTGAGTATGTCTTAGCAGTAAGTTAAATGGTTGGGGCATACTACTGTGAGAAAGGGAAACAATCTGAGTAAATTATAGCCTTATATTACACCCTAGATATACCCAAAATTAATTTTGTGTGTGCAGCTCTGTGTACCCACTGCCACAACATCATCTAATCTTTCTAGATTGGGAAAGGTCGGGAGCATGGAGCACCAAAATTTCTCAGGCCTTGTCTCCTTTTTAGTGAGATAAGAAGTGATTTGCATATATACTTCTTCTCTCTTCTGTAAAACAGGAATTTTGTGTATTGAAGGACACGTCTGTTCCAATTGACTTAATGAAAATAGGAACTACTTCCCCCTATATGTGGTCCTGTAAAACAAAATGACAAAACAAAGAACATACAGGCATGTGCTATCCACTGCCTGTAGTATCCCATTGCCTGTCCTGGTCCCACAGATAGTTTCCCCCCAAAATTGATACGTCTTCTTAAGCTCTTCGGGTAAGTGTGGAGACAGGAAGAACTTTAAAGGAGCGGAAAATAAGGGCACAGGCTAAGTCAACTTCTGCAGAATGCAAATCTCTTTCTAATCTGTGTGGAAAAGCCACAGCATCTGCTGTGAATCAGTTTTTCTTTCCAACATATTGAAATAAATACCTGGCATTGTGCAAGATTGTTTTTCCTGTCATCTTTTTTGGTTCCATTTCATTCATTTAAATTTCGTTCATATATTGTTCTTATTTATCGATTGCTATACACAGCCCAATTGGTTGTTTTGGGGAACACTTTACAGGCTAAAATCCTCACTCCAAATCTTATTAGCTTTAAGTCTCATTTGCTCTGTCATCCAATATTTTCAGTGTAGCTCAACTACAATATAATTCTTTCATTTAACTGCATATTTTTGTCTATAGAGCCACCTGCAGATCTGCCCTTTTTGCATGGAATCAGAAACCAGCCATCAACTATACCCATGTGTGTTTTAAGTTCAAAGAACTTCATCCTGGCCTAGATTACAAAAATGAAAAAAAATTACTACCTCCTCAAAAGTCACAATTATTGATCAAAGTAAGTATACAATATAAATGCAAGATTCACATTTACTTGTTTACTGAAATATGAAAATCTTAAGACTTGTGAAATAAGTGAGTAGGCTGAAGAGGCATTTCTCAAGCATTCCATGTTTAAAATAATAGCATTACCATACAGCATTGTCTGAGGATTTAACGTCAGCATGCAGGTTTACTCCACAAGAGCTTCAGAATTTCCCAGGAGAATATGGTAAATCTTAGTTCAAGTCAACTTTCAGGCAAATTTGGACAGACCCGGGTAACTATTACTACCAGCAGGACAAAAAGAATGTTGCTATTTAAATAACCCAAAGTTATCCACTGTACCACTGAGTATGACAATAGTCTTCCTTTGGATGGCTCTTTTTTTATTGTTGCTGTTGCTGTTTAAATCTCTAAAATACCTGAAAAGTCATGAAATTAAATTAATTAATTAATTAAATCCTTTTCAACTACTTTTTTCCCAGAATGACATGGACAATTAAAATTCCCACCAAAAATATGCCATCCTGTCCAGTTCACGACTGGTGGGAGCACAAAAGTAGGTGTCAGAAACTTGGGAAAGTTATGGTTTATGGAGATTTTCTCCTCATTTCTCAGAAGAAGTAAAACGTGTACTAAGGAAACGACTTAGAAATCCCCGCTAGTCTCTAGCTACACTGCCAAGGGAAATCTGGGGATCTGGAAGGAATTTATTAGGACCACAAAAAACCCCCTATCATCATTAACCAAAACAACCTTAAAGAAATTAGGCTATTCCTTAACTGGAGGCACCTAACTTATGTGATCTCCGTTGTCTCTCTGTAATTTAGGCAGTCAGAGCTCCAGCTGTAGCATCTGTGTTAGGTGTCTAAAGCAAGCATTGTGAACATCCCTTGACTGTCCATCACAGCTATTTAATTTCACTGGAACTCGGTTGCTTAATTCCTTTAAAATCATTCAAAGATACAATTTTAAGTTCTCTAATTGGCCAGACAGGTATGATAATTCTCCTGGTTTTATTAGAACATTGTGGGGTACACTCTGGCAGTCCTTCCAGAAGACACACAGTTCTTGATATCTCTTTCTAAATTAAAGCCCAACTTGGTAAAATCAGGGAGAGAAGGCCTTACATACAGCATTGGCATGCAGGCAGGACATTCACACCCTAGGTAACAAATTTGTTATTTTTATTTGGTTTTTTATAACAGAATTTTCTGTCCTGCAATGTTTTCAGATGTAGTATATTTGAAGCCTTAAATAAAGAACTTCAAATGAAAAAAAACTCAACTGCCACAATTTTGCTCTCTGTATCAGCCAAGAGAACAGATAATTATTAAGGCATAGGAAGGGTAGATAGGTAAAAAGAAGGACCAGAAATATCATACTGAGAGTATGTGAGCCTCTGAAATTGCATTCTTCCTTAGTTCTACACTTACAGTTCTCTTGACAGCAGAGAACATTTGCAAATAGAAAAAGGCATCTTCACCTGTGACAAATACATAATTTCTCAAAAGAAAAAAAATTTTAGTGTGAAATTACCCAACTGCCTGTACAACCACTTTCCCCTCTGTGGGTTGAATGTGGTAACCCAAAAACAATAGGTTGTTTATATACACTGTCCAAAGTAAAGAAAAATACATATTTTAACTGTTTTTTTTCTCCTACTGCTCCATTTTTTTGTACCACTCAATTTGTAACTTCTGCCAGCTTTATAATTTTATCATATATTTACCAGCAACCACAGTATCTCCCCAATCATTTTGCAAGACAGTTACTCTTCATCACACATTTATAGGGAAGAGGGCTTGATTGCTACAAAGGCCTTTACCAATGGAAATCTAAGTCCTGCAGGATGCTTGAAACACTGCTGTCTCCAACTGCAAATGTTACGGTGATGAAGCTGAGATGGAAGCACAAATACTAATACATTCTGTGCCCAGGAGGATCCACTCTAGCTTGCTAATCTGGCATTCTGCATATCAGAGCCCATTTCTCTCATGGTTTACCCAGAGGAAGGAGATGGTCTTCTCCAGTCTCAAGGCAAAATGCACAGGCAATTACAAAATGGCAGCAGCAAAATGAGAAATTCGGTAGGAAAAGCACTGTTGTTTTAGGCAGATGTAGTATGTGTTTTTAACTTCACACTTCCACACAGTCAAAAAAACCCCTCAGAAACTTAAAATCTGGTCACTGGAATAGTTAATGAAATACATATTTATAACAACATACCTTTTCCAAAGGAATTTTTAAAACACCGCACACCACGCCACTTCAATGACAAATAAAATGGGCAGTCACCTTCTTGATATTTACATGATCCCCTGAGCCACATTGATAGGGAAATCTTATCACAATACAGCAAAATCCCTTTAGTAGTCAATAAATATATATGCATAAATTTGTAACATTTGTATTGGTAATATATTAAATATAATTTGTACAGAATATAACAATATATAATTTACATTATCCTAAGAATTAGCAAATGGGTAATTTAGTAATGCATCTTGCTATTGCCATGGTATGTCTATATATACATCAACACAGTACTGCCTTTATAAATATTTAAGTGCCATTATTAATCAATTAAACTGGCCAATCTATGTGCCAATAATATGTTCTAGTTTTTAATATGTCAATAAGCCCACAAAATACATTTAGAGAGAAGTTTATTATTTCTGTGGATTTTATCTAGAGAGAGAATTCAAGAGTTTTAAGTTGCACTCTCTAGAAAGGGACATGGCAGAAGATTCAATTATGAAGCATAGAAGGAACTTTTCCAACAGCCCATGAATAGGAAAGTCCTTTTGGTTTTTCTGAACACTTCTCTAAATTTGGGCAAAGGTCATATGCAAGCCCAACCACATTTCTGATTAACAATTCTGTGCCAAATTATGTGTTTAGAAAAGGCATCTCTGGAAAGCAAAACTTCTCACACTTTGAAAAATCCGGCCTCAAACATAATACAAAAGAGACCTTATCCTTCTGAATAAAGTAGGAAAAACTGAAAAGGAATTTGCACTCTTTTTGCAGCTTTAGTCACATTTCACAGAAGAAAACTCACTATTGAATTTCAGGGCAAGAGAGTTACTAAAAATGAGCTGAAGACAAATAGAGGTAAAGATTCTCAATTCTTTGGCCTCCATCATGAACAGACATGTTCAGAGGCAGATTGTTATGCCACTTAAAAATTCAAGCCCATAAATGGTTAATCCAGTGTGTATGAACTCAATAAATAATACTGAAATTAACTGCTACTGTAACACATATTGACATGCTTTCAAGACCGAAAATATTTTGATTTTCCAGCTTTAGTTTTTCTGAATATTTGCTGATTTCCATAAGAGAAGGAGACACTGAAACACAGTGGAATGTTATCAGTTTATTGGAACTAAAACTGTCCTTGAAACTCGCATATGATGTATAAAGAATCTCAGTTCAAATAATGGCTAATTCATCAAGTAAAAAATCCCAGTTTTCTGGAGTTCCATTTTTATACATATAATATTCACAGTGTTTCACATCTGAAAATTGAAAAAAAGAAAGAAAAGAGTGGTTTTACAGTTATAAAAGTCTTGGCCATTCTGTCATCCTTCTCACCATGTGTGAAATATGCTGGTGTTAAAAAAACAAATATTCTATTGCCAGTTGTATTTTTGAAAAGCAAGCAGCTTTATGCAACACACGACAGTGATTTTCCAGCAACAGTTTGACAGTGCATGGGCCCCGTAGTTGAAATTTCTTGCTCTAATCTTTGTTTATAGTAGAAGTAAATAATCCAAACAAAGAACATTCCACTATGCAGGGCTGATGGCTTTGTGATAAGGCAGAGCCTGGCACGAATGACAGAGCCAGCAGTCTATTGAGGTAAAAAAACAGCACTCTGATAAGTAAAACTGTCTTCTGATTTATAGACCTTAAGTTGGCTTTTTAACCCTTGAATCATGAAAATCTGCACCATTCAAAGGCTTGTGAAGAAAGGCATGTAAAAAAAAAAAAAAAAAAAGAAAAACTTTGAAAGAATTTTTTGAAGAAAACCTGCAGTGGCTAAGATGTTACTTTTATGCCCAGAAAATCACCTTAAACCTGAATTTTAAACATACTACATGTAAGAACTTTTCCTAGTGATCAATTTTTGTATTGGACATAGAACTTCTAAAAGAACATTTGAAAAACAAAACCATTTAAGATCAATCCTTTCTTTGTTTACACAGAAATAAATGGGCTTGAAAAAATAATGAATATTTATCTTGCAAAATTTATGATGTCAGATACAACATGATACATGGCCTTTGGTGTCAGTCATATCTTCTGTATACAAGTCCTGAGAGACTCTGGTCCTCAGGCAGAGTGAAAAGACTTTCAGTTCTTCCATACAATATTTCCAATAGTTAATTCAATTGTTAATATTTAATAGCAAACAGCCCTGAGAACTGCTGCAACCCTTTTCCAAAGAGCTCCTAAATGCAGAAGACAGTTATATATTTGCATATATGAATAATCACTTAATAAACAATGTTATTTGATTTTCAACTCTCCCCCCAGCATTCAATACATGGATAAGTAGACTCTTGTTCACAGAATTCATGTGACTTTTTGACCAGTGGACATGTATGATTAAATATACACTCCTGCTACAGTCTTAGTAACTGAACCTGGTGTTTGCCAATTTTTTTTTCCAGTCTAACTGCCTTATTAACTGAGAGATAGACACCTGGACTTCATGAGAGATGTGAGGTAGCCTATACATTCTTAAATTGGGATTTGTGGACAGTGTTTGAAAGGGAAAAAAGACGTAGAAGGATAGTTAATAAACAGTGCCACAGCATCAAAGTTACATTCCAGAAATGGAACAATGAATTTTCAGGCCATCAAACTCCAGCAAGACAGAAATTCATACAGCTTAGGTTCTTGAATTACAACATCCTAGCTCCCAAATGCAAATATGCTCATACATAAAGTACAATCTCAATTAAGCCCATGAAAATTTCAAAGCATCTCAGAAAACTTTCCGTGTTTTTCAATCTGTGCAAACTAAGCATTTTTCCAGTGAGATCAGATACCAAGACCAGATATCATCCCAAAAAAACTATAGTTTCTACAAGACCTATTTCACAGTTCAACATCGTACTATAACTATGCCTAACAGTTTCTTCTGTCATGCCTGAGTCACTCTAGAAAGGGTCCTGGGCAGAGAGAGGACTGGCTCGTCTTTCTGCAGGCTTTTTAAAATGATCAAGAATGTAATAGTCTCCACTCAAGACATATTTCCTTCCCAAATACAATTTCACAGGAGAGGTGGTGAAAGAAATCCTGAGATGTGCTTCCTTCTCATTTCCTACAAGCCTGTTGTAAACAGACAAGTCATTGCAATCTTAAGCCATGTCATACCAGGAATGGGAAAGTGGTGTGTTGGCCTCAGTGGCACTGTATTTTTCAGTGCTGCCTACAGTTCACTAGTAAGTTCAGGAGCTTTTTAGTCATAGAATTTTAAATACAAATCTTTCATCTTTTAGAACACCATTTTAATGATCATTAATACTTAAGCTACTAAAAACTCCTTACCAATATTTTGACCATCTAAAATAATTTGACCAAATTTTTCGTTATAAACTGTAATCACCTGGAAATGCTACCTCCCTTTCAAAGGTTTCTGTTAGCTGTTTGAATATGTGCGCATGGCAGTAACTCATTGACATATAATGTAACCATACCTATAAAACTCCTTTTTTTTTTTTTGAGACAGGATATTTCTTTCTGTTTTGTACAGTTTTTTTGAAAGAATAGAAACCAAATACATTCCTTGCAAAATGATGTGTCCCTGTCAACACATCTGACTTGGATTCGGTACAGCACAGAAGATCAGCAGTCAGCAGGGCATGATGATTTCTCAGTTCTTTATAATATAACATGGCCTTTAATAAGCCAATATAGCCAAAGCCCGTGAATTTATTTAAGTACGTGAACCTAAAATTTGTAGTATGGTTTTACTAAATAATTTAATTTTAAATAAGCAGAAAACAATTCTTTCAGTAGCACAGGATGATTAAGATGTATGACCACAAAATCAAAACAATGCAAGGCAAGCTTTTATATTATTAAAAAGTTATCTTCTATGGATTTATAATTCCAACTGTTAAATGCAGAACCTATGTACAAAGCCTCTATGACACTGTTTTGATGTAGGAAAAATTATAAAACAGGATTTATTCATCAATATGGTATGCTGCTCCAAAAAAAATTGCCACTTTTTTAATAGGGAGAACTTTCTCGGCTTCTCAGATTTGGTATCTCAAAAAAACTGTATTCAATTTTTATTAAACCCTGTAAACCCCAAAAAGCTATTAGAAAGCCAAAGATCACATAAAATTTCAGGTGTACCAGTTTAATTTCAGTGAAGCCCAAGTGCAAAAAAACCCCTCAGCATCTGATAAATTTGCTACTATTTGAAAAGATTATTTTAGTGACATCTGATTTTGCTCTCAGATACAAAATAAAGGCATTAAAGTACATAGGACAGACTTCCACATGAAAAGAAATATTGACGTTTAATTCTGCGATGAGAATGAAAATGAAACCTCCTTCTGCCTTTTGCTAAGTAAAAAATTAATGGACACCCAAAGGGAACCATAGCCTGACAATTACTTCTAGTGATTGTAATAAAATGCTTCTCCAACTATGACCAAAAAAGAAAAAAGTTTAAAAAAGGTCTAAAGAGAGAAAATAGCAAAAAAAAAACAGCAGAAAGAGCAGTAGCCACCTGAAGTAAAGTAAGTAAAAGGACTGCTTGTGCCCAATATTTTGGAAGAATTGTTCAGGTATAGTTCATCCATGGGAAAGTCCGAGTCATATAAGGCTGCAAAGGTCAGTGAGACCTCTGGTGATCAAGTCAGTAAGTACCAGCCACACATGCTAGACTGTCTTGAAGTAAAATTAAGGTGTAGATACGACAAATCCTACTATTTATACATAGCAATGAATACACAGCTTCTTTTGTTATAATACCTCTACAGCTTTTCTAAACTCTCCCACTATTCCCAAAGTAAGTCGTTCTCAGAGACTTAGGACAATATTGTGAAATAAAAAATGCTATCTCTGACCCTCAGCTGATACCAGGAGCACTAGCTATGGCTTTGGAGGTGATCATATTAAAGATCTTGAAAACTTCCTGTTACAAACATCTGTTTCATTTTGCCTGCCTTGAGCATGTTTGCGCTGAGCTTCTGGCCTGTGCCAAGTGTCAGTTTCAGGCTGATTAGTAATAAGTACTGCAGTAGTGGAAGCAGTAATAAAGGTTCAGTATCAATAGTTAATTTATTTCTTGTTATTGACTGAATAATTTACATCAACATTGCCAGTGTGTTCCTTGTGGTACCTATGAAAACCAACTCCAAGCAAGGACATAAGCCTGATTGCAGAAACATGTTATAACTCCAGAGTGACATTCCCTAAAGCTTCAGTCAGAATTGAAGGTGCACCAGCCTGATGTGGCCAAGGCTGAGGAGGCAGTTGTTTGCAAAAGTTTGTTCTTATAGCCAGGAAGAGATAACTGATGACTGCAAGGGAGAAGAGATTTATGGCAAATACAGAGAACAGGAGTTCAGACCGACGTCTCTGTCAGGGAGAAAATAGGACTGGAAAAGAGCACTAGTGGTGGCAACAGTAAATTCAGTGGGAGATTCAGTATGTGCTTTGCACCAGAAACAAGAAAGAGAAGATGCCAGAGACAAGACAGAGACAAAGCTCAGATGGAACAAAACTGCATTATGGCTCTGAAGATTCCTCTATACAAATGGATCATGAGAATAAGAATTTCCTGAATCTTCCTTTGAAAATGGCAGCATCTTTATTACTGGGATGTTAATTCTGCGCAAGCATGAACTCAGTCATGGCATTTCCTCCCTTGTAAGGCTCTTGGTGGAACTTTAGGTTGTTCTTGTTGTGATTGCTCCTTTCTCCTTGATTCAGGTACATAGGAACAATTTTGGGATGAAGTGTTTAGAGTTGCATTCTTTTCTTCTAATACCTACAAGGCAAAGAACCTGGTGGGATAGACCCCTGCCCATGTCAATATAGAAAATGTGGCACTTCTAGATCACAACTCAAACTATAATTTTACAGATCTGTTGCAGGATACCAGACATCTCACTACAGAAGGACCAGGTTTTTTCCCTGACAGGAAGAGAAACCTACATGATCAGCTCATGTGGAAGGACTATCACATACATCTCCAGAGTCAGGCAAGCTGAATTGCACTCTTTGGAATGGAATGGGAAGATCTGCAAAATGCTCAGAACTGACATCAAGAAAACTCTGAATGGACCAAATGTTACACCATTTTATATTTCCTGAAGATCTGGCAAAATCAACGTTAAAAGAAGGGGCCAAAATATTTATCCTTTCTAAGATATCTTCTACAAGTCTCTTCAGCATCTTACAGAGTGGAAATAAAACCACCTATTTAAGGAAGTAGGGAAAAATATATCATCACTCTTTTGGAACTACCTATTTGGTACTTATCTCAATGATCAACATAGAAAGACCAAAAATAAACCAGTACTTCAGTTCCAGAGGTTAGATCAGTAATGAAGAGAAGGAGTTCCCAGAACCATCCATTAGAAGGACAAAACAAAACTGAATAGCCACTACTGACAAGAAAACAAACAAAGGAAGGAGCATCAACCCCCAAAAAGCAGCCAACCAAACAAACAAACTACAAACACCACCACCACCCTCCCTCAGCAGCAGCATGTGCTCATGGAATCGAGAAACATATCATGCATGTGTACGCCCAAGGGCAGAACATTGAAGCTAACATGCAATCTCAGGTACAGAATTTCCTGGCTACTGGAAAACAATTTGAATATACTCTAATTGTGCTTTGTGTGATACTTACATACTAAACAGTCTGCATGTATATATACTTTGTATAACTTTCAAGGATGGGTTGCAGGTTTCAGATGAAATATGAAGCACAAAAAATTTCAAGAAATAGCCATTACCAGCCTAAACAAGTTTTGTTGCCAAGTAACTTCAAAGTATTGCCTGTGGTTCTTTCTCTGGTGTTATTTATGGCATCTCCATCAGCCTGTATACTACTGGAGCAAAATAACTCAGTGTATGAAATGTTAACACAAGGGGATACTTGTATGGCATGTTTGTGATACTTAATGCCGGTATTAAACATTCTCTTTTTCAGAAGTCAACGTGCAGTTTTCCAAATTCTTTCCCTATTCCCTTTGTTTTCTACATTCAAGTACTTTTGAGAGGAAGATAATTAGAACATGCAAAAGCTAGGTGTTTCATCAGACTTCTAAACATGGAAGTTCCTCATCAACCATCTAAAAACACAGTTGTGTCAACAAAGAATACATCCCTTTCCCCTGCCACCCAAATTCCTTTATTTTAGTATTTTATTCTACTTCCTATCTACCTGCTTTTTAATCCCAAGTAAAACTTCTAATCTTCTGGCTTGTTGAATCGGGTCAACTTAAATTAAATTATCATGAAATACATTTATCTAAAATTATTTTCAGGTGGAGCAGGACTCTTAATTATTCACTCAAACACCTGCTTTCTTATGACAGTGTTATTTTCATAGATGTTTCTACTCTATCAAGTTTAGTCATGAGGGTAAGGTGAGGATAAATGTTTTTGTTAGGTAGAACACAAAATAAGGAGTTCCAATTTTTCAGTCTTCTCTGCAGAGTAATAATTATTTGAAACTTCTTCCTAGTCTCTCTGTATTTTAAATTTTAATTTTTTTAAAATTATCTGGTGATGTTCACCATACTGGTGTTATGTTTTCATGAGTTGACTATTTTATTTGTCAAAAAAACCCTTTTAAGGTCTTATACCTCCCTTTCCCTTTCTTAGCCAAAGCTGTAATACAGTACCTCTTTTCCTATCTAAACCCTCTTTTTCTTTCCCAAAAGCAAGAACTGCAGATGAAAATATTGAAGAAACATCTTTGAAAGTCCAAAATAATGGTGGTAAAAATAATGCAGATTCAGGTCTGTGGTTCTCCGTAGGCAGAAGAAGATCTTTAATTCTGAAGAGGAAAAGGAATTTTGGCTAACAGGCATCTTTGGATATATTTAACTCCTTCTCAAGGCTTGATGAGGAGTCTTGGCTCCAAGTCTAAGTAAAAATTGAGTATTTTCACTAATGTTTTCACTCAGTCTTAACAAATTTGTTGTCCTACTGAAAACTTACTCTATTGAAGATCTACTAAATTTAGTCTTGCATTCCTGTAGTTCTCCATATATATCATTAACTGTGAAAAGAAATAAAACTACTGACACTTCTGCAAAGGGACATAGGGCTGCCAGTGCATCAGGGAGCTGCAAGTCATATAATAAAATAATGCCAATTGCAAAACCAATTACTCTTCCCATTTCCCTCCTTTGCTCTCCCTTCCCCTTTTTACTGAATAATTACACTGGACAGGCAGTTGACAGTCTTGAGCTGAATTGAAAGATTAGTTAATCAATAAAACCATTTCACTTCAGGTTTTATATATGGGTCACTTGACAGCTTAGCTCCTTACCAAATGTAGTTCCAAGCACCCCAACCAATGCTCTCTGTCAGTGAAAACAGCTGCCAGCACCCCCAGGTTGCCGTTTCTAGATTGTTGCAGAAATGACTAAGACAAGATAGGACATAGTGTATCAAGTAAAAGAACTGTACCCTGTTAACTTATTCTCTTCTTATTCCTTCAGGGAGGAAGGCAGACCAACAAGAGCAAACCTCTCTTTTTCAGCGACCTTCCTCACAGAGCAGTATTATTAAAAAAAAAAAAAAAGAAAAAAGAAAAAAGAATGGTGGTAAAGCAAGAAAAATAAACTATGCAGGTTGATGATTACAGGCAATAAGGGGACAAAATATAGAACAGCTTTACCAAAGACTGAAAAGAGCTGAGTTAGCGACAAGAGCTAATCAAAGAATGCAAGAAAAGAAAAAAGGCTAACAAGTGGTGGTGGGAAATCGTCTGGGAAACGGTGTCATGGTCCCCAGAATCCCAGTTTTTTCATTTTTATATGTTGGGCTGAAGATCTTGTAGAGAAGTGGTTGACTCATTAGGTCCAGACTTGGCTAGACTGCAGAAGCCACCTGTAAGTATTTTTAAAATAGAGCTCCAATGTTTTCAGTTCTGAAAACAACCACAATTTTATAATCAAGGCTTTGTTTTCCCAAGTCAAGTTTTCTGTGTTCATTTAAAAGAAAAAAAAAGAAAGAAAAAGGTTGAAAAGCTTTAATTCCAGACACTGCAGGAAACTTTTTTCTGAATCGAAGTATCTAACTTTTTTGAGGGTCACTTACCACCATTAGGAAAGACTGAAAAAAAAGTCATGTGCAAAGCCTAACTACCTCACCATGTGGCCAAACAAGCTTGATTCTCATCTTGCAGTGATTAATGGAACTTGATTGATTTCAGGAACTCTTCTCTTTCACACTGGAACAGCTACTATTGTTTATTCTGACTCAAAACAAAACCAAAAAATTCTTACACTGAGATGGCTGACTTGACTCCTACTATATGCCACAAAAGTAATTCAGTTCCTCTGTATTGATTTAGATGTCTATTGCTTCAGCATAAGCTCAGGAATATTAAAAGACAATGAAATGTAAAATGAAGTTATTGTTAGAAACAAGATCTTCACACAACAGAATTTTTAATCCTTTTTTTTTAAGTGGACTTCTTAAAATCTGCTACAATGGCAGTGGAAAAGATTCAGAAATTTCAGCACAATGTACTGTCTTAAATTTCTGTTCCAGTGACATTTGACTGATTTAAATTCTTCTTTTAGATTTTGCTCTAACCAGCACCTTTATTATGTGACCTTTATTCTGGATGGCCTCCAAGGTACTATATACAATAGCTACTTCCACATCACTACCTCAACTACAAGCCAGCTGACTTCCGTGCTAATTGCTGGATTTGAATCTTCCTTTCCTCTACAAAGTTCCAATTAAGAGCCAAGTATTTAGAGTAGGTACTCTGGATCTAATGCATGTTTCTAACTTTTATTGTGAGGAAGATGTGGCAGTCTGTTTTCTGCTCAGGGAGACAATTTAGCACTGACACAGTTAAAATACTCTCTAGAAGGGTGTAGTAAGGAGCAGCAAAACCAAGAACGCATGAAATGGAGTACTCCTATCAGAAATGCTAGCTATTTGCAGAATTCTTATGTCAACAGGACCAGTAAACAAGTGTTAATATTTCTAGTGGAAGGAGCATCCATGGGGAATTCAGTGTAGTTAGCTGCACAGAGCAAAGAATCAGATCGGAGAGGGAATTGTGTCAGTTCTGGCGTGTCGGCAGTATGTGGCTGTCAGGAGTGTGAAATGGAGCTGCTTCAAAGCTGAGTAGGCTGTGACCTGAATGCTGCACGTCCATGCAGTCAGTGTGAGAGGATCAATGACAGCATTTGCTGGGCTCTAGTCATCCCCTCTGCTAATGAAAGCAATCCTGAAAGGCATAATGCAGGGCCTCTAGGCAGCCTAAAGCCTAGCATTAGCTGAGTTTGTTATAAGCTTGGCCGGCGAGTGCACTGAGTACCAAAGGCCCCCTCCTCTGTTGCTCTATCCCACCAACTCCCCCCAGCTGTCTGTTTAGTGTCACTCAGCTGGGATGGATCCCGTTAAAGATCTGACGCTTAGCAAGGACTCAGAGGTGTCTGGAACGCCTGCCTCTAATCATAAACACCACAGCTGGCAATGATGTGGTCGAGGAAAAAAAATTCACCTTGATCCAACAGCACACATTCCCTTTGATGTTTCTGCAGTGAGTTCACTGCCCAGAGAGAAAGGTACTGCTTTAAAAAAAATCAGGCTTGACATTCTCAAATCATAACCATATGACTCTCAATTCCAAGCTTAAAAAACCCCACAACCCAATCCCAGGAAAACACAACATTTTGTTCTGAGAAACTCAGGGAAGAAGCATCTGACAATGATAACATGAAACAGGTTTGGAAGATAATGGCAGTTTGAGAAGAAAACACTTCCAAAAAATTCAGACTGCCACTACCAAAAATGGAAGAAGCCTTCTGCCAAAGATTGCAAACTGTGGTGACCTCAAGTAAGAAACTGTAGCTGATTCAAGGGAAAAATGAAACTTTTCAAAGACAACATTGCTTGTGCTCTGCCACTGTTTATGCCTTATGCCCTCCTGCCTTTCGGGGTGGCCTGGTAAATACAAGAGCTCTTCTGTATTTTACAGTCCTCTGCCACAAATTTCTGTTAAATATTCAACACTGTGAGCATGATTTTAAAATTTTTTTTTACCCAGTCAGGTTACAAAGAGAATTGTGAATTCAGTGCAGAGAGCTTATTATTTACTTTTGGGTTTTTTTGCACTGCCCCTCTGCTTCATATATGGCCATGAAATATACAAATGCCCTATTTATTTTCATACTGCTTGGATTTCTTGATAGAAAAACTACACTGCTTTTCTTGCATTGATTTCTTTCTAGACACAAAGTGCTGCATATACCGTTCGCTAAAAATCTGGGAAAACTGTTAACTTTTTTCTCTGACGCATTCATGCTACTGTTTCCTTATGCTATACCATCTATACTAACACAGATAAAGGGTCTCATTTGAACAATCCTAACACAATATACAGTCTAGTTTTCTTTTCATTATTCACAGCAAGGGAGCATTACAATTAATAATGAAGCTCTTTCCAAGGCTATCTGAAGAAAATGGCATTCTAGACACACTGATGCAGACACTTATTTGCTTGGTACAAAAAGAAAAATTTAGAACTAACTTTGAAAAATTCTCTAAAAATGCATCTCCAAAATTTGCCCCATTTGCAAATTTAAATATCTAGCATTTTTACATGGAAAATGAACAGCTGGCACAGCAGCACCTGCAAACAGTCATTTAGTACTCAAACATGTTTTTTGCCTTTCTGGACGTTTTCCTAAAATGTCCTTTTTCATGATTTCATATTACCCACTAGGTTTACTTCCTCATCCAGATAAAAAGGCCAGATTACATTCCCTCAGAATCAAAAACAATACTAGCAGCCATTCCCTAACAACAAAACTAAAGACAGCTCAATTACTGTTGGTATTAATATGCACTGTTTGTTACTGTGGCTCAAACTGATCAGAGCCATCCTGACACAACTCAAGCAGAGATGTGACATTTCATATACAAAACACAGAGCTTAAGAGTGAGTGTAAATTAAACTACCATGTCACGGCTGGAAAATCTGGGAGCTGTATTCCAAATCTATATGAGTTTTCACAGGCTGTTCGTGCAGACATTCTTCCCTGCAATTCTCTCAAATGCTGCAGATTCAGATAAGATTCAGATTTATGAAGTTTATGTACTGTTCTACAGTGGTACGCATGTTCGTGTGTATGTGAAGGAGAAGGAGGCTAATTCAACTGGGTTATGAAACATCAGCAATTTACATACCCCTATATGGCAATTTTTCTCTTCTACTATATATAAGCAAAATACAATTAAATAATAGCCAAGATGGGCAGCCCTAGTGACATTTAAAAGAATGTGAGGGGGGGGGACACACAAATCTGTCTTATTTCCTTGTGTATTAATCTCTTATTTTCAACCAGAAAGAATTAAAATCAGTACCAGAAAACTGTTACTAACATACTGTCATAAACACAGGTTAATTGATTTAAAAAAAAAAAAAGGTATTTCCTCAAGCCTTGTGAAGAAATATGGATTTTACTTCAATGGCAGTTGTTTACCTCTGTATATGCAAGAGTTCAGGAGGTGAGAGTCAAGACATGCATCCAGTTCTTCAAGGAAAAATCAGAGCTATCCATCCAGTCTGCTCCTCTACTGTAATTGAATAATTCTAATCTTACTGGCAAAGTCTATCATAAAATTCCTCCTTTTTCTCTATTCTTACATGACTTTCAAACATCACAGGATAAAAACAATGAGAAATCATTCTAATCATTAATATGGTTTTACTGCAAGGAATATTTTTTTGGCTTCCATGTTCGAATGTGACAAAATCAGTACAGAAATGTTACTTATCAGAAGCATTCCCCCAACAAAAAGCATAAGAGAATCCTGTAATATATTTCTTCCAGCTTCATTTTACAGATCAGATTTAAAAGTGTTTTATTGATTACATGTTCTTGCATGGAATGACTACAAAAGATTAAAAAAAAAAAAAAAAAAAAAAAAAAAAAGCAAAAAGCCAAACACTTTCCTGGTCACAAATGGGTATCCATTATGGTCTTAGTTTGACTAGATAAAGAGGACTTTTAAGAGAAGGAAAAGAAAAAAAAGTTGTGGTTTTCATGCTTATACTACAGTGAATATAACTGAGCTGATGACAAATGAAATATCGTATGACTGTGCCTAAAATGCATGTGGCCTCCACCTGTTGCATTGACTGCACCAACATTCAGTTCATCTTACCAGCACCTAACACTTATACATTGCTTTAGTGCTCTGTTATGAAACACACACATTGCCTTATAAAAGGAAGCTATTTTAATTCATATTCACCAAAAATGTAGAACATTATGACTTGTTAACTGACTTGATTTGTTAAATGTCTTAGATTCCATGTATCTGGCAGGGCTGGTATGCAAAACATCAGACCTGTGCAAAATTCCAGGATGAGATAGCAGTTCAATCAGAAAGCAAATGCTTTATAGCACTTACAAGGCTGCAGTTCAAGGATGCCTTCAGCCCTTCATTTCTAAACCAGTCCAAAGCTGCCTTCAGACAGCTCACTCACACCGTGACAGAGGAGGTTCCACCTCACACCAACTCTCTAGTGACCCCTCCAGATGAATCAGAAGAGAAATTGACAAGCTACAACGGCATTCTCAGATGAAGGGAGGCTGGCTGGCTGGAGATCTTAGGATGAGACATGCAGGTCAAAGAGAAGTCTTCAGGGATTCAAAAACTCATGTTTTCTGCACCACTCCTCCTTTAAAGATTGCAACAAATTCTGTCAAATTAAAGTGCTCAAATATTTTCATTTATTTTACTTCTATGAGATGTAAATCTAAACTTGATTTAGAATTAATTCCACAAGTGATTATAAACCATTTAACTTGGGCACAACCATAAATTCCTGACACTGAAGTCTGATTTGTGCAGATCCTTACTCACAAGAAGCTCTCTATTAATACCGACACTGTTCATGTGGAGGAGGAAGAGTTTCAGTGCTAGAACTGAAACCACAACACTATGGCAAGCCGTCCACAACTTTTTGTTTCTTCTGCTTTTGAAACGAACTGCCTCCTGTTGCTTTGTTTCTTTGCTGATTTTGGAAGCCTCATTGGGAACTTAATTTTTGTGCATACATAGTCTTTGTATCACTTTCCAAAACTTCAGTGCCCACGATCATTCTATGGCTTTTGCAGTACACAATCTCTGCTTGCAGAATGGCTTCACCAAGTAGGTGCTGGAGTAGTTTATGCTTTATGAAGTTTTCTCAAGGTTTTGTTTTTTGGGTGTTTTCTTACAAGAGGTGATTGAAAACAGAAAAGAAAAGCCTGGTTTTCTTTATTTTTTTCTCTCCTTTTTTTTTTTCCTCCTTTAATACTCTTATTCTGAGACCATGTATGACAATACCTCTTGGAAAATTGCTCCTGTCCAATAACATGCTCAAAGTACTCCTTTGCCAGAGGCATTCACTCATTATATAAATCAAACAAGCATACAAAAACAGACAAAAAGTGACTGGTAATGCCCAGTGAATTTCTGTGCTCAGCTAAGATGATTTGGTGCATTGCATGCAGATGTCAGGTATTTTTATAAAGAGCTCCATTGTGCAGGGCCCCAGTACTCCTCCATTGCTCCCAGCACTCCCTTAAAAGGGGGGCGGTGGGCAGACAACCATTCCAGCTGGGCTTGGAACCTCGTCTGAGTCAGGAAAACCACAGCTCATAAGCAAAGAGGAAGCATAATGTTCTACAAGGACAAAACATTAGCAAAAATGTCACTCAGCCCCAGTTCCACATGTTGGCTGCCACGGCCTCTTCCTCCTAGCATGCCCGATTGATATAAATTCCATCTGCTCAGCAGCCAAGTGACAGAGAAGAAATACCGGCATCTGGTCTCTATTGCTGTCGGGTTTTTGTTCATGTTAGACCTTAGCTAGAAACATATGAAGAAATGAAGGTGCTGGCAAGCGACTAAAAGGCTGCACTGGCACAAATGAGACTTTCTGATGCTTTTCACACTTCACTCTGGATTTTTACAGGCAAAAGATGGAGGAGACTTGATAAACTGAGTCTGGAGAGCCAATGGGCCTGGAGGTCATTTGGTGTTTCTAACTTTTTTTTGAGTGTTTAAAACTGTAAAGCAAAACAATTTTTTTTAACACAACAGAAGGTAATGAAGTCACACAAGAATGTTGCTCTTCGGCTAGGATTTTTTCTCCTTCTCTTAAACATCCACTGGTTTGGACCTGATCCACTAGCACTTTATATTCTCCTGAGAAGCAGCTGGAAAGTGCCAAACCACTAACTTATTTTTTTTAACCCCACTGTGTCCAGCAGAAAGCAAGTGCTTCAAACCGAGAGAGAGCAATAGAGCAAACCAGTGACATGCATTACTGTCTGAGAAATGATGCCTGAGTGCTTTTTGAGAGCAGCTCCTGAAGAGATAGGGGAGACTGTGAGTCAATGTGATTGCATGTGTGTGTGTGTACAAAGATTTCTTTGAGGAATGATTCCTCACACCAACAGAGGTGCAAGAAAAAATAAATGTGTGACAGAGAGGAAGGTAAAAAATAAAATACATTGGTAATAAAATTAGAGACGGATACTTTTCTCCTTGCCAAAAAAACAATTGGAGCCAAAAACTTAGGAATTCATTTTGTACTTAAAGAGATCCACAAAACAACACAGGATAGTTGGTCTTCAGTAAGGTAAAATATTTATAGAATTTAAAGTGGAACTTAAATATTCCAAATCAATACAGAATTTGATTTTATTAGAATAAAAAATCGTGTCCCATTTATCTACGATGCCTCCAGCCCTTTTTGGTCTTATATGACTCCCTCTGCAATACAGCATCCTTCTCTTTTGTGTGACAGGACCACAAACTGACAGAAAGAAATGAAGCGAGTGAACAGCTATCAGAACGACATTATAACACCAATGAGAGAGAACACATGTAAGAGAAGAGCTCTCAAGAACATATAAATATATAATAGAGCCCTGGAACACTCAATAATTAATTGTGAGGAAGAAGCTTTTATTTCAACAAAAAAAAAAAGGCTTCCAACTAGCAACCCCATGAGAATGGAGCAGTCCAGTACATTGATGCCCAAAAGGCAGTTCCATGCCAGTTCTTCACAAGGTGAAGCTCCCCTTTCATGCCTGGCCAGAATCACTTCAACACACAGTCTGTATTTTATCCTCAGATAAAGTCTGAAGTGGTACCTGCCTTCTGTGGTGATTCCCTGCCTGCAGTGGAATTGCTCCCAGTGACTTCAGTGGGCTTTGTACCTAAACCAATAAAGTCAGCAATCTAGTTTGTCTAGTAGGATAAACAGTATTGCAAGATCCCGTAACTGGTCAAATATTCCACTGGTGGTTCACCTCACTGAAGTGTTACTTAGGGAAGTTAATTCTGTTAATTTAGTGTTCCTCACTGGAAATTATTATTCAATTTGTAACCCAGATGAAAAGTCTTAAGTACACATGTGAAGAATCAGTGGTGCTCATTGATTAATAATGTGCCCCCCTACAATCAGTGGTTTAGACTATTACCGAGAGTTTGAAAGGAGTATTCTACCTTCAGGTGTCTTTGCCTGGGATGTCTCCCTCCAAGAGTTGTCATTTAATCACCACCCAAACAAACTCAGTACAGACACTATAATGCCCTGCTCAAGGCATTCCTGCAGTGCCACTCCTGCAGAAAAATTCTGATTTTTACTGATTTATTAGAAGGCCAGGTTAGATTAGGCCCTGGACAACCTGTCTGAGTGAAAGATGTCCCTGCCTATGGCAAGTACTCTTGTAAGTAACTTTACATTAGCAAATAATTCAAGCTCACTATTCCAAACAGCACCATATTAACATAAATACAGCTGTTAAATCGTACAAGTTGCTTTGCCCCTGTTTCTGCTTAGGCAATAAGTAAAGAAAAAACTGTCTTTATCCAACATCTACAAAAGTAGTGTAGCAGCTACCTATGTATCACTTCAGAGCACCTCTCCAAAACACTACCCTTGTTCATGGGACAGGACTTTTTTTGCCTTGATCCTAATGATTTCCTGTTCACAGACTGCACTGTGCTTACAGTAAGTTCCTTCTAAGCAAGAGGATCAGGTAACAGCAAGTTCCCAGTCAGAGGTTCTATGAAAGGAAGCATATTATTCTCAAAGAGAAGGTCTTAGTATTCTGTTATGCAGAGTAATGGAGTAAAAATGTAAGCTTTTATAACTCAGTGGCAGCCAAAGTCACTTTTATCTTCCCTCCCCTTCGCCTATATCGGTAGCTGATACAGAGTCTCAGTTGTCATTTTATACAGATTTCTGGAGGATTGACATCATTGAGGGTACTACCACAGTAAAAATAAAGAGTAAGAACTTTTTTAGCATTCAATAGATGTGTGCACGACATATAATGGTTCAAACTGACTCCAGGGTTAGACTTTCAGGGAAATCAACATGGCTGTGTGAGACCTGACTGAAGACAGTTTGTAAGGTGTCTCACTGTCTGCAGCAGACAACATTATACTTCCCAAAGGCAAGGCTTGGTGCACAGTCAGCGATGAGAGGGGACAATTGAGCTGCCTGGCGCTGGAACCATCAGCGCAATTTCCCACAAGTCAGGAATATGAAACAGCACAGCTGCTGGGATGAGTGAATAGCTGAAGGAGCTTATGTGAGCTTCAATAGCAGGCCTGAGCAGTGCTCCACTGTGAATGACAAGTGATGGGCCAAACCACTGGGGAGCTACCGATGAGTTATTAATGGTGACAGGTACACTACCTGGGAGACAGGTTGAGAGGGGAAAAAGATTATTTATAAGTGAATAGTTAACAGCTGTACCCACTGCTAAGCATTACATGGATGCCACAAACTGTAGAATTCAAATCTTGGGTTATTCAAGCACGAACAACTGCCTGTCACCAACCTGTAACGCATCGGTACAAATTAAGGTGGGAGAGACGACATGAGGCTGGAACGATGCCTTGCTCAAGTAGACAATGTCATCACAGAGTGCAGATAAGAGCGAGAGAAGGGCTGAGATAACCATGAGGTGAAATATGGTTCTTAATAATAATGATGAATTTGCAAGAACAGCTTTTTAATTTTTCCTGAGGGCTTTTGGAAGAGAACAGATGCTGAATATGTCCTGTACTGACATGAATAAATGGGGGGGAAATATAATAAGCAAAAGAAATATTTTCAAAGAAGTTTTCTTTTGAAATGAGAAATAATATATTTCTATTGTGGAGATAATTCCTTCCATCTCCAGCCCCCTCCCAAGTTTGAAAGCCACATTGTTAAGATTATAATATAATGTTCTTACAATACCTACAAAAATATAGTCACCTAGTTTTTTCCCAAAGGAATGAAGCATTGTATTATTGAGTGTATTATGAGTGGCCTGAACAAAAATCTTTCTAATCTATTTCTCTTGTACAATCCTGTACTGAGAGAAGCAGGGAATACAAACTAAATAAAACCCCAAATACAAACTAAATAAAACCCCAAAATATCCAAAAACCCCAAACACAAAAACATCCGTCCCCTCCCCGCTCCCCCCTCCAGATTTTGGAAATGTTTTCATAATGTGAATAATCATGAAAGAAACTGTTTTTGAGTCCTTTCCTATTCCACTGCAAAGATAGGTCTCTGCAGTAACTGCTTACATACAAGAAAAAAACCCAAGAAATAATCTGATGGCTTTTTCTGTGGTCTTTTAATGTGTTAGAGCAGTTAATTACCTGCAAGACCAGCCAGGTGCCAAGACAATAAGGAGGTTTCACTGATTTCAAAGTTTGCACAAAGCACAGGCTGGAAATTGTCCACTAGATATCTGATCAGAGACACCTTCTACCTGCAACAAAATGTGGCAAATGACTAATCAAAAAAAAAAAAAAAAAAAAGTTTTTCTTGAAATAGAGTCTCACACAGATCACAAAGTGGTAAGAAAAAAAGAAGGCTAGGCAGCAACAGATGGATTTCTCCAAGGAGAAGGGAGAAAAGTGTTTACATCTATGGTTACTGCCTCTTCTCATTTTTATGCCATAGGGACACTGTGCTCTTACATGCTCTGGAGGAGGGAGATATGTGAGCCAGAAAAGGTTCATACTTCAAAAAGCTTCTAAGGCTTTAAAATATAATGGCAGAAACTGATTCAGCATTGTAACTGTTTTCAGGATTTAGTCCAAATCTTTCAGTTTTGGCATTCCAAAGGGAACATCACTAAAAGGCAAATTGTCCTCTGCATGTGTGTGTTGGAGGCAGACGTGATATTAGTCAAGCTTACTCATTACCTGCTTTCTGATATTCATAATATTTAATTATTTCCCCTTTTCTGTTTCACTCTGGTTCTTATGGAAAGCTGCTATGGTTCCTCAGTGTCTGAACTTCTCACACTGTGAATCAATACTTAAATAGATGGTCAAAGCAAGTGAGACAGTTACATTTTATCATAACAATTGATCGTTAACGTATTTTTATTAAATACTATACTTTGTGGAAACTGCTTTTCACGCAACTTCTGGGCATAAAAGAAATACAACATAATTTTTAAAGGTTTGGTAAGAGAGTTGGGAACTGAACACAAGTTGAATTTGGCATCAGTAGCATTCTGAAAATATCACGCTAATATCCCTAGATATTGATTAAATCCTTGTTTCACTTCCATCCTACTTTTAATTTTTTTATGCTTAAAAGTCACATGCTAGAGCACCTGGTCTAAAGGCATAGGAAACCTAAGTCAAATTTCACAGAGCGAAATTTGAAAAGTTAATTCCTGCTGCTTTACTGTCAAAAGGAGTGGAATTTGCAGTGAGCAAGGTGGGCTTGGTTTTGATATCTACATTAATCTACATCAATTAAAGAGTTCCTTACTGCACAAGTTTTTCCATTGGTTACAATCAGTCCACCTCTAAATGAGAATTTTCTTTCTTGTATTCATAGAGGAAAATTGAAACATCAATTTCTTTAATTTCTCATCAAGGTAGGTCTATGAATTTAGAAGCATGTGTTTTGATATGATATCCAAGTTTGCATGGAGATATCAGTGCGTGTCGCTATCATGCCCAGAAAGTAAAACTGTAACTTTTTTTTAAAAAACTGTAAATGCAAAAAGAATAACTTCAAAGTTTTGTTGGCTACCTTTCAGCAAAAACAAACAAACAAACAAAGCCACAAAAATTGCCATAAAGCATATGGTGCAAACCATGAGTGTGTTTATTTTTTATTGGTCTACATTATTTACCATGTAATTGGGTCAAAATTAATGCTTTAAGGACTCTACAGAACATTGTATTTTTCTCAGCTCCACACACCAAGTCCATGCACCAAAGCAGGTTTCCTTTTTTTCCTCCAAACAAAATGAAGTACTATCTCTTTTTTATGGATTCATTATAAGTTCTTGAGTGACACAAAGGCCAAGCTGCCAATAGAAAGAAAAAGCCAGGATACTAAGAAGGACAGCTGGTTTCTATACATGCTAAAGGTTGTTGGAAATGTAACATTCAAGGACTTTTCCCTTGCCTGTGTTTGATTCTAGATGTACTGTGCTCCTCACACTAGCCCAGTTGGTCATGTATTAACAAGTACTTCAACCATTTTTGCAAACCTCCTCCTCTTTTTCACAGAAGGTATTTGGTAAATTATGTCCACATGTTTCAATGGGAACAGAAACTCCTACCTTAATTTGTACGTACTATGTAATCAGGTTAGCAGGCAGGTCAAAGTCTTGGCTCCCTGTGCAGCCAGAGTCAGAGAGTTGTGCTCTAGGGTGGCCTGCAGCCACCCAGATAGAGGGAAAGGAATTGGGGATGCAGCAGCTATCCATGGCTGACAAACAGACACCAGGGAGGTGATGGCAGAGTGGGAAAGGACCTTGTGCTCACTAATTATTTTTTCCACCTATTCCACAAACTCCAGACTGGGGCAGGAAAGAAAGAAAGAAAGAGCAACCCGGACTAAAGAAGTTAAGATCTTACTTTAAGGGAGGCTCTGGTCATCATTGAAAATGACAAAAGTGATTTGGAGGCCTCATTATGAGAATCTGCTTTATTAGTGAGTCTCCATTTGTATAATACACCATAAACAATCCACAGCTTGGTTTTGAGAGATGTAATACACATCTGTGTGGAAACGGAGTCTACTGCAGTGAAAACAATTAACAAGAAAGAAAGAAAGAATCTTTGGAAGTCTGCAATTTTTAAATGAAACATGCCTCGTACAGTTCTTACAACCTGCTATTTATTTTTTTTAAGAAAGGGGCAGTGCTTACAGGAAGAGAACTGTTATGTGACATTAGCTGACCTACATACATTCACTGAGACCCCAATTCAGGAAAATATACAAGCATACGCTTAATGTTAAACGTGAATAGAACATTGTTGATGTCAAGTGCACTAATTGTAAAAGTTAGGTAGGTTCTTATGCACCTTGCTAAATCAGCAACCACCTTCTGACAGTGTCTGAGCAGTTATCTGGGTAACAAATTAAGTTTGGTTCCCTATGGCTTTACATCTCTACAATAAACTGAGAACTCTTTTAGTTTGCATCTTTATAGCATCTTTCCTCCGTGCTTCTCTACTATAGTTTCTTTGGTGCCTCAAAAGGGATGTGTTGTTTTTTCTCCAGTATCTCTCTCTACTACCTTGCCACATACACAAAGCATTCAGAGACTTCATAGATTTTGAGGACTTTCCTTCCCATCTCTTGAACTAATCTCAAAATAGTTACAAAAAACATTTTTGTAAGAGTCCTGTTCATTTGAACAGCTAGATAAAAGCAAACAAACAAACAAAGAAGGACTTTCTACAGTGCAGTAGCTGCTGAAATTCCAATACTATTATCTTGGATGAACTGAGGGTAAACACTGCTGAAGTGAAAACAGGTACCTTAGTAAAGGACTTAGAGAGTACTCCAGCATAAAGCAGACAGGTGGTGGAAAAGCCTTACAGACACACACCTAAAGACTAGTGTGATGTGACTAGTACTGGAAATTCATACTGTATTACTGAAGTTATTATTCACGTATGGGAGTATATGCATAATTTCATTTTGAATTTTCAGGTTGAGGAACTTCTGAAGCACCTCAAACTGTATCGACATTAAAATTCTTCAAATGTGTTTCAAAGCCTATAAACTTTCCATTGCATTGACACTTCTCTCCTGTTCCAAACAAATCTCAACATTGACACAATAAGCAGTTCTGTGCTAAGGTATTATATTTTCATTGAACTATTTCATCCTGCAGGTATTCACCAAAGAAAAACAGCAACAAACCAAACAAATTTTTAAAAAGTTTGAAAAAAAATATTTTAAATTTTTTCTGTAACTCCAGAAAAAGTGAACAGTTCAGGTTACTTGTGTTAAAATGTTTCCCTGACCCAAAGAGAGAGCAAACTGCAGTTCAAAAGAACAGATATTCAGATATGTTTCGAAATACCAGAGCAAACTTCCACTTCATAATTGCTATAGGACAGTATTAATACCACATGCAATAATGCTGCACTGTAACACAGCAACAAAATTAGCAACTTTACATATATACAGGGTCACAAGACTGTACACCTCATAACACACCATGTTACAGGCTTTGAAAATATATACAATGAGGTATTATGAGATGCTCTTTCAAGATTCCTCTTTGGCTCATCCTGTACAATCAATTTGCTAGCCATATGTGACTGGAGGGACATGGGCTTCTCAAGCCACAGCCGCCAAATGAAGACTGGAAATGGCTAGGTCTGAGATGGTATGAACATCATAATTGGCTGCTATTCTATCTCTGGACAACCCCACATCTGCTGGTCAGTTGTCCCAGAAGAGCTTCTTACACTCTGTAACATCCAGGTTCTCTGCAGCCTCACAACAACCACAATTGTGTGAGCAATCTACTACAGAAATTATTAATTCCTTGCTCTTTTTCTACCAAGAAACATATCTCTGCCTCCAGCTGTGGCAGAAAATGAATGTCTATTACCTCACAACTCTTTGAGCCTACAAATGAGAGAGAAGACCTCTGTTTTGCATCCTGTGGTACTGTTTGAAATGCTCCTATCAAGAGGAAACCAGCTCCCACATGGAAAGCAGCTAAATTAGTACTAGTTAAATTCTTTAACTCCAAATTTAATTTTATTTTATAAAATCCTTTCTAAAAGGCATGGGTTGGACAAAAGCATTTCTGTGGATCACAACATTACATGCTCAGCATGAACTGAGCAAATTTTCCCAGGCATTGCCCTAGCTACTTCCAAATAGTCTGAGAGCTTTTAATGGAAAGCCTGCTGCAACACAAGCTACATTGCAAACAACCTGATGAGTGGCCTTATTTCTTCCATTCCTGTTTGTCAGCACCATATGTCAACTTAGACGCAACTTAAAGACACCCAATATCCAGAATGCATGGATAAAATGCAATGTTATGTTAATTCTACTACCATATCTACATCACTGCTCAAGCTATACAGATACAAACAAATCCAGCAAGCTGACATACACTGAGCCAGCAGTCTTAAAAATCTACTTGTCCTACAAGTGACTTCCTTCTGTGCGGACAACTGCCAGTCGGTAATAGAGGTTTCCACACCCTTTTTCCACACCCTTTCCAGTAGATGGAATGCAAGACTTCAGGGTGCAATTCTGGTAAGATTCATCATGAAGAATCCATCAAGACTGGATAGAAAAAGACATACTTTACTGTACTATAAAAGGTAAAAATCATCTAATGAAACAAAGTCTTTCTCTTCTATTTGCTAAAGCAATTATTAAAAAAAAATTACTGAAATTACTGTTCCAGGGGTGGTGATGTTTCAGAATTTGACTAAAGAATAATCATAATTACACATTCTATTTCATTAGAGGATCTCAAAGCACTTCATAAACATTAATTAACAACATCCAAGTATAAATTGGGATGATTAGAACATTTTCTTAAAGCTGTGGGGGAGGAGAAAAAAATCAAGCTGAAGCACAAAGGACACATGCAGCAAGTTAATATATTAGAGCCAGTAGAGTATTACACACTTCTTGGCTTCAAGTTAAGTATTCAAAATTCTAGAACATAGTGCAAAATGACAGGCAAATCAGAGAAGATATTTCAAGCACAGGAAAGAAAAGTAAATTTCTTAATTAAAATATAGGAGTTCATCTTCATTAGAATCAAAATGTACCTTGATAACTAAAAGGGGTTTGTCTGTCTACATTCAATGCTGTCCTCTTACTGCCTAGAAGGCAACAGTAAGTGTTAATGACATTTACCCCTCCTAATAAGAGTCACTCACACTTCACTGTTATTCCTTGTTATTTCTCAGGACAGGCACTAGCACCTCACTGAAAGATCAGTGCTGCAAGGGAAAAAAGTTCCCTTGAGATCCCTTGGACTTCAAGAAAAGCAGAAAATCAACTGATGCTGGACAGATGACAAGTTTGATTTTCTGTGGCCCTTCTTGATTCCTAAGTGTCTGTGGACCTAAATTTCATAAGTGCCTGAAGTCAGGGCTGACACACACAGACAATCAAAACCACACCTAAACTCAAAGCAAGAGGTTTCTAAACTGGAAAAAAAGTCTTAAATCCATTTAAATGTTGTGGTCTGGACTCCATACTCTCTAATTGAGTTAATCTCCATTGATGTTTAGCTGAATGGTTAATATCACAGCCTTATCACCTCCAGGACCATGATCTGAATTCAGCCCATAAAAAGCAGAAGTTCTAATCTCTGAGCTGCTTTTTGTGAGAAGAATGACATTAATTCCTTGGATTCTTGGCACAACCCACTCCCCTCCACAGGCACACACATATTTCCCCTCAATCAATAGCTTTATGTACTTTTTTTCCTTTATTTTATAACAGGTCACTGTATTTATCACAAGAAAATTGAGGTGAGCAGTAACCCCAAGATCCTGTCCTCAACTCCGTGGTCATATTTCTTTGACATAGTGCAGGATATGTTCTGGTAGAGGCTTCAACATGGCACTGTCAGAAGGAAAAGAGATATTCCAGGCTACAAGGAAAGCCATTCTCTCCACTCCCTTCATTCACAGAGAATCAATCTCAAAACCAGAGATTTTTGTCAAAGACACATACAATCACAACCTATTATAAATATAAATACAATTTATAGATTGTTAAAGGCCATGTATATATACATAAATATACATATATACACATATACATACACACACACACATATATATATACACACTCATACATATTTCAAGGAAAAATATATGTGATCATAAATGGTTAATAGAAATTCAACCACATTCTGAAGCAAGAAAGCTGGAAATAGTTTCCTCCTTGGCTTACCTGCCAAGACCCAAGTTCAGGGCTCTGTTTCTTCTGAAATGCTTGATGGCATCACTCACACCTAAAACAGCCTAGGGAGCGAACTATTCCTCCCACCTCCTTCATCCTTCATTCTGCTTTGGGTGTTTGTGATTTCATCAGCTATCACAAGAGAGACACAGGATCATGAACTCAAGCCTTGGCAGGTGAAGAGATTTTCAGCTCCATTTTAAAAAGCAAGCACACATGGTCCTGGCACACGCCTGACAGACCTTCAGTAACAGCCATTTCCATGCTCTGCAGTCTAGTAGCTGTGCGAAAAGTACATCAGTGGGATCACAGCTTCTCACCCCTAGTACTGTAAACAGTCAGTACACATTCCAGGTAGGACAAACACACCTACACAAAAGTCTCTCTCTCTCCCTCTCTCTCTTTTTTTTTTTTTTTTGACTTTGTCAGCCATAAATGTTTTCCATTAAAAGGCCACCTTTACACTTCTGAGCAATGTGAAGCACTATGGCTATAAAGGCTAACTATTTCATGGTAGTCATTAGGAACTAGAATGATGTATACTGCTGTTGATCACCAGGGGTTATACAGCCCTCTGCTTCATTACCCGTGCAAGATGCAAGACACAGAGCAGCAATAGCACAGCTCTCCAGCTGCACATATTCTGGAAAACCCAATGATCTTTGCATATACTGAGACATCTGTTGTTACGTAACTTGTCCTGGTGGCATTCAGAAATGTCATCAAACTCTCTAGATTTTATTTTTATTGTTGCTTGGTTAAAGAATGAACTGTCATGATAAATATTCTCATGTAGTGTGATCAGTAGTGTTACTGTTAGAGGTACGGAACCAAAAGCAACAGAGAGATGTTAACCAAGTTAGTGCAGGTACAGAGAAAATCTGAAAGCACTTCACACTACAGAACAAGTGGTATTGCTTTGCTCAAACACACAGCAATGCTTCCCACTGGCTCAACAGTTGTGCTTTGTTTTCTATCTCCCTTTTCAGTACTTTAAGGTTTATCTGAGCTTTTTCCACCCTCTGTTTAGGGTGAAGATAGAATAGTCATGCCTAGATTAGAACAGCTAAGAAGAATACAAAAGAGGAAGGGGCATAAAAGAGGATCTCTGTTTCACAGAAATGTAGGGGAGTCATACTAAACTGACACGCAGGGGAGAAGAGAAACTCTTCCAGTTTCAAATATTATGTACAGTGATGCCATGGGAGGAATAGAGCACTCAGAAGATGGATATGTCATCTAACAGGTCCTTTTCATCTCCTTGTGTTAAAGAGGCAGAATCAGAGAATAAGGGGAAGTGAAACTAAGGTGAGGCTGAGGAAGGGAAGATAAGCAAGAAAAAAAGGGGAGGGGGAACAGGAGGTAGTGACAAAATAATAAGGAAGTTGAAATGGAAAGAGAGGGAGGAAGGAACAGACAGGCACAAAGAGCACGAAAAAGGTAGAGCACACTTTTAAATCCCATGTGTACTACAGGACTAGAAGTCTGGATAAATGTTACCCAGCTTTGTGTCTTGGTTGCTCTGAGAATCACTGTTGAAAAACATCAGAACTAAAGCCCACATATGAGTGTTAACAATAACTACAAGGAAGAAAAGAAAACACAAGACAGAATTGTATCTAACAAAGCTGAAAAAAGTAAATTAATCTGTAAAAGGGTAACTCTATTCATTATCAAGTAATTAAATATGGGTGGCAGTTATTATGGGAAACACAATCTTGTATGTGAAAGACTTACATTGTACTTTGGCTTCGTTAAAATCTTTACTAGATAAACTTCTTAACCTTTATCTGCATCAGTTTTACAAGTTTTTTTAGGAAAAAAGATATACTACTCATAGAGGCATGGAAAGACTAAGTGACTGCTTCTTAAAAGGTATGGAAATCCTCCAGTGGCCACAGCTAAAAGAGTGTAAAGTATTAATTAAGTTATTGACAAACAGACCAATGAGGAATGAGAAGCAAAAATAAATACAAAACCTTCACATACAAATTTCCTTTTTTATTATTCGTATGTGTAACTGTCAGTTAACATTTTCTGGGTTGCAATGGTCAACTTTTTTCTTTTTTTTCATAATTCAGTTGCCTATTTCTCTTGATTTTCCTTAAAAAAAGAATATAGCATACAACACTTTAATGGTGTTCTTGTTGTGAAAGACAAAAACAGGGAAATCATCTGACAGCACTTGGAGAAAAAAAGACCTGACAGAAACTTTGTGTGACTCATGATTATGGATGGTGGACTACATTGAACTTAAAGTATGATATCATCACTACAGCAACTGACACGACATGTCTACCTTGCAAAAGTTGATATCAGAGCTTCTGTTTATTTGTTTTCTTTCTAATGTTCTTTATCTTTAAGCAATGAAGGCTGTTTGACAAGCTGTTTAATGAAATAGTCCTTGCACTTGGGTTCTACAGCAAAAGTTCAAAGATCTTAAAAGGCAAATAATTTCAGACAGAAAATCTAAGACTTTATAAAGTCGCTAAAAGAGGTCAGACAGAAACAGAACCCATCCTTTTCTGAAATCCTCCACAGATAAGCCAATGGTGGGCAATATTTAATTTTAAGAACAGTAAAGCAATTTCAATCTGTGCATATGGTTAATATTTCACCTGCTTAGAAGGTGAAGTGCTAAGAGATTACTTTGAGAAAGAACAGAAAAGAAATTAAGAACAATATTATTAAAGATGCTCAAGTTTCTTTTTTTGGCCTCTACCCAAATATCTTCATTTAATCTGCATGTAGGAATGGTATGCATGAACAAACTAGTGGTGGTAAACTAGGACAGAAACCAAATTACCCATACTACCAAGAGCAACTATGTTTTACAAATATTTGAGGAACTGTTTGTCAAATATAACCAACAATATCAGTTATATATATACTGATATTTATATCAATATATGTGAGCATGTAGTTTGCATATACATATGCATATAACTAGTTTTTCTTTTAAAATCTCTGAATTATTTAAACATTGCTATGTATTTCATAATTTCAAGTAGTTTGTTTTTGTTAATGGGATTTTGCTTTTTTTAAAATAATGTCTAAAATTGCTTGTCCTTCCCCAGTCTCTGCCCTGGACCATATATGCCTTCTGAGAGCATACCTTCTTAGTTGTATTTTTGCTTAACAGTTGCTTTAGGACTATAGAACAAGCACAGCAATGGAAGACTAAACCAGTTTTCCCAAAGCAGAAAATTATATCCAATAATTTTGAATTTCATCATTTTCAGCATTGACTTTGCAATGGAATAGATGTTCATTTAGGGTCAGTGATTTCCCATGCAAAGTCCAGATTACGAACTTTTGTGATTTAGTCTCCTTTTGGACCTATAAAATACCCTTAGTCTTCCAGCTAGCTTTAGTTTTGACTTTGATCTGTGTAATTTATTTTTTAAATTTCTCATAGTTGTGAGTGGCACCAGAGAGTCTGGCACCTAAGACGTTCCCTGTGAACTACTGACTAATCTACTTTTTTCAAGGGAATGATGATAAGAATGGGACTCCTAGGTCTAAACCATTTTTCCTAATTCTCCCAATGTTCTGTTCTGTGCCTCTGCTTCCTTCTTCGTATTGTAAAGACAATATATATTTTCCTCTTTTATGCTAAGAGAGTACAATAATTTGATCTCAAAACAGATGAAAAAGTGTTGAGCTGTTACTCAAAACTGAACCATTATTTGCAAGGAGTCAGTCTATGGTCTCTTAAGTTGTAATCACATGTCCTGTCTTCTGTAGCTGGACCAGTGTAAAAGCTGAATGCCCCAGCTCTTCCCTGCTAGTAGCATAATTGCTCTCTAGCCCTATCCTCTCAGAATAATGAGAGTTAACTTGCACATGTTTAGAAGGAGGATTTTTCTAACCTGGTTTGTTTAGAGAGAGCCTGGCTAGGGAGCAATTACACATGTACCTACACTAGCAAATGGATGGGGTAAAGTATTCTCCAGTGGTGGATCATTGAACAGCTGGTAAAGTTACCTCTTCTCTCAGCTGGAATTAAACCAGGGTTGGAGACTCATAGTTGAGCTGTTCTTTACAGTAAAAGTAACATCATTCAAATCAATAGAGCCACTAGTCACATACATCTCTTTGAGTAGCACATGCAGTATCTGACCCAAAACACTCTACTCTACTCTTTGTGACAAAAATAATTTCTTGTAATGTAAAGACATGTGAAGTTAGGCGTTCCCAAAAGAGAAAACTTTCAGGCTCACTAACCACATATAGGTCAATAGCAAATACAGTAACTTATTTCCCTGAGATAGAAAAACAAGCCTAAAATCTGAAGCACTCTGAATTCCCATGGAGCAAACACAATCCAAAATGTTCCCCTATGCCATAAAGTTATTTTGAGGTCAGTTCTAAACATGAGAGAACAACTCCTCTTCTAAAACATTAATCCTGTGACAGTCTGATGAGACTGTTGACCAAATTGTCACTAACATTTCATTTATAGGTATCTATTCACCAGAAACTAGATTTATCTCATGGAGGCCAGAGAATGTTGCCAGGTCTTAATGCCTCTCAACCATTACTGGCAATGTTGTGACTGTGTCCAAATGTGAAAGGCACTGTTATCAAATTACCTCTGTGGCTTCAGGGTTCCTTGACTTCCTGTGCTCTATTAATGTATCCACTGAATGAAGGCATAAATACTGCATTTTTCTCTGCCCACTGCTTTTTAATTCACTATTTGGAAACATCATTAGTCAAAATGAAGGTATTACAGATAATCCCACCGACCATGCAGTACTAACAAACAACTGTTTTCCCCTTGTTTCTCCAGTGGAGCAAGCCATGAGCTTTTTCTCTAAAGTTACAAGGAAAAAGTTGTGAGGTTTGCAGGGGGGGTTGTTCATTTAGTTGGTTGTTGGGGGTTTTTTTGTTGGTTGGTTGGTTGTGGTTGTGGTTGTTTTTTTTTTTTTGTAGGAAGAGGGGTTTCTATAGATCTTGAACAGAACAGAAAACATCTGACAATAGTAATTGATTTTGAGTGGATACATCTACCCTATCCCTCAAAAAAGCGTCCATTTAGGAAAAATGTTAAAGTATTTTAAAACTTCCATAATGGTGAAGGCGCATTCAGCACAGGTGGATGTCTTGGACCATCCCAAAACATCAAATTCCTGTTTTGTGCCAGCTATACAAATCTCTTGCACTGTGGTTAATTAATGAACACTGGAACTTGAACCTGGATTAAGTATTCTGGAATCTGTTACAACCATTACCTCTCCCTATTCTGTTATTTCTCTTGGTCCTTGCTAATAAGCTTCCTGTTTTTCCTCCCCTGAGGAAAAAATGGGAGAACAGAGTTATACATGATTCTTGTAAAGCTACAAGTGTAAAGTATTATTTTTACTAGATTATGCGTCTCTAACTATACTACCATAGCAAACCTTTTCCTATGGATATATATTTCTGTATTTGATATACAATGAGTATATATGAATGTATGGTAAATCTACTAGCGTTGACTGGAATTAGGTGATAAGTTAGGTGGGTTTGGACACACAAGTTACAAAGAACTGTAATTCATGACTGAGAGTCAGATGTTCCCCAGTTCACTGCATGACAGCCTATCAACAGTCCCATAGTTTGTGATATTCTGGATGATTTGTTTTGGTACTTGATACTTTTAATACTCCTGTAGGATGCTCACAACACTTCATTCAAAGTTTTTTGCATGTAAAAGCTTAGTTTGAAAGCCTCAAACAATTCTTTGAAAAGTTCCAGTCTATAATGACGAGCTTCATGGTACAATACCTTTTGCTCAAAGACATTACCTGTTGCACTTTTACTGTGCTAGTGTCACTACATTCTTCCCTTCAAATTTCCCTGCATGCCCTTTTTCTCCTTTAAAACAGATACTTTCAATAGAGCTGTTTTAAAAAAACACATTTTTATTAACATAGATTTAATTAATTTTCCCAAGGTTTCTCTGAATATATGTTTTGCTAAGCATTTTCCTTTTCTGCCATATACTGAGTTTTCTAGCTATAATGGAAACAAAATGCACTTTTTGCCTAGAGATCCTGTGGAGATATTTAAAAACCATCTGGATATGGTCCTGGACAAATAGTTCTAGGTGGCTCTGCTTGGACAGAGGGTTTGGACAAGATGACCTCCCTTCTAACCTTGACTAGTGTGTATTCTTTGAAATTAGACAGATAAATTAGCAGGGATGCTCAACTATACCTATCATAGGTCTTCATTCACTCATTAAGAAAATCCACAGTCAAGCACTAATGAAGTCAATATGCGGCAAGTCTGTAACAGCTGCCCTTAACTTTCACTGATAATTGTTCTCATTTAAATGGCATAATATTTAATATACTGTTGTTGAATATAGTGATGGCAAAATTCATGCCTTGGGGGCTACAATATGACTGAGTTTTAACCAAATAAACTGAACTGTGACCTAATGGGGTATTACAGGCCTTTACACTTTTCAGATGCATAGGTCACAATCTCAGTCTGTATAAACATCTATGTAATTATATTACAAGCCATTCTTGTATATACTGAGATCATTCCAAAAGATAATTAAAACAAAATCAATATGAGCATGATTCAACAGCCTTTAAAACAAGAAAACTACTGATTTCAGTCAGTCTTCTTGTCTTTAAGTGATACAGAATTACATTCCATGCTTGTAATATATTACTCCTAATTATTAATCACGTTTAGTAACCAGCAGATTTCTAATATTAGATCTTAAAAATTATGCATTTTTTATATGTATTCCTTTACAAATCAAATTTCTTCAGCCCTCTAGATCAGTATCATTCAGAATCCAGGAATCTAAAATATGATGCAATATGCACATAATGCCAGTACATATCTCTGTGGATATCTCTCACGTATCCATCTTAATTATCTATCATATATAAAATCTATAAATGCATAACCATACATTTACATCTTACAAACATGATAGATATCTACTGTATAAATATGATGGATATATCCTTATATGTACATTTTAGACTGATAATGGAAAAAATGGATTCTGTTCCACTTGAATAGGTGTAACACTTAGCCTTTACCAAACAGATGCCTGAGAGAATCCTGAAACAATTAAAGAGATCCATTCCATATATGTCCTAACAAGAATAAAAAGATTTCATTATTAACATACAAACCTTTTTAGTTCTCTTTCTCTAGGACTGTTTTACAATTCAGTACATTTTTCTGTGAAAATCCATATATTAGAGCATTTAGGAAAATATTTATGAGCACAGAAGATGAAGTTTTCCATAGAATCACATAAAGCTAATTTACTTCTTTCACACAAAGTACAGAAATCTGAAGAGGAATTAAGAAATAAAGTCAGAATTTCTCAGAGCAGGTATAAATGCCATATTTTCAATAAAGGTCTAAGCATGCGACCATTGCCTAAGAAAGTAAAGCAATAAATCAGCAACTAAAATTTTCAAAGTTTTTTGGTCATGTCCACTTTAATAACTGGATGAATTCTAGATGATGCAGAGCTCCCACAAAGTCAGTAGCAATTAAGAGAATTCAAAAGTATATAGTCTTAGGTTATTAATCAGAAATAGTCTTGCAAAATGTAAAAAGTCACTTTGGAACTCAATAGATTATAAATTTTTCAGATAAGCAACTATATATATATACATATGACCATACTCCTTAAAGCAAGCCCGCCCATTTTGCTATTTTTCTTTTGTTTGTTTGCCTGTTTCAACTAACCTGCATTCAACACTTTATTTATAGCTACATTTCAAAAATGGCCTTATAAAAAGGATTTTCCTGTTTATACATCACACTGTAGGGATACTTTCCAATATAACCATGATCACAACCCCCATTTCATCTCTACCTTTTAGATATCTTTCTAAAGAAGGAAAGAAAAGATGACCGAGCTGCTGACTTGCATCTTAGTTTCCCAAGTCAAACAGTAGCCCTTGAAAACTTGCCAGCTGCCTTTGATGGCGAGATCATGCTTGCAGGTAGCTAACCTCAGTATTTGCAGTATTTAAGGCATTTCCTACAATAAACATAAGCAAGTACAAATAAATACTATGGTATGAAGGCACCTGTATTTTTTTAGCTTAGGAGAAATTGAATATTTTATTTTGCAAACACCATCATTAGGCTTCAACATGCCAGACTAAATTCACTTCATATCCTTCTACCTCTTTGGGTGTGCCATCACTACATCCATACATCAGCAAGCAAAATATCAGTTAACTCAGTTTGAAAACATGCTTTTCTTTATTTCCTACCTGAAGAATGTAGCCTCGAACATAGTCTCGAAGTGTCCAGCCTAAGCCATGTAAAATATGCAACACCTCCTCTTGCTTCAGTACACTGAAGAGTCTGTCAAGCAGTATCTTCAGTCTCACAGGCACAGCCTGAGTACCGTAGAGCATCAGGCTGCTGATGTCAAACACAACATTGGACTGCACAATCTCCACTTGGGTTGGGTGGTAGAGGTGCTGAGTACTAAGTTTGTCCAAGGCTGAAAGAAAAGAGGTCAAGTATAAGGAAAGAGCAAAGAAAAGTCAAGAACACAACTCCAAAGAGTCATGTAATCACATCACATTTGGCAGATACACTTCTTTTCCAGAGAAATATCACCTGGATGATTCATAGAAACGTAGAATCACAGAATACTCTGTTTTGCAAGGGACCTTTAAAGGCCATCTAGTTCAGCCCCCTGCCATGGGCAGGGACATCTTCGACTAGATCAGGTTGCTCAAAGCCTCATCCAAACTGATCTTGAATATTTTCATGGATGGGGTATCTACAGCCTCATTGGGCAACCTGCTCCAGTGCCTCAACATTTTCATAAAAACTTCTCCCTTTATGTCTGTTATCTAGATCTACTCTCTTCTTTTTAGCTTAAACCCTTGTCCAATCATTACATGTCCTTGTCAAAAGTCCCTTCCCAGCCTTTTTGTAGGCCCCCTTTCAGTACTGAAAGCTCACAATAAGGTTGCCAAAGAGCCCTACCCAAGATTCTTTTCAACTCCTTCCCACGCTGAAGGATCCCAACTCTCCCAACCTTTCCTCACAGGATAGGTGCTCCATCCTCTGATCACCTTGGTGGTCTCCTCTGGACTTGCTCCAACAGGTGCATGTCTTTGCTGAGGACCCCAGAGCTGGACATACTGCTCCAGGTGGGGTTTCACCAGAGGAGGCAGAACAGCAGGATCATCAACCACACCCTGCTGGCAATGTTGCTTTTGGTGAAGCCCAGGATATGGTCAACTTTCTGGGCTGCAGGTGCACATTGCTGAGTCATGTGCAGCTTTTCATCCACTGAAGTTCCCCAGGTCCTTCTCTGAAGTGCTACTCTCAATGAGTTCATCTCCCAGTGTGTACTCATTCTTGGGATTGCCCTGATCCAGGTGCAGCACCTTTCACTTGGCCTTGTTGAATGAACCTCATGAGGTTGATATGAGTCCACTTCCTCAGGCTTGTCCATGTCCCTCTGTATGGCATCCTGTCCTTCTGGAATGTCAACTGCACCACTCAGCTTGGTGTCATCTGCATATCTGATGGCCTCACTATGTCATTGATGAAGATATTAAACAGTACTGGTCCCAGTACGGATTCCTGACGGACACCAGTCATCACTAAAGGATCCTTTTCTACAGATGCAGTCCAAAACAGCCCTAGTTTCCAAAGGTCACAAGTGATTTTAATTGCTATGCCAGAAGGGTTCTCAGGTGAGACACAGACAGTGCAATACTCATAGTTCAAGAGAAATTTATGATTAACTAATGACCAAGACTGAAGCAATGCCGAATTGAATGGGACTGTTAAAGGTTAGATACTTAATCTCTAGAGGAAAAAAATAAAACAGATACTCCCCAAACTTCAGTCTTTTAAACATGCTAAAATGAAGGCCCTGATTTACCAAAAATTTGATCATAAATTCACTGCTACGTGAGCTGGCTAGCTCTTTTCACTTGGCTTTATGAATTCCATGTTAATCACTGTGATATGAATAATTTAAAGATAAGGAAATTTTGCAGGATGAAGGTAAATCTTATCCTCTTGTGAAGTTAAAAAAGATGGAATTGCATATGACATCACGCATTTTACTGAGTATCAATGTTTAAATTTAATTTTATTTCTATTTTATGAACTATGTTGCAGCACCTAAGCTTCTCACTGCTTTTTTAAACAAAATTTCTGAGCATTTAAAATAATCTTATAGGGACTTCTCCTGTACTTGTTTCTTTCTCTCTTACGGTCACTAGAGATTTCATGTACTCTTGATAAATTGCTTTCTTACATCCAGAGCGCAAAGGCCCTTATCATTTACTTGCTGGGTTCATTCAACACATTCACTCCAAGGACTACATTGTCAAAGAGTTCCGGTTCCCTCATACTTCATTTCTTGCAACCAATTTGTCTGATCTTTCCTATTCTAGTGGCTAAGTCAACTTTGAATAAATAGCTTTAAATATTAATTTAACATTCAAACAAGATAAGAAATTGGCAAGCCTAGGGACTTCAGTCCTACGTCTCTCCACAGGACATTTATACTGCAGAATGTGAAGAGTGGGATTTTTGCTTCCAAAAGCTCTTCCAAAGTACTTCAGCTATGTAGGCTTCATGGTGTGAGACTAATTTTTTTTACAAGGTCCAAGGAATGAGATTGGTTGAAGCTTAAACAGGTTAAATATTGTTCTTCCTTTCCCCCTCCCCCCCCCTTTTATGTATGATCTTTTTCTAAGATGGTTATTTTGCTACTACCATAATAGATGTGTCATCAAAGTTCTCAGCTAGAAAAGCCAAGAACTTTGATATTGTTATTGTGCAGGTTGTGCTGTACGTGTGGTGGTAGGTATATATGTGTACCTGAGGGACTGAGCAGCCATTCAGAAGGGGAAAATAAAGTTGGGTTTTTTTCTAATACTAGCATTATTCACAATAGGAATTGTGTTAATAGATTAATTATATAATAATTAAATAATAAAATTAAGCATTATTAAATAATTAAATAATATTACTGTTAATAGATACCCTGTAAGAACACCTTCTACTAGACTATTGAAATTATCTGTATCGCCCTGAAGCTTTTCAACTTCAGTCTTACAGAATGAGAATAGGGTCCAAAGATGTTAACTGGCTTGTCCAAGTTTATGCAAATTCAGACCAGAATGAAGACATAGACAGAAGTTTTCTGAATACTTAGTGCTTTTTAATGATTGAATCATACTGTATTTCTAATATAAACTGGTATTTGTTTTTGTTTCTCTCTTCTTAATGTTAAATACTATGCCTTCAGTGAAGAAAAACAAGTTCTTCCATCAAAAGAAGATGTGTCATGCTGAAGATGTTAAGATCATTATTCTACTGTTGTCTAAGTGAGAATGACTATAAGACATCTTTAGCTAAGAATTATTGGGTGGATTACAGATCTAATAGCTTTTAATTTCTGTAACAATGAGATTACAAAACTCTGTGCACATATACCCCCTTCATGTAATGTGACCACTCTGAGGAGAATAGCTTTGGAAAGGCTGAGGTGGAACGGAAGAGAAGAAAAATAAATAAAGTCTTTTTAAATAACTAAGCACACTCTTTGACCAGCTGACAGAAATTTTTGCAATCTAACCTGTGCTATTCCATTCAGCTGCAATATTTCTTTTTTAGCAGCATTATCTATAGACATCTGCTTCTTAACACACCCACACAAATACTAATTAGTATGATATTGGAATAATGTTCCAAATAACAATCATATTATCTTCAATTTTGATTTGTGGCCTTAGTATGCATATTAAATAATAAACAAGCAGTGAATTATATCTTTTTCAAGTACAAGTCAGGATATGCAGTAAAATGTGGAATTTATAACACAACAAAACATACCTTATTGCATGGGTGCATAAGAATATTTGCAAGCTAAAGGCAAGCCTCATGCTACATGAAAATAAAAGGGTTGTAAATGAAGAGAAAGGAAACACAGTTGTGTTCATATGGGAAATAACAGCACTGTAAGAATCTGAAATTCTTTCTGAACATTTACAATTGATACCCCTTCAAATTGTCAGAAGAATGAAAATCCTCACTCTCATTTGTAATTTATAAAAAATTCCTGTTTCTTTAAAAGAGATTGCTAAGGATGTAGCTGGCAGAGAAAAGTTTTGTAGTATTTCTCATTTCTCCTCTGGTACCCTTAGTGAACTAATGCCTGTGTTCTAGGTGGATTCAAGATGCCATTTATTTTGATAGACAGACACTTTTTTAGGTAAGAGATAAGGAAGGACCTATCTCGTTGTTGGTTTTCTGTAAAGAAAAGAGTATTAGCTTTAGCCTTCTTGATAAATTTCTGATTCTTGTAAAATCTCAGAGTAAATAGTTGTATTCTGCTGTCCTGAATTGTCCACATAATTTCATGTGGATAATGCATTCCTGATCACTTTCTGTTCTAAACTATTGGTTTAATTTATATATGCTAATGAACAATGCCCTGTTTTACTAGTGAATACATTCAACAGTATCTGCAGTAGTTTATGATTTCATAAGTGCTTGGGAGGCTTCAAGATTAAATATGCTATACAAACGAATATACTCTATCATACCTGAAAAATGATGTAAACAGATGTGTCTTTATTAACAAGATATCAGTGACTGAATATCACAAAGCACACATTAAATGTCCCTAACTGGTGCAGCATGACGTATTACTCATACTTTGTACAGTTTCAGTGGGATCAAAAGTTCACCCATACATGCTTGTGACATTTTAATTGTAACCTGCATAATCTTTTCCAAAACTGATGGGATCAGTTATGTGCTTAAACTAAGAAAGGTTCCTTTCCTTAACAGGGCAATTTAACTCTTAGCACTGCCCTGATAGTCAGTCTGATATTCGTTAATTCAGTATACATGAAAAGGTGTTCTCTGATACAGCAAGAAGAGATCTAACAAATCTTAAAATCACGTATTTGCTGAGCAATCAACATTTTCATGGAATGGCCTAAAAATACCCTTGTGTTTTACTCTAACACTCAGTCAAGTAATGTTTCTGTGGTGAATTCCCAGGTTCAAGTACTTGTTTCAGAAATTGAAACTGATTAAAAAAGGGAGGCCAAAAAGGATTGTATAGAGAACAATAAGAAGATTGCCTTACACAATGAAAAATTATTTACTGGAAAATTAGTTCAGGAATTAGGAACCTTTCAACACTGTTTTTCCAACTTTGAAGTATCAAGTATGCACCATAATAAGTGAGAATATTTCAGCTGGAAGGGACCTAAAATGACTATCTAATCCAACTGCCTGAGCACTCCAGGGTGATTATCAGTTAAACCATATTGAGGGGTTGTCCAAATGCCTCTGGAACAGGGAATGTCTTGGGGCATTGACCACTTCTTTAGGAAGTCTGTGGTTTGACCACCCCTCCCAATACAGAAGTGTTTCCTAATGTAAAACTGGAACCTCCTCATGTTGGCTTATTCAATCTTCACCTTCTTGAATAGTAAATAAAATCCCCCAGATTTTAGAGAGATTCTGCTCAGTATAATCTGAAATGTGAAAAGAGCTTTGAAATTGTTTCAATGTCAATCTTTACATTACAGCCTGCAGTATTCTTATTATGCAAGATTTCAGCAAAAAAAACTTTGGACATCTTTGCAATAAATCAATGAACAAACTTTTATGTTCTATTTGTAATTTGTGGTTTGTGGTTTTTTTTCTTTTTAATGTAGTAAAGTAAGGAGGAGAAATGTACTTTATTTATATTTTACTGGAGTTTTGAGACTGTGTAATTCAAATGAAATTAAATACAAAGGATACATTAAAATAATGAACAACTTCTTCTTCAATTTATCAAAATACAGAAAACAAAGAAGAGATTTTTCATTTCATCTATACTGTGCCCAGTTCACAGGCTCAGCTCTGCAAATTTACTCATTGCCCTTAGACCCCTTCCTTCCCAATGTGCAGTGAAAAAGGTCAACCAAATTAAAAGCCATGTGTCTGAGCAGATTCCATTTTGGCTAAGTAAAAGAAGTACAAATATGCAGTGATGAATTTTGTACTTTAGAGGTCTCATATTATTTTTTGAATAGCTACAATAAAAGCATGACATTTTGCCTTTGCTGAATAGAAAAGAATTTTAAATATCCTAGTTTTAATGCAACTGGAGTTGTAAATACACTTACCTCTTGCTAATTTCCTGATCCTAGATAAATATTTTATTATCCTGAGAGGGATGAAAAGGTCTAGTGAAACCCTTTCTTTCAGCTGATTTGCCTGGCTGTGTATCTCGGAACATCACAGAGAAGAGTCTATAGGTTGCAATAGGGAATTATGGATCTCATTCCATTTCAGTTCTTGGGCTCCCCAATATAAGCATTCTGGACTTTCTGGCATACTCTCTAGCCAGTTTCCCAACTTGCCAAAGGGGAATGCACAGATACAAATGATGACACAAAACTTTATAAACATCATCTTCTTTTTAGATTACTAGATTTGTTCAAGAACAGGAAGATGAAAAAAAAAATGTAGTCTTTGTCTAGACAATAACAAAGAGCTTTCCAGACATTTTTAAAATCTAAATAACTGGGCCACTTTTTGCAGCAAAAGAAACTAAAATTAAAAGACAGATTAAATATATAATACCAACATAAAATGATTCCATAGTACTGTTGCAAAAATAGTGTGTTGACTGTGGTGAAACAGATACAGTATTATAAATGGCAATGTTGAGCACTGTAGTTTACTCTTGATTTTAGAGGTGAATGTGAACAGCATTATATTTTCAGAGTTCAAGATTTTCTTCTTTTTCATCAACCACAGGAAAAAAAGTAGCAAATCCTTAGTAATGATTAAAGTGCTGGAGGCACCAGTTACTACAATCCTAAGAGGTGGTCTAAGCTAGTCTGCCTCAGTATGCAGGTTTAATACTTCATAGGTAAAACAATTTTTTTTGTTATGCCTTTTATTGTATTTAAAAACTAATAATGAAAACCATTTGCCAAATGCATGGAGTCTCTGACAGAGGGACACATGTGATCTGCTTATTTACAGCTTGCATGTACAGATGTTCACACTTAGTAAAAGGATTCTTAATAGCATTTTAAAATTAAACATGTGTTGATAATAGGTGTTTCAAACCCAAACAACACAGCTACTAAACTGGTACATGTTTTCATGCCTCACCATGCCTCATGCTCTAACAAAACCCCCCCCCCAGCACTTCAGTTGCATGTACACAAAATAAATGTTATTAAAGAAGACTGAATGAAAACTTTCATTAATTTTTCTGTCTGTGATCTGATTCCAAGTTAAAACATCTAGAATGCTACCAGGTTTATGTAGCCGAAAGCAGAACCACAGTTTGTTCACAGACATTGCTTGCTGTCTGCAATTTTTTTATCCCTTTACAAAACTTTGAACCCCATCCAGCTTTGACACACTGCCTCTTCAGTTAATAACTATCAAGTTTCCCCTTGTCTCCTGTCTACTTTTCTTTGAGGCAATTGCGCACTCAGCACCCCGAGATAATAACACACATCTATAAGATAAAAGCAATGGCATTAATGTAATTGTCTGCCTTTCTCTCTTTAGCCTAATCTTTTTTTTCCTTCAGTTTTGACTGCCTCTGTGACACCTGTTTTTGTCTCCTCTGATCCTACGACAGGTTTTCCGCTGACAAGGTTTTTGCCTGACAGAGATTCTGCCAGACAAGAACATAATAAAATATGAAGAACTGCTTGTCAGAGTTTCTGCCAATGCTCACATGAAATGGGGGGGGGGGAAGGGGGGCGTAAAATAAAAGGAATCCTGATTTTTTTTTTTAAAGGGACCCTATGCTAGTTGCTTTTGGCCTGTCAGGAAAACAGCCTCCCTGGCCAACTCCTGCAAGCCAAACAGGTGTCTTCCTTTATGTTTTCTTTCTATAGAAAAACATTTTTCTTTGATAGTAGAAAACATTACAAAAAAAAAGATTGCAAAAAAAAAAAAAAAAGAAAAAAGAGCCCCAAGTTGTTTCTCTCAGAAATTTAGGTTAGATCTAAGTTTATGTAGTGGTACCTCAAAAACATGTCTTTGATCCAGAACTGACGATCTAAATTAATAACAAAAATAAAATGGTAGGCTTTTTCTCCCCCTTTCTTGTTCACAACAAATTTGTTCAAAGGAACATGCCACAAAGAACCTTCATCCCAAGTTCTCAGAAAAATTTCTGGGCTAGAAACTTCCTACATAGGCATACTGCAGCAATGAAGACACCTGACTATTGGGACCAAAGTAGGGAAGATGAGACAGTCTCTTCTGTGGGCTTTGGACCTTGTAGTTCTCTCTGTCAGTGTGTGCATGGATGCCTATGTAAAAGAGGACTTCGTCTGATCAATCTGATGATTAGTGATGGAGAAACATATGTAGATTAATCATCTGAGCATTCCAACACACAGCTGCTTTTGTGTGTGTTGGTATCAGCAGTCTCCTCAGCTACAGAGAGCAGCTATGGATCCCATATGGAGCCCGTGGTGTCACAGTCCTCAATGCTCCAGTTCTGCCCACCAGCCTGGATTCCAAGTCTAGGGGTCCAAAACCCCTACTAAAGCTGAGGCCTGGACCTTCACTTCCCTCCTAACTACACTGTAGGTGTGTCTGGCTGTAGTTCTGACTTCCAATTACCCTCAGACCCGTGTTACCGCCTGGTCTTCAATCCCATTTTTGGCCGCACCTTCTTTTGTTTCTGATTGAAGCCTGTGGATGAACCCTTAACCTGACTATATTCCCTTGCTATGCCTGAGATTGTTAATGGACACAGTTACCAGCACCTCATTCAGTCTGCCATGACCTCAAGGAACTGTGCTCTTGGTCCAGGCATGAACAGTGTTCTCATTGCCTTTGACTGCTGGCTCAGACATTTTGGTTGGACAGGTCCACTTTTGCTGGTCCTTGACACACAGATTAATGATGTCATTGTTGAAACCTACAATCTATAATGGAAGACACTAAATAAATATTCTCTATTACTTTGATTAGTCATTCATCTTGAACTTTCCTGTCTCTTGTCTCCAAAGCTAAATGTCCCCTTCCTATTAGCCATTAACATCTTCTTAAAACTATTCTCTCCTTTAATAATGGTATGATGGGCTTTAATATGTATCTTAATCATCCTAACAACATTTGGTTGACATACGGTACATAGTCAGACACAAGCACATTTGGGAGTCCTGGACTGTAGTCTGGATTTGGAGGATTTCCATCTTAATCCTAATATACCTCAATTCCATTAACTGTGATTCACAGTTTTACAGAAATTCTAAGTGGGAAGGGATTTCTACAGATTGTCCGGTGCAGTATTCTAATGAAAGCAGGGCTTTAGTTATCTTTGGCTCTGCCAAGACTTGTCTTTGATATTTAAAGGGGGGGAATTCCACCTCTTCTCAGGCAACTTATTCCATCTTTTGTGCAGCCTTGAAAACTGTAATGCAAATACCATAGGCACTGCCCACCTGCTAATATCATTCTGTTTGAATGGAGTCCTGTGTCATAGACGTATTTCACAAAGGCAAGCCAAGACAATGGTGGTGTTTCAATTTAGGGTGTAACTCTGGTTCAAGCCTATGATATGCTCTCCCACATGTGCTAAACCACCTCAGTTTTTCCAGGAAAACCTGCTGTTCTAAGTTTGCTGATTGCTGAAGATGTTCAGACCCTGGGAAGGCCGGTTCATAAAAATAGCTCTACCGTTCATACACATCAGTTTTACCCATCCTAATCCACGTACTCTGATCATTTCACAAAGGTTCTGTTAAAAATACTTTGGAAAAATTGACTGTAATCAATTAGAATACAATTAGAAAAGTCTCTGAGACTCATGTTATACATTTCTTGTATCATCTTTTCTCTTTCTGAAATCCAGATGGAAATGAGATAATTGAGTAACACTATTGTCTGCTAAATTAGTCTGGGGCAAGTGTCCTCATAATGCTATAGCTCAAAATGAAATTCCTCCTAGAAGGTAAAAAAAGCTTTTCTGTTCAATTTCCCATTTGCAAAACAGAAAGCTGAGGTAAAGTTACCCATGGTATTATCATTTAAACATCTGAAAGCAGTATGAATTTTTTATTCTTGCAGTCAAATCCCATTTTAACCTTATGAAACTATGTGGAATGAAGTAGTAGGGTTTGTTTCACTTAGAGCTGTTTCAATTTGTGTTCTGCTTAACCTAGTGAACTCTAGTTAATTAGGATGTTCCTATAAACAATTAAGCTTCTTGTAGGATCGTTAAGAAGATATAAAAATTTATGATGTAATAAACTGTAATAAAATGATAAAGTGGTTAGCACATCACAGTAATTCATGTGCAGCAGCATAGGTGTTAAAAGAGACAAGTAAGCAGGTAATGTCACTTAAACATCCTGGAGTGGATGCATGTTAAAGAAGTTCACCACTGCTTCCCCACAAATCTGTTGGTCATTTGAACTCCCAAGACTCACAAGATTTATCCTGCTCGTTTGGGAATCAAGCAGTGATCACCAGACACTCTTTTGCTCCCATCTGAAGCTATGCCATGTAGTGAACTTGTTATCACCATTTAAAGGGCTCAAGATCATGGATTTCACTGACTGCCTTTCCAAAAGGAAGCCTCTACACTGACTAGAAAGAAGAATTCCAGGTGCTAATTTAAAGTCATTGTTTGTTCCATCTTGCACACAGCAAATCTGTTTGTTTCCTTCTGGATTCTCTCCTTAAGAAGACAGGATAAGACATCATTGCTCAAGACATCTCCTAGAATTTTAATCTCTTGGTATTGGGTGTGCTAAATGAGATTAGGCCTTCTCCGTAAAATGTAAATTCAATAATGATGGGCATCCAAATAACAATATCTTGCACTTTTGAAATACTTTTAGTCTAAATGTCTGTGGGCATTTTATAGCTAATCAAGGGCAATCATAATTTTAAAAAGTATATTTCAGAGTTGCCACTTAGTATCTGATGATATTAATGACAATTCTGTGAAAGCATAAAGTGTGATTACTATTTAAAAGTTTTTCAGAAAACAAAATATTCACAACGAGAAAATATTTCACTTTTAGTCGTGAATATAGGCCAACCTAGCAGAAACAGGCACTGTGCTTCAGAATTGGTCTGAAGCCTGTTTAGGGGTTACCAGACACTTGATCAGACCTTAGCTGAATGATTAACGTCTGGTCAGCTATAATCTCACCTGACCATGTCCAAAGGACATTGGCTTATTCAAACCCAGGAATGTAAGCTAATAAAGTTGGGGAGAAGCGGAAAGGTCTAGCTTCTTCCCAACAGAGTTAAGCTGTCCTGGGGGTGGTTAGGAATAAGAGAAAAAAGTATTTTAAACTGAACAGATTCCCAGGAAAATCCAAGGAGGTACAGGTGTGAACACATGTAAGGTAGAGCCTGTGATTTACCCCTCAGGAAAACATTACTTGACACCTGAGGGCATCAAATTTGCATGAGGATTAAACTCATGACCATATGGTTATATAAGTATCAGCTAAATACAAGGATGAAAAAGGAAGGCTTCTTATTAGTTCTTGGGGCATCTAAGATTTATTTCTTTTCTGTCACTTCTGTCTCATAAACCTTTGAAACAATATTATTTGTCTTGGATGCCCTAATATCTGGATTTGGTTTCACCTCAGCTTGACTTGCACTAAGGGTGATATCAGAGTAACCCAAAGCAAACACATCATTCCTACCAATGTGGCAGGCTTTAAAACCAGATACTGGGTCAGAGTGCCCACAAGATAACAGTGCATTTTCTCTGCTGCATTGGCTGCTTTGGGAAATCCTGCTGAAGGGAAGCATAAAGGAATGGCTCAGGCAGAAGGGGGGCACTTAAAAAAGTGTTTACCAGTAATGAAGGTTAATCTTGTAAGGTTCCTGGAAGCAACTGAGTAATGAAAAATATGCCTCCGCCTTCAGGGCCAAAAGAAAGTTATAACAGATGGATTAAAATGATCTTGTCAGTGAAAGACAAGAAAAGCCAGACTACATCTAAACCAGTTTTACTTTAAAAGTTGTAAAAAGCTAGCTTTCATTATCAATGAGCTGCAGAGAATTACTTTGCTAAAAATCTACAAATAACTTAAAAAAGAAAAATTATTTTCTCAAGTAATTTTAAAGCATTTCAAATAATTAAATAAATTGAATGGAAGGAAAGAACCATGTTTGATATGATAAATTGTGATAATTTTTTATATCCTATCAGACAATAAAGAATTAACCCCATTATTTTACTAGTCAACTATAATTACATTTCTCTCTTCTTTTTTTTTTTTCTTTTTTTTCTTTTTTAATATTTACTCTCTGCTTAAAAATCTCCATTTTTAAGTCAAGAACAACATGGCAATTCTGCCAGGTTTAGAGAGACTCTAAGATCAGTGACATGTTTTCATTTTGTTTTATTTCGTTAGGGATTATCTTTGACTTTGCAAACCCGGATTTCTTTCACTTAACATCTTTGGAGTGAGACAAATATAGGAACTCAGACAAATTTTATTTCAACACAGGTTTCACTCTCGTCTCATTCCCATGCAGCTCACATTTAATTCTAAACCTTCTTCCTAGATCAAGTCCTTTCAAAAACTTCAGGGTGAGAGAGACATGTCAATTCTAAAATTTCCACAGCCTTCTTCTGTTTCTTTTCTTTATTTTTATTTATTTCCATCTATCCTTCCTTTCCTTTGTTTTCATTTCATGTTTCTTTTACCTGAAAATTTCATGACCTACCATGTAGAAATTCAGAAAAGTCAACTATTCTAAATGAAGAAGTCACAGTCATGTTATGCATCTGACTTTATGACATTCTCTATTTTCTAGTGGAGGTCGTTGTTTTGGGGGATTTTTGTTTGTTTCTTTGTGTTTTTGTTTTGTTTTTGTGTTTGTTTTTGTATTTGTTCTTTTTATGGGGATATTGACACTAAAATAAGTAGAATAAATGTCAGAAATAATAGCTTTAGTCCACTATAACTTATGCCACCTTGGCACATTTTTTTCGAGCAAAACAGTTATGAGAGAAGGTAAGACTGTACTTGATTGATATTATATTGGGTCTTTTGATCTGTTGGATGAGGTATAATAAGAGTTTCTGCTAGAATATGGTAGTTGTTATTCTGACAGCAATGAAAATCACAAAAGAAAAAATGCAAAGTCAATGAAATCACCATCCATTTATTGCAGATTTTCTTAATTCCTTTCCTCACAGGCTAAGATACTTTTGCTAGATGAAGTGCATGGCAAGTAGAGTGGGGATTTTTCATTATTTACAATAAATTTTAAGTGATTTTTGTGCTAAAGAGAGTAATATATCATGACTATCTTCACAGCACAGTATGCTTCTTCTAACACTACAAAAATAGCAGGAGAACAAACCAAGCACTCAAGAAAGTCTTATTTTTTGTAGTCATCTAAGTACCATATTATTTAAAATCCACAAAATACCAATTGCCTGGGTTAAAATAAATTCTCCTTTAAAAATTGACTATTAAGATTTTAATGAGATTTTATTTTCCATATGGACTATACAAAGTATCTTTACCATTAAAAAAGAAAGAAGTAAAGACAGACTTTATCTGTTTGACTGCTTAAAGTCTAAGAAATGGCTTATCCAATTTAAACCATTTAATTTTTAATTTGGAAAATAAATTCCCACCCAACCTGACAATATGAAAGCCAGGCTTCAGCTGAAAACAAGTGAAAACAGTCTAGTCATCCAAATCCCTTAAAATACTCAGATTCATCCTAGCACCCATTCTCCATGATGCACAGCAGTACTTGATAATGCTGCTATGCTCTGTGCAACTTTTGGCTTTGGCCATAGAAACACTGATGGTAGGATTGCCAGTGTAGTACAGGGGTCGACAAGGCAAACTTTTGTCAACAGAAACATTTATCTGGCCACAAAAGTACTTTCTAATGTATCTGTTCATATAATTGCAATCCTGCCTTTGGCAACTCCAGACGGGTGCATCTGAACTTGTAGCAAACCTTTTCTTTCAAGAGGTGTGCAGCTTATTTTAGATGAGCGACAGAAATCACGAGAAAGACAATGGAAGCAAGAGAAAAGAAAACAGGCCAGCAGTTGCTAAGTGCAATAGTGCAGTGGTGGCTTTTACAACATTTTAAATGGCAGCTATTAAAATGAATTAACTCCACACAGATTAGTCAAGTACAGCATGAGAAGACTGCAATTCTAAGCTATTTTTTGATCTATTCCGTTAATTATGATTCTAGGTTATCAGAACTGAATAAGCACAGCACTTGCTGTTGGAAACACCTATTCTTTGGTAATTACATCATGTAAAGCACTACATCATGTTTCAAGGAGCCGAGTTGAAATTCATTAATAAAAATCATGAGGAAACTCTTTAATTAAAGCAGCAGGAAATACTATTTGCATTCAAGGAAAACTTCGGAAAGTACTGAGCTAACAGTTTTAAAGCAAAGGACTTCTTAACTGCAACCTGATTTTAGTAATTTTGAAATCCAAGTGCTACGTTGCAGTGAATTGATCTCTCTTCCGAAAGCTGCCCTCAAAATCCTCAAAAACAGCTAAGATCAAGAATTGAAGAAGATACATCATAGTGTCCAGAAAGTAATTTATAAGACGATGCAAAACATATATCTGGCTTGTTTCACTCTGCCATAAAATGTAAATACTCCAGATGAATGTACACAAAGTGCACTAAAAAAAAAAATCAGAGCATTATTCACGTGGCACAGTAGCAAAACAAACACTTCCTAATAATATATAGCTGTATTCAGTTTTCTATTTGGAATGTTAAGCACTCAGGTATGGGAGCAGGTGGTGTATCCCTAATCATCACATTCCCCTTTCAACTTTCTAGATTTGTAAAACAGGGACACTTCTATTATAGAAACTGTGGTAATCTCAGATCACCGTCATATTTTCTGATTTTGAATTCAATCACTTCACAGAGAAGAATCACTTCACAGGGAGAAAAATGTGATTATACTTTTCCAAAATGTACTCATTAAAAAGAAAATTCAGGATGTCCATGTGCCAGAATCTCAGTGCTAGGCTCTCAGTTTCTATTGTTCATCAGGAGGACACCCTGGAAAATAGCTAGACAGTGCTTCCCTATCTTTGGATCAGCAAAACCTCAGATGCTGATTCTACAAAAAATCTGAAGAATGCCTGAACCATACAAATTTTGGGAGGTTTAGTGATTCTTCCAAGAAATGTGAATCTGGTTATTCTGTGACTGAAAATCTGGGAAATAAGAGTAACAAAGATAAAATATGTCCCTAGATAATCTAGTATATAACAAACCTGCAACCAGCTACCAGATGGGTGGTGTTAGGGCATTTCCAGGCAGCCTGGAGGCATGGACTTCATGGTACCTGAATACTTGCTTTCCTTTCCATATATGTGAATGCTTTAAAAACTTCTCTGTCAATCTCTGTTGAATTTTTTGAGCATTCACACTTGTCATATGTCAGCACATTCAAGCACAAAACCACACAGACATGAACTAAATAAATAGAGATCAAGTATATCTTAGGAGGAAAGTAATAACCTTTCACCCAAAGTCTCATCAAAATAAAATTCACAGAATATAAGCCCCTGAACATCTGGCAGAAGTGGGGAATGAGGACAGTGCTTGCTTAGGTGCCAATAGCATAGATTATTAGAAGAAAACTCCAGTAGCAATATCTTCGGCACACATAGTGATCTTATCCCAACATGTGAGATCTGAAAGTTTGACAGTGGTAAATTTGTATTTCCATTAGGCCCCATGACTTATTGGCTGATGCTTTTTTGCAATACAAACTCTGCTGTGCAACCATACTGTAAGCTTTTTGCCTTTCTGTTAAGCCCTACTAGAACTACATTATTTTCTGAACACTACAATGTTCTTTTGAGCTGTACACAAGCTGTTGAACTCCTGTGGCACTTGAAGCTATCACCAGAATAACAGACTCTTACTTTTTCATCCTACAAATCACTGTAAAAAACCCATGTGCATGCATACGCATGCACAAACCCAGATTGTGCACACATGCATGTGTAGACAAAGAGGTACCACTATTGTCTGTATTCAGTCCAGTTATTACTATTTAAAGATACTGGTAAAGATGGACGGAATTGAAAAAACAAGCCCGGAACAGATATTTCTTACCATGTGCCACCCAGCCATGTTTACACTGATCACAGGTTCTCAGGTTAATCTTCCCTGGCTGAAAACATTCACATGTGCAATTTACCAGTGTACAGCGGATGGCCTGGAAAAAGAAACAGAAAACACATGTTAATGTATTTCTTCCTGCTTGTACAAATTTGTTGTGATGGTTAGAATGGTATGAACTGTATAGCAAAACCCAGCCTCCCAACATTCAAAGCCATGCTCCTTTTTAAAGTAGAAATTAATTGTCTTTCAACACCAAGAATATGTCAGTATGTCCCATGGAGAGGAATATATTCCTAAAATCTTTAAAAGATTTGCTCTATTTTCTTTAGGAAAAAAAAAAGTTGTTTGGATGAGGATGCTGTAGGAGTTCCATAAACGTCCTGGTTTTATATCAACATCATGAAGAAAAGAAGTTACTAGTGATGTCTTACCATTGGAGCATACCAGTTTCAAATCAAGAAACAAAAATATATGGAAAGGAAAACTACAGATATATTTCCCCTTCCCCCATGGAATTCAAAGGGTTTTTTTGAATTTCCTTTTTGGGGTTCACCTAAGACATAACTCCACTGCAGAAAGAAGTAATGGATTTGATATGTTCCCAAAACAGAATAAAATGATCAAGGTACAAGAATAGGACTGGTTCATAAAACGTGCTGTAGTTTGCCTTTACATCTATCACTTTCTCCAATATCTAGGCATACCCTTTAACCTCTTAACACTCACTCATCTGTTAAACATGTATTTTTCTGTTTCAAAGTAGCAATGCTAAAACTCCAATCCCATGCAGAGATCTCAAATTTGCTAAATAATACACCTTCCTTAATAATACACTTTCTCATCTTGCTTTTAAAATTATTTCAAAAATTACACAGGTTTACTCTGACAAGGGCTAGCTACATCCACAGAAAAGTGAATATAAATTGAATGAGACTCTTTCTAATGTAACAGACATATGTTTTTAAATAGTGTAGAAGATGACCTGTGCACTTCAAACTGCTACTAATAAATTTATGGCATGCATTTAGATGTAATTTGCATGGAGATTTCTCAGACAGAGAGGCTTATTGTGATCATTCACAGATTAACAATCTACTGTAACTACCAGAGCTGCCAGGAAAAGATATCTCTATAGATTTAGATGCAATCAATGATTACTTGGGGGGCTAAGGTGGGGGAAGGGTGCTTGGTACGCATTGCTTCTTCAGAGATACTGAAGAATTATGAAGACTCTTGCCTTTTCCCAAGAATTAATACACACACTCACACATACTTTCCATAACAAAAATAATTATCTTAACTGTAGTGACTTAAAAAAAATTACATTCAGCATTAGCTAGGCCCGGCTAAGGTCCTTGGCTGCTGACAGTGTAAAAGCCTCAGAATTATTTAAATGGTTGATCCCTTTACTTATTTATCTACATCAGACAGAAATGTAAAGACATTTATAGTTCATGGATACATTTAATATACATATTTCTCTGACAAATTTCTGTTACAAGTGTCTTTTATTCCTCTTATCTTATCTGCCCCTTTACAACCTTTTACAATCAAAAATCTAGTGGGGAAAAAAAATCCTGCTCTATTATGCCTGACACTTCAGGGCCTCAGTCCCAATGTCACCTGTCCAACTACTCATTAGCCAGTGTTATAAAACACTGCTCTATGGATGCGTGATTAAAAGAATTAGTAATATGAAATATAAGGGTACCAAAGAAGTGCTGACCATGCGAGAATAATATATGTGTTTGTGGGTTATGAGAAAAAAAATCTCCTGGAAGGTCCTGTTTCATGTTCAATAGTTTATTGACTTGGTAATATATCAGGACTACACTGGTCAGTAATGGTGTTCTTTTGCTAATATGTTCATTAATTAATGAACTAAGTAATTAATTGTACTGCAAGAAGGAGGTCTTACAAAATCGTATTCTTATTTTACCATAGAAGATCTTCTCACATTCACCACCTTTTTCAGGTGTCTGCACCAATGTGACATACATTTGTTGTATTTGACATTATTTTGATTTTTTCATGTGTCACTTACAGTACATGTAAGAGGTATAATATAGTGCAGTACATGTACTAGATGAAACTCTGACACTTGGAAGAGCTGCTTTATTAAGGCTCATCAGCATTTCCATTACAACCCTATCTACTTTTGGCCTAGAGGTCAACAGGTTGCCTGTAAAAATTTGATTCAGCTTGAACCTGAAATACGATGTTTCAGCCTAAGAGTAAGTTTTATTACACATATTCAAAAATTACCCATTTACCCACTATAGATTATAAACTGGGGGGAAAAGTTTAGATGTGACATGTTTCTTTTCCTCTTCCCTGAGTTAAAGAGAGTATTGATGATGCAAAGTGTTGAACCAATTAATTAACATGATTTCTATCTTTTAGACATATTGTCCAAAAAATTCACTCAAATTTTTCAGAAACATGAAAATATCAGCTTTTTCTTCCAATAAATAAATCTGGAAAGTCTTCAAATAAAGACATGCATTTTTGTAAAGTAATAGGGATTGGCATGAGAAAATCAAAAGATAATTAGCATGGCCAAAACATTCAGCCTGCACTTACTTGGCTGCGTTTTCTGCCAAGGGTGTACGTTGATGACAGGTTGTAATTTGGTTTCAGTAGTTTCCCATTCCACCACAGAGAATCCCATGCATACTTCTGAATGATGAGGGCTACCCCTCAAGCTGCAAGATGCTCATTTAGGACTGGAAATACTCATTCTAATTCATGTTCTGGTACGATCTTGGGCAAATTATTTTGCTGTTATTTCCCTAAACAATAACTAGACACAATGACAACTTGTTGCCAGGGCAGATGCAACATAAATTTGTAGGCATTCTATAGTAGTAGAGGCTATTGAAAATCTCACAAAGAATTTTATCTTTATTTCAAAGATTAATTTTGCACTTTCCTCAATTAATTCAGAATTATTGCAATTACCTGAGATCCCTACAATACCCAACATGAAGCCAATGTAACTCAGTGACGAGATTATTCAAGATGGTGAAAACAGTGTGTGATCCTACACATAGGGTCTGAACACTAAGATTCATCAACATGAAAGAAGGTAGTGTCCTTGAAGACCTTCACAATGCATCCAGCAAATTTACTGTGCCTTGCAAAGATATCACAATCACAAACAGTATTTTTCGACTGTTTTTCAATACTATTTAACTTGGGAATACAAGTCACTGACAGCTTTTGCAACAGGCTCAGCAATGCCAGAAGGGTAGGTGAAGATGAATGTGGCATAGATTAACTTTAGAACCCAAAGTTTTAATGAGGACCTCCATTTGCCAGCAGCAGCATTTTAAGGTACAGTAGCTGGTGCTCTTGTAGGTACCAGAGTGCGTTGGTGTAACTGTGGTTGGACGTCTGGTACTGCTTAATTTTAAAGGGGTGGGGTGGGAAGTGGGGATAATAAAAACATCCTGGATGTAGCAGCTAAATATGGCAAACATTGTTCCAACCCGTTAAAGTGTAGGTATAAAAATCCAAGGGTATGCCAATGTCAGAATTTTGACAGAAAGTGCTTCTGAAAGAGTTTTGTTAGGCATTCCAGAAGTCACACACTGTAATTCTGCCTTCCCAAGATTTTGATAAAAAGTTTATGTAATGGGATTTTGCATACTACACTATTTTCTAAGGAAAGAAACTGAAATTTTCCCTGACTGAGATTTTCCTCAGAAACTTCCCCAAGAAAGGCAGAAGGAAACAGAAGGAAAAGAAACCAATGAATAGTGAAACGAATATTAAAATCAGCAGACACAGCGTCCCCCATATTAGCTGATAAGCAACCAAGTATTTAGAAGACAACTTGCAGGTTAAGACCTTAAGTACACAACAAAACACGGTTTCCTAAATACACCTCCTCGAAAAATGCATGCTCTTATATTTTACCATGTCAATGGCCTGCAGTTAACAGGAATTCTCAGACATTTTTATTCATCACTTTCACTGAGTTCCTAACATAATGCTTCTTGTATTTCTATCAAAATCACAATGACCCTTGAGGACCTATGCTGGAAATGGACTGGACTTCAGCAGAATAATTTAAAATAGTTTATACTACTGATTCCTTAAATCCAAAAATTTTAAAATTGGAATTGAGAAATATGCTGCAGCTCTCTTTGAGATCGTCTTCCTGCAAAGCATAATGCAAAAAGAAAGGAACTTTACCTAATATTAAAGCATGATGTCTAGTACACCTATGCATAAGTTTGTATGGCTATTAAAACATGTTAGACCTGACTTCTGTGGGTTTCTCCCAGACCAAGGATATTAATTTAATATTGTTTGGGTGATTTGATTATGTCTAAAAAGTAAACATTATTCACATGTTACTAGAAATAGCCTAGAGCAGTAATGGAAAAATCAATCTTTCTGGCTATTCTGCAGAGCTTCCAAGAGATGAGAGTCAATAACCTACCATGAAAGGGATCACATTGTGGGAGAAGAAGGAGAACATGTAAATAAGAGATATGACTCCTCCTCTGGCGTACTTAGAAGTGATCACAGAAGATGGAGGCAGTTTTCAATGATGCAACATTCCGGAGAGACAGATAAGTTTTGTAACAAAACTTCATAATGTAACTAATGATGAGGCTTTAAGAGTTCTATGAGGTTGAACAGCATCTTACTGAAGTCTCAGCCACAACTTTTCATGCGGTGGCAGTGTTATCAGAGTCTTATTCTTAATGTCCTTGCCTCACCTTTCTCAAGTGCAAAACGGTCTTTAAAAATGTCTCCTTTCCAGATCTATAATATATCACCGTGCACCCGAATACATAACGGAGTCAACTGTACTCCCCCTCTGCATTGATGTTCCATCTACCTTTCTGATGCGTCTCCCATACATTTATCCCACAGAGCACACACAATCTAAATCCACTGTTACCAGTCGCAGAAGCATGAGGCTTGAGGAAAATTGGGTCACGTGAAATCTTTTTAGTGGGACTGCAAACCAGGAAACTGGTGCATAAGTGCAGTTCTTCACAGCTGCATTAAAATCAATAAGACTAAGAGAGTATGCACTCTACACAAAGGTGTTAGCTAGCAAAGATGCCGTGGGTTTAAACACACACAAATACCCATATGTATACTTGAAATTTAGATTTTGTATAATGGCAATTCACAAGTTCTATGTATTTTTGTAATATAGGCAAGAACTTGCCATATTTAATTAACAGAATAAATCTCATTTATGATTTTAAAGTCAATAACAGTTCAGGTGTTGTATGCCAATGAACGGAATATTTGCATGAAGTTATAAGAAATGTTGGAAAAGCAAAAAGCACTTTTTGCAGCTCATGTCTCAACTTTAAGAGTAATCGAAATACAACATATTAAATTAACATTTTCTATCCATTGTCAGTTTTACTCTGTATTGCAAATGAAAATTACATAATTTTAAACTAATATTTTATTGAAAGTAAGTAACACTCTCATTAGGAGAACAATTTGAAGCCATACAGCACATGATCTTGAGACATGATGGCACACCATAATAATCAAACTTAGACTCATCAAAGACTAATGAGAAACACAGAGATCCCCTCTCGTTTTGCTGTATGTTGACCCACGACAGAATAAATTATGAAGCAGAAGACAACAGATAAGTTCTGCAAGTGTTTCAACACTTTTTTAACAGAAAATCTCCTCTGCCATTAATTTTTGATTCTGTTTCTTTGTTATAATGCAAAGAAGATAAGATCTGTCTATCTGACATTATTGCTGACCACAGGACTGTACCATACTACAGTTCTAGGTTCTGAGTTTTTCTTTCTTTTTTAGAGCACATATAGAGCTCTCTAAAAAGCTCTTTAAGAATGTCACTTCGTTTCTTTACTATGTCATGAATCCAAACAAATATTTTTTTCCTGCCAATTAAGTACTTTTTTAAAAGTGAATTCACACTATTTTTAATACTGGCAAATCAGGAGTAGAATACAGTTTATTTTCAAATTGACACCAAAAGGAGGATCATTTGTACACTGACATTTAGGAAATGCACAATGTCACCTTCCTGTGATGAGACTGGTATTATAGGAAACTGTTTTGGTTTAAACCTAGCCAACACTTAAGCCCCACACAGCTGTTTGCTCACTTCCCTCACAGTGGGATGGGGAAGAGGAAAGTAAAAGTGATGAAATTTGTGGGTTGAGATAAAGACATCTTAGTAGGTAAAGCAAAAAACCCAGAAGCAAAATAAAACAAGGGATTCATTATGCCCCTTCTCACGTATATTTTAACTCCTAAGAGAAAAGGAAAATTGAGGTGGAAGTGCTTGTTGCACTTTCTTCAGAATGAAGCAGACACGTTTCTGTCTCTTCAGGGGGGCCATATACCTCTATCACATCATTCTGGTACAAAAATGTTTAGATGGGTAATTCTGCAGCTGGAACACTGGACTGGCAGAGAGGGAATGCCTTGATACTGATCCTCGGTCTGTCCCTTCCATAGATTCATTTACTTAACCACTCAATCTATAACTGCCCAATCCGAAAAAAATGAGTAATGCTAATATACACCATTTTCAGAGATAAGGCTAAACAACTGCTCACACAACATGGTGAGGTATGAGCGAAAATGTAAGGCAGAAACATTCAGCATTATTATTTCTTCTGTTGGCACAAAAATGTTAACAGATTTTTTTTAATGATGCAAATTTACTTTGATTTACCACTGGCAAATGAATGACTTTATACATAGGAATCACCTAGAGAAAATAATTTTAATTGATAAATGACCATTACTAACTTCAATACTGAGAGCCTAATAATGCTTTGCCCAAAACAAAAAACAGTAAGGGGACATCTACTTTGCATTTGAATGGTCTGAAACATCCATGTAATGCTATGATATTTTTGGTCACTCTCCCATTTAGAGATACTCAAATATCTTCTGAGTTATTCACTGCATTTCAGTATTTTATTAGCAGTTTCACATCACATTATATTAGTATAATTTCTTACTTGTATTTATTTTCAGTAAATGCAATTTGAAAGGTAATAATATTGTTATATTTCTCTGTGGCATTCAAGAAAACAGTTACTAATATAATATGAAGGGAAGGATGCTAGCAAGAGAGAAAGCTGTTAATAGGATAAAACAGCTTTTCCTGGAGTAAGGAAAACCTAGTCTTTAAACAGTCTTAGAAAACTGTTTTCTAGTTTTCTTGAGAAAGAGCTGCTAAGTGAATGGGGAATAAGAAGAGAAAGAAAAAAAAACCATTTGTAGTCTCACATTAATTTAGGAGTTGCTCTTCAGTTCTACCCCAGACACTACCAAAAGTAGAAACCTGTGTCAAGGAATGTTACCTGGACTTTTCTAGTGAAATATAATGCAGAATATATATTTCATTTTTCAGGAAGTTTCTGTAGAACTTTCAGGCTGCTTCTATATGCTCAGCTCACAGGGCTACCTACAGGATACTCTACAAAGACTGCAGGTACAATATCACTCTATGTTTCTATAGCATGTAAAACTAGCTGGAGGGTCTCAGGCATCAAAATTATTTGCACTGAAAAAATTAAGACTGACAAGTGCTTCTTTGCTTAAATTTTGAAGATAAAACATAGTTGATTTAAGAATGAGATTCTCTGTACCCAAGAGCCTATTAGCAAATACAGATATTTATTCTTACAGATGAAAACCAGATCTGTGCTATGAAAACAACACTGTCACTGGAGTTCAGCCACATATATATTGCCAAGGCAGAGGCCAGTGTCAGATAGGTGTCCAACACGAATGGATGCACCTGCAAGAAGTGCCCTTCCCTAACAATGACTGTTCTAGAGAATAAAACTGCAAGCTACACCTAGGCAGTCATGCCAAGTAACCACAATTCACTCTGTTCTTTAGAGAGCACAGGAGGCAAGTCGCTTCCACTGGTTTTACTGGCCTGTCCTGGACCTATGATTTACTCTGCCCTGGTGAGACCCCCCCTGGAGTTCTGCATCTGTCTCTGGAGTCCTCAGCAAAGGAAGGACATGGATCTGTTGGAGCAAGTCCCAAATAAGGACCACAAAGATGATCAGAGGGCTGGAATACCTCTACTATGAGGAAAGACTGACAGAATTGGCATAGTTCAGCCAGTGGAAGAGAAAGCTCCAGTGAGTATTTATAACAGCTTTCCAGTACCTAAAGGGGCTTGGAAGAAGGCTAAAGAGGGACTTTTTACAGGACATGTAGTGATAGGACAAGGAATAATAGCTTTAAAATGAAAGAGGGGAGGTTTACACTAAATATAAGGAAGAAATTTTTTTGAGGAGAGTGGTGAAACACTGGAACAGGTTGCCCAGAAATGTGGTGGATGCCTCATCCCTGGGAACATTCAAAGTTAGGCAGGAGAGGGCTCTGAGATACCTGATCTAGTTGAAGATGTACCCGACCATGGCAGAGGGTTAGACTAGACAATCTTTAAAAATTCCTTCTACCCCTAACCACTCCTTGAGCCCATGACTCTATGAAAAGTCCAGGTGATATTTCTCTGGAAAACAAGTGCATCTTGCTGGCAACCACATTGGAGAGAGTATACTGAGATTCCTCATTGGTATGAGCCTTGCTATTTGCAATAGACTTCTACTACCTTATAGCAGATGTTTCAGAAGAAAGTATGCAAACCAATAATTCAAAACTTGTGATGTAAAAATTAAAACTAAATATGCTCCAAAAGTTTATTTTCCCTCTAGTATCTTAAAAAAGACATAGAACCTGTGGATGTAACAGGAACATGGAATGAAATTGTCAACATTTTTTTTACATTATGTGGACTATTGGATCAGTAATCGACAAAAAGGGATTTTTTTCAGTAGATTATAAGTGGTTAAAAAAAAGTTACTTAAATCTATTAAATGAAATAACAAATCTGTTAAGCCTAATATCTGTTCATCATCTATTGTTTCTCCACAAATCCATCAGATGATGAGATCATTAAATGTCTTAAAGGTGATCATATAAATAATTTATAACCTCTAGACTAGTTTTGATCAACTTCAGTTATAGTCTGCCCAGTAAAAACTACAAGAGAAAAGATGTAAGTATGCAAAAATATCACTTCTAACAAATAAATAGGGAACTTTATAAGAAAAATGTAAATATCCACTCAAAATTATGTTAGCAAAATCAGTTAGATTTTTTTATTTTCCACCTTTTTCTTCCATAAGTTGAAAGAATAAGCAACATCTGATTTAAACAAAGTAAAATGCAGCATGGCCCATGGAATATTTCATGGCCCATGGCCTATTTCTTTCTGTCAATTTATTCAGGATTCTTCTTAAAGAGTATCAAATACGCATTGTTTATTGTCTAATCTGCTCTTCAGGAAGTTTTGCCTTTCAGGATTTTCTTTCCTTCTCAGACATTATTGCTTTCTGGATTCTAAATTATGGTTTTTCAATTTGGAAAAAACAATTATGTGGATTTTCACTGCACTGTGCTGCATCTTAGCCACTGAAGATAAATATGAGTTCTACAAAAGTTACATAAAAGAATTATAATGAAAGATTTCATTGTTTTGAAAAGAATTCTAAAAAGAAAATAATGTCTTCTGTCTCATCAAGGTCAACACTCCATACTATGTGCCCTCTTCTTAAGTTATACCCTAAAGCAATAACTTCTTATTTACATTAATAAAATACTCAATCCTGTACTATTCCTTCAGTGACCAACCCTGTCAGCCACAAAACTGATACTTTAGGCAAATAAGAGCAAGAAAACCACCCAATCTTTTTTTTGCCTCACCCCCAAAAAGCCAGACTAATAAGAGAAAATTTTTCTCCTCATTAGATGAAGTAATTAATTATTTAAATATGCATTTCTTTTATTAATGTAACTTTTAAATTTTGCCTCTTTGGTACTTCCTGAAAACAAAGAAATGTATTTTTTTTCATGAACATTCACTAAAGTATATTCTATTCCTTCACCTTATGTAAAAGAGAGAAGAATTCCAGTAAGTGTGAAATATGTGTCTCTTTGGCCAGAATGGAACATGAAAAAAAAAATTCATATATATATAATAAAACCAGAGAGACACAGAGAGAGAGAGAGAGAGAAAAGAGGGAGAAGGGGGGCAGGCAGTGGAGGGAGAAATGTTATTGGTTTTCTCAGAAGGATTTTCTTTTATACATAGCTTTATCCTATAATTTTGTCCCTGTTGGGCACACTGCCTAAATTTAAACACAAACAGTCAAGCAATGAAGAAACATTACCACATTTACTGTGAACAAAAACTCCCAGTTGTACAGTGAAATTTTAATACATTTCAACTTATCTCTTTTACTAATGGGGAGAGTACAAACCCTGCAGGAATTCGCTCTGCAAACTGGTAATTACAGTAGACTCACTTTTTTATAATGCATATGTATAGTCAGACACAAGAAACATAGCTGCCCTTTTGATGTAGGTTACAATAGGAATGTTTAAAAAAAATTATGAAAACCTCCTGCAATTCTAAAGGAATGCATTATTTTTCATGGGAAGTTGTCCTTTAGCTATACAAAAGAACACAAATATATATAGTACAATATAATACACACATATTCACTTGCTTTTATAATCTGAAGCACAACCTTTATCAGGCTGTCCCTTTTTTTTAAGTAGGGTCTTTTTGTTTTGTTTTGTTGTTGTTGTTGTTTTCCTAATGTACCTACTGGTACAAAGCTGGTTTCCATCCTACAGTATCATGAATGAGTTCAGAAGATTTTTGTTCTCCCAGGCCTCTCCTCTGCACAACCTTCAAATTTAAATAATTTTGATCATCAACTTTATGTCTCACTAAATCATTATAACATATATTTAAAAGTACTATTGCAATTGCATAGATTTGAAACATACAGCATCCAACTCATCTAAGATAGGACATGCTTTGCCTGGCAAAACATGTTTGTAGTGTACGCAAAGAGAGATTTCATTTAATCTGAGGATGTGTAAAATCAAAGTAGGATCTACTGCTAAATCATACATACAATATTTATCTTTAATACAATAATGATAAGACAGTTATATGTTAAAAAAATCACCCAAACAAGCAAACAAATAAACAAACAAAAACAAAGTACAAGACAAGTAAGAGTTTGCAAAAAACCTCCCATATTTCCAGGCCTTTTATGGTTTGCGCCACTATTTCTTAATGTCTATCAATCAACCATACCACTTGATTCTGCAAATACTCACATCCTCATTCTTTAAGTTTACTCATATTCACATTTAAAGTTAAAGGTAGAAAAAAACCTCACACAATTCAATAATTAAATCATTGTGTGCACTAAGAACAGCACACAAAAAAATCATGTAAGAATTCCAGTTTCTGGAGTTCCTGTAAAAAGGCAAATCTTCAAAACTGCCAGAAGAGAATCTCACACAACCTAGCACTTCTTTGAGCTGCATTTTCACCAGTTTGCAACACCCAGCATGGTGGAAACACAATCTGCCTGTCTCTGTTAAGCACATCCTGTGCGTTATGTTGGTTGAATGGTAACATGAAACATTTGCAAGTTTCTCTTAATATGGAATAGCATATTCACAGCTCAAGACAGTCACAGGTAAACTCACTAGACCCTGAGGCTTCATTCTCCAAGCAGAAAAAGTTTTACTTACAAGGAAACAGTGCAAGTTGGTGTCAATGATTACTCACAGTCACCAATAAGGAATCAATGGCCAAATGAAAACTAGCAACAGTGATGGTGAAGGTCTCTCCTGTAAGACCTTTAAAGATACTTTCCATGGAGGTCTTACTTAAAACCCATGAAATTTCATGGGAGCTGGAAATATTCATTTCCCTTATTGCTGGAGAGTAGCTTTCTCACAGATGTAACCCTCTTCTCTACAGAGGTGGTTTTTTAGCAGTGAAATTATTTCATCTCAAAGTGAGTTGCTAATGACTGTGGAATTACTTAACTTTTTTTTTTCTTAATCAAAGAAATCTGATCTTGACTAAATGTGAAGAGCTTCCTTCTCATTCAGAATTAGGAGGTTTGGTACAATCAGACTGAGCATCAGACTGAGGAAGGGTGCTACACTAGGTTTACTAATAAAAGGCACAGAACTTAGTGTGTGTATGCATGGTAAGTATTTTACCAACTCTAAAACCTACAAACTGCTAGGAGAGTGAGAAATATGTGTGCCAGCAGACCTGTGAGTGTAAACTTTCTTCACAGCAACAAAAGTAATTTTCACAGAATATAAGTTATATTCCATATGACTTTGTGATCCTGCCTGATGCAATGCTTAGGATGTGCTTAGTAAGCAAGTCTTTGTTGAAAGCATATGGGAGGTAACACAAGCTCATCTTCTGAAATTACCTTCACCACTGTACATCATAATTGTCACAGTGATTTCTGTCTGTCTCAGGGTGGGCAGAGGAGATCTACACAGAAGCTCAGTCTTGACTTGAAATCCAGATCCTGTGCTAAAATATCACTTAATTTCTAGATTTCAGAAGCAACGTGAGGAGAAACAAGAGACAATATATCCCAGATTATGACTCTTTTTGTGTAGAAGACAGCAGATCCAGCCACATTTCTAAATGGAAGAAACAGTATCTTTGCAATGAATATGCAGCAACTTCTTTCCTCTTCCTGACCTACAACCTTAATTTCACTTCTAAGGATTCACAGAAAGGAAACTCCAATCAAATTGAAAAAGACGCTGCTTCCTTTAATGTCTTGTCACATGCAAAAGTGAGCAATGCCTCTTTTTAACAACTTTCCATAAAAAGAAAAAATTACAATGCTAAAATTGGTTGTACTAAATGGATGTGAAAAGACTATATGTGAGACAATTAGAGATAAAGGCTTTATCTAACGAAAGCATTCCAGATAATTGACAGTGACCCTCATTATTTATTTCTTTAAACTTCCCAATTTTTGTTATCAAGTTCAATTTGGGACTCAGTTTTGGGAAGCATAAAGGACCTTCAATACATGCAGAGGCTCTGAGGATGTTGATGTTAAGTGACTTTCTTCCTCTTTATCACTCCTCCTTTTTTTAATATTATCTGTAGTAGTTGATGACATGGGCAGAAAATTAAATCAATCAGAATCAGGTGGCTGCAGTTTAAGGAGATAGTCCTGAGTGAAACCAGAGACAACATAAAGTAGTTTGCTGACAGTGAAGCTAGAATAAGTTTTATGTTGGCTGTATGCCTCCATGCTGAATGCATGTGTTACTATTAATATTAATGCAAAGCATTAAAGGTAAAGGAACCCAATGGTTGAAATGTATGCCTCAAACCCTGTCTTTTAAAAATAATCTCTACTTCAAGGGTGAATGAATAGTCCTAAACCAAGGGATGCAGGACTCCAAAACCCACAGAGACTAGCTTAGTACTCTGCTTTCTGGGATGACAGCAGGGTTCCCATTGTTGGTCCTTCACATTTTCCCATAAATTTAGACATGAGGAATAAAGTCTATCACAAACACTGCACCAGAACAACGCCGAGCACCTGTTCTTCAGTGAGTGCCATCAGGAAGGGAGGAAGGCTGAGGGGAGAACAGTGTTGGAGGGAGAACAGAAACACTTTCTTTCTTTCTTATTTGTTTAACTGATGGCTATCTGAAAATTCTGTATCTGTTTCAGACACAAGAAGCAGTAAGCAAGGACAAACTAATTTTTAAGCATAATTCCAGGAAGATGACCACCTAGGAAGCTTACCACACAGTAGCACCGCTTTTCACATTAGTCACCAGTCCTATAAATACCATTGCCGCTTGTGTTACACCTGCATATTTATTGCTAGGTTAGGTAAGAAATGCTAGCCTGCTATCACAGTTTCTGTAACAGTAACATACCCCTGAACACCAAAGCAAGTAGATGCTATAGCATCAAGAGATGCTATATTTCTTGCTTCTGATCTTATGAATTTATCACAGAATCACAGAATATGCTGAGTTGGATCGTGGAATCCAACTCCCAGCCCTGCACAGCACCATCCCCAAGAGTCACACCATGTGCCTGAGAGCATTCTCCAAACGCTTCTTGAACTCCTTAGCATTACTGTCTTGCATCAATCACAGTTATTGTACCTGAATTGGGCCAAAGGACTATCAAGTTGCTTTTGAAAGATCAATGTGCTCTTCCTGGTTTTGCAATTAGGAAGGCATCTTCATATAAACAAACAGGACATTTTGCATTTAAATACAGAATCAGTTTTTCTTCTAATCTCTTATCTTACCATAGCTTAACATTTACATATATGTATTTAAAATCAGTTGAGAACTCAGATGCTAGACTGGATCAAAGGTAAAACCCCATAGTTGCTTTGTTTACATTTTCCATTGCTTTTGGGTTTATATAGTGATGCAAGTGGTTGCTGTCTGACTCAGTATTATCTATTTCTTCTTCACACTAATAGGTGAATTTATAACTTGAAATGCATGCTAAAATGTTACCTCAGAAGTCTCGTTTATCCACAAATCTAAGACGGATTAGGCAATGGGAGTTATGACTTGGTTGTGACAATCCATTCCTGTATCTCAGATCTGGAATAAAGAAAATTGTACTCCCAGCACACCTAAACTTTGAAATCAGCAGAAAAAGTAAACCAACTAGTGAAGAACAATTTCTTCTTTTATTTTTTCTTTCTTTAATGAAAGTAAGCTATTTTATTAAATAAACATCTATTTGGACATACGCATACAGCAGAAAATTACAACAGCTGTACAGATGTCCCAGGAACCATCAGGCTACCCTATCCAGAAGAATGTATTCTAATATGAGGCATTAAAGTAACAGCCACTTTTGCCTCTTGGCAGCATACATTGTATTTGAACCCATTTGTCTTCCAGTTTATTTCAATAAAAGAAGTAAACAGTGTGCTCATTTGTACCTTGTATTTATCAGATCCTGACTGTCCATTTTGATTTGCCAGTTTTCAGCAGCTTTAAAAATCAACACACATCCTCATAGACAAAGCTGAGTGAATTTAGTGCATTCCCAGCTTCTTTTACAAGATCTCTCCCAACTTTATCCAGAGAAGTACAATATTCAGTGCATGTTTAATATTTCCTTCATTTGCCTTCTGTCATGCTGATGTTAGATCCCACCAAGTGTAGCATCAGCTACAGTAATCCTGCTGCTACTCACTACACAAGTGCAAAGTGTAGTCTGTGCAAAGAGGAATGTTTTAACTCCCTATGCAAAGACCAGCCTGCAGGCTCTAATCCAGCATGCATACTTGTGTGCACATGCTGTGCTCATGCTAAGCCCTGTATTTAGTCCTGTCATAGCACCCTGCACTTTGTCACAGGACAAAAGTAACTTTGGTCACCATGTAATATGCAAATGCTTTGCAGCAAATATATGTACATACTGTGCACATTTGTGGAAAAAGCAAACCAGGCTGGTAGAAAATGAAATGGCTTGGTGTGTGCAAAACACTGTCCCAGAGCCTCTTCCCATTGCAATCAATATGAGACCTGTCCTATTCCACTGAAGCCCAAATCAGCCCATCATAGGTTTTTTTACAGTTTAATGAAATAAGAGAATAACATAGTAACCTGGAAATCTGTCAGTAACAATCTCCTTTCTACCAAATTTTAAAATTGAGAGGATTATTAGAGTGTCTAAACTATATCAGCTTTCTAGCACACTTTGACTGCATCAGCCTAAGAGAGTGAAGCACAAAGCTATCAGCCACACTATCTGAGGGGAACAAACACTGCTCTCAGCGTTTTGATGCTTGTAGGGCAGGAGGACTCCACAGGGACACTTAAACCTGTGGTAATGGTAGCAGGTATTAATGGTTGGTACTCCTTATTTGCACACATTGCTGTAGCTGCTCCCTAGTGCCCTTCTTCCTCAGACAAACTCAGCACCAGTTCTGATGAGAGTTCCCAGGCAGGTTCTTGCTGCCATCCTCACCATCACAAATGCCGTTTCCTGAAGCTCCTGCTGTCATCCACCTACACATACATGCACATCATTATTAGCTGTACAGTAGATGCCTGCCTGTGCGCAGGAAGAGTTAAATCATCACACTCAGCCCTTAAGTGCAACTTTTTCTCCTGTGGGACAAAAGCACAGGCCAGATGGAATGGGTTCTTTGGTTCCTCTGCCTAGACCTTGGGGTCTAGGTGATGGATGGCCCTAACATTAAACAAGCATGCACTACAGAGAGGACTAAATTCAGCTCTAAGAAAGTCATGTGTCACCTCATTATAGCCAGCAGATTTTCACGATGAAAAGTTCAAGTCACAATGAGACAAATGGGAGACTTTTCTCTCATTTTTGTGAGAGTTTCACCAGGTCATAATTAAAAGCAATATTTAGCCTAGTACAAATTTGTGATTGGTAAAAACAAGATGAAATCACAAGCACAGGCTCTTTTTTCCACTCTGCTTATCACCTAATCCTCTTTGGTGAAAACTGGTCTGGAAATTGCTTAAAAGCCACCCTTCTGGTGAGAATTTCAGAGTTTTCAGGTAACAGTTCTGCCAGACACACCACAAAAACAGAGTCTGTTACAGTATGCTGATAAGTCTGTTTCCACTCCTAGGAAAAGCCAGATGGTGCAGAGGTGTGTGATAGTAATTTCTAAACCAAAAAAAAGAGAAAATTTTAAAACCCCAGAATATTTGTGGTTAGTTTCTGTTTAAAGATCAAATTCAGGTCAGTTCCACTTTATCCAAACCAATTCACTTCTCCCTATTGTTATTTGATTGCTGACAATGTGCTTGCTGCTGTGAAATCCTCAAAAAGAAAAGAAGTTTAAGTACAAACAGAGAGGAGCACAATGTGCTAAGTAGCTAAGAAGGAATTCAAAGCAATTAAATTGCTTTCCCCTAAATTTCAAAAAATTAATAAAAATTTTCAACACATTCACAATAAAAAAAATCAAAATTATTTATAAATTCATCTAAATTTAATTACAGAATTGAACTGCACACGGGCTTTCGGTATTTTAAAAAGCAGTTACATGAAGAAAGTATCATACCAAAAACCAGGAAGTGATGAGCCATTAATATTCATTACATGCCAACACTCAAAAAAAAAAGGGAAAGAAAATGTAACTGCCAAGTTTATTTTGGCAAAGCTCTATGACATGATTTGTATTCAAAGCAAAATCTAGAAAAATGTCTTTAAATCAATGTAAATCCCTTTCAAATTGAAAAAAAAAAAACCACATAAAACATAAGAAAAAAGCACTTCTGAGCTTTAGCCTTTTTTTTTTCAATGCTACACTGTACATAAGCAGTTTAAGTGAAGTACATTGTCACAGAAGACCTACCAACTTAGGTTAGATGCACCTTTTTCCTGTCTTTGCAACAAAGAACTTGATCTGTTTGTTATCAAAGAATTATAAATTAATGGTATTTAATATTATTTTCCCTTCTCACCTATTTTTTTTTAAATATGTATAAATTAGCACAATTTTTAAATGAGTGAGAACTCCAAGTACAGAGAATAATCTCAGTTTTCCTAAGCAAAGACCAAACTACACAAGAAGATGGCAGTGGCCTTTAGCATGGTGTTAGCATACTTCTCAGAAATGAAAACATTGATTCATTGCCTGGCTGGGCCAGAGGCAGGAAGGGGGCCAGTGATGTCCATATTGCAGAGCAGAATGAATGCCATACAGAAATTCCTAAAGCTCTTCTGCAGAGATTTGCAAAAGCAGCACACCACACACATTTGGCCACATTGCTTCTGGCACTCAAGTAATTTTTTATAAAAGCAGGGCAGGTATTTCCCAGCAGCACAGGACCAGTACATTGAGATGCCATCGTGACAGACAGCACAAAAAATCAGTCTGGCAGGCTTGTCCTCAACACAGAAACTAGAAGTCTCTGTTTACTCATGTTTGAATTCCACTAACCAATTGCAGCAGCTAGAAAAACAAAGGCATTTCTGAAGCCAAACGTGAAGACAAGGAACAGGCCCTCACATGACTGCATGAAGGTGTTGTTTCTAGACCAATTTCACTGACTTCCTGAGTGACTCAATGCATCTTTTCCTCAGTTCCTCTACCTCCTTTCAATCACAATTAACAGCTCGGGAAGAGAGACTGAGAATTAACTCTATAAAGCAAAACTTCTCAAATTAGGAGACAGCAGGAAGGCACCCATGTACACCCCGAAGAGAGAAGTCCAAAAAGCTACATCTAGGGCATTGCTGTCTGTGCTGTTCTTTCCCTGTTTTCCCATTTTCCCCGCCTCAAGCAAGTTCTGTCCTTTCCTGATGTCTTGAGGTTTACCTTGTGCCAGCAGGCAGGGGAACACGAGGTGAGAGGGACCATGGACTACACTGCAGGAAAAGACATCCTCTCCGGCTACATGAAGGGCATCTACCCCTCATCAAACACCTCTGTTTTGGGAAATTGAACCACACACCTCATGGGTGGTCACAGCCAGGCAGCCCTAGGTCTGGTGATAGGGCACAGGATGTGAGGCAGGAACACCTTTGAGCAGGGAACAGAACAAGATGAGGGAGCAGAGGGTGTGGATAGTTCCCAGGAGGTAGGGTTTGAAGGAGGAGCTCATTAGACAGGGAGGGCTAGCAGAATCCTTGCTTGAAAGCTGTTTTCATCTGATTTAGAAGAAATTACTGGGCTGGGATTTGGGCTGACTGAAAAACAGAACAAATCAAGTGTGGTGGCAGTCATCACCAACAACTGCTAGACTTGGATTAAAGGGTAACTGAGGACCAGGGCTGAGGAACTGCAGAAACACTGAAGCATTAGAGAGGGTGAGTGACAGTGGCAGGGTAGAGAAGCAAGCTTAGAACCATTTTTGTCTAAACAGGAGAAAGGAGGTCTGATCTGTAAAACTACTGCTTTGAAACCCTTGGAGGCCATTATTGGCAGATATCCATACATTCATCAGGATGTATTACTTTTCAAAATTATCATTCAAGTCTGTTGGCATAGCAGTTTGAAACACACCTTTCAGTTGTAAGCATATATGGTAATGTTCCTCACCTCATTTAAAAATTTCTTCCCTTCTCTAAAACAGTGGCCCCATTGAGTAAGGACTGAAAGATGAAAAGTAGATGCTTCCTAGGAAACTGGCAAAACTGGTAACTCTGAAGGCATCTCACTCACTTAATTACTGAGTAGGACAGTATCTATTAGCTATTAGATAGTAATATTATTAAATGCTACTGAAAGAAACCTATAACTCTGATAGCCCCATAAATTCTCCGTTAGCATCAGCATCCAAATTCAGTACTGTTGAAGGGAATCCTGGCAGTTGTGAATAGACCTTTTACATAATTTTCCCAAAATACAAGTATCACTTCTGTGAGTTTTCTAATGTTTTCAGGGGGTTTTGGTCAAGCATTTTTTAAAGTCAAATGAGATTTTGGATCTATACCATGCTGTTCCTTTTTTAATAAATCTTAAATACTGGACATGCTTCGGGAAATCACTGCTCATGAGAAAGTGATGAATTTTCAATTGTTTACTTAATACAAGGAGAAGTTGCAAAGCTATTTGACTGCCTTGTAAAAATTCAAGGGAGTGAAAAATATGTGGAGAGAAGCAGGACACCTGCCTGAGCAGCAGTAGGGAAGGAAAGCACTGGGTCACATTGAGAGAAAAAACATTGCAGGGGGTGGGAGGAGGAACAAAGGCAGAAGGTGGAGGGAGAGAGACAGAAGTAAGCAAAAGATCTAGGGACAAAGATGCAAACAGGAAGAAATGAAAAACATATTAGAGGAAAATTAGACAGAATAACTGACCTTTCAAATTTAGAATAATTTAAAATTTGGTATGCTAAGGGTTAAGTACTACATTTTTGAGAGTAATGGGCATAATAGCAAACTGATTGGTTTGCCACAGACTTGCAAAGCTCACATGAGAAAACATGCCATTGCACGTCATGTGCATCCATCCTATTGAAATCCAGACAGACATTAATCACCAAAAGAGGAAGTATGAAATTCACTTTAATGATTTCTAGACTATATACCCCCAACACACACACACACCCCTTTCAAATGCCTTTTATCCAGTGTTCTCAATGTACATATGTTACCTTCATGGTTAATGGTTGTAACAAAACATTAGGAACTCCAATTAATTTGTAAAGCACCTGCAAGTTCTTGAGGTTCACCTGTGCATTTCTGAACCAAAAGAGTTTAACTACTGAGAATTGCTGTTGGACTACTGTATTGCTGATGGACAATTTTTCAAAAAGGCTTGTAACTTGCAAGGTCAAAAATACACCCATATTTTGATAAAAAATTATATAGAGGCCAGAAGTATTTTGCTTTTATTCTTCATCTTCACTTCATAAAACATTATTCCTTTTATATAGTAAAAGGTTCCTGATCTTTGCAAGAGCACAAAATATGACTGTAAAAAATGGAGCAACATGAGCAGCTTTCTGAGGAATCGCTTCTCACAGAACAGCAGGTTCTCAACAAACAATGAACTGGAATAAGAAACACGTGTCAAAACTCCATGTACATGAAACCTCAGAATGGAGAGCAGATGGGGCAAATATACCCCATGACCCACTAGATTCAGCCAGAAGACCCTTAAACTCTAATTTTCATGTAGGTGAAAGGAAGCCAGACAGAGCCATACTTTAAATCCCACTTGTGTCCAGGGTATGACAAAAAGTGGAAAATGTCCTACTAAATTAAGAAAATAATTATAATATGATTTACCAAAAAGGGTTGTCAGCCTATCTGACTATGCCTCCAAGGGAAACACTAATTAAGCAGTTCCAGAGTCCATGTGTGAATCTTTTTACCCTTCCACAATTTCTGAATCCTAGAATCTGCTAGGCTTTACAAATGTACCCAATTCTTATGATGGAGTAGCACACAACATGACCCAGAAGCTACCTGTAGTCTCAAAACCCTTTTGTTTTGGCCTGCCAGGTACTCACAGCCACTGCATTCCACTGCACGAACTTAATAATGAGGAGGCAGCAGCTGGTCAATCAGCAGCTCCTGCCTGGACACACCTCATATCTTGCTTATCCAAGCAAAGGTGACTCTGCATGACAAGTGGTGCTGATGGTGGGCTGGAGAGAAGCTTTGGGGGAGATCAGAGATCTGTAATATTTTTCAGCACTAATAATAAAGCTGTTGAAGATTTGTTCTCACTAATGCTGCTGTTTACTTAACAGTGAGCCTGATACAGATATTTCAAATTTCAATTCCAACTCTGGAAAAAAAAATCCCTTTAATCATGCCAAGCCTGGAACTATAAATTACTGGACCTCTAAGAATTCAGAATACCATAAACTTCATCTAAGAAAAATGGTAAAATAAACTACCTGAGTACATGACATTGTACAGGTCCTTTGCCAGACATCAACAAGATGTGTTTCTGAGCACAGTGCAAAAAAAGGTAAATATAACTGTAAAATCAGACATGCTGAAACCACATTTGAAGTGGCATACTAGAAAACAGAGAGATTTACAGACTTCTATAGGAGATGTTTATATAAGTTTCAAAGGTTATTTAAAAAAAAAATTGTTTAAAAATATTTCACCAGGAGGCTCCTTGGAAGGAACACCTGTTTAAACTCTTTCCTTAGTACTGCAACAGAACTCACCAGTGTGACAGGGTCAATCAGTTTAGGTTTTCACAGATCTTGAGCTGTTAGGTGAACCAGTTTTGAAGATCAAAAATGACAAGTACATGAATCAAGGCAAGTTTTCATGCAGTTAATTTTTGTGAGGTGATTAGCTAAATAAAATTACTATGCTTCAGTTCAACAAGTACTGCAGTTACTTGTTCTCATTTTTCCTGGTTCTCAGATGATAACAACTACAAAACATAAATGAAATGGCCTTTTATGTTTCATGACAGTCTCACTCATTTTTGCAGCAATTCTATTAATCTAATAAAACCTACGGACATATCACACCACAGACAGTAGAAAAGGATGTTAAAAATATTGAAAACATGACCTTTGCCATAGACTTCACAACTATAACTATGTCTTAAATTTTCAGATGATCAGTAAAGAGAATTTTTAAGCCACGTTTATAGTCAAATATTTTCACAAAACCCTTTAGGTTTTTTTTCTTCTTCTTTAGTGAAATTGACTTCACAACCCACATAGCTCCAGCCTGCACACACTTTAAAACCCAATGAATATGCTAGCCTTTCACTTGCTGTTCATACCAGCTAGCAGTTTAACACAGCTGACTGACAAGACAGTAACTGAGCATATAACTCAAAAGTCATTATTACCTTCTAAGTATTAAACCTGATTCAAATCTGATATTTGTGGAATATTTGGGGAATGCCCCTTTGCAGTTGCGTGCATTTGAGTACTAGCAAATGCAAAGGAAGCAAATGCAAAGGACTGAATACAGATCCCTGGAAAACATCAAGGAATGCAAATTGGATTCCATACATATATACATATATACATATATACATATACACATATACACATATATACACGTATACATATATACATATATACATATACATATATGCATATATACACATACATATAGTATAGGTATGTGTATGTATATATATACGTGTGTGTATAAATACACACACACACACACATATCTATTATATATATGGGGTTTTTTTTAAACAAAATGAATTAATTTTAAATATGCAAACAGTTCGTATATAAAAAGGCATCCCACTTAAGTGAAAAGGACAGGAGTCAGAAATAGGAAAGCTGGCCACTACGTCTGATTCAAATTCTATCACTGTCACTGATTGATTTAATTACTCCCTACAAAAGTATTGTATGGAAAAACTGCACTTTAATAACCACATCATTAGGAGGAAAATAAACTAAAGGAAGGACTTTATATTACATACAGGACCTGGTCAAAACCTTCCTTTTCATTGATTTCAGTGGGCTCTGGATCAAGGCCATATTGATTGCAAGCTGTGTGGTTCAATGATTAAGACAGCAAATTTAGGTTTCATTCTTAGCCTGGTCATTCACTGGGTTTGAGTCCAGGGAAAGTTAATCACTTCCTGTGTCTCACTTTTTCCATATATTTAATGGGAATAATTCTAATTCACTTTACCAATAAAGGCAACCAATATATTCAGATAAAAGCCCAAAAGCTAAATATTCAACTTATATGAGACAAACACCCTTACTTTTAACTTTAAACAAAATTTCCTGGAATAGTGGGAACCTCAGCTAGTAATTTATGATCCAGCTTATGTGGTAATCTTCTATGATAAGTCTCAGTTCAAAGCCTGTGTGTATGTGTACATGTGTGCATGAAAGAGAGAGAGACAGAGAGAGAGGCAGAAGACACTTTTGCTCACTAACTGGCACTTCATGATATATTTGATTTGTTGTAATAAAGCAAAGAAAAAGCAGTTGTCAGTTAAAATGCCATTTCTGTCACACTTTTTAATAATACTGCTTCTGTAATTACACTGTGGTTCTTTATACTTACTCACTAAAAGCTTGCTTAGTTTCAGCATGGAAAACAATTTATGAAATTACAGAAACAGACTGAACACAGCAGTTCATTTGCTGAGGCAATTATCCAGATCCTTGTCAAAAAAGAGAGAGAATAAAGACTGTGATGTGCAAAAAATGTTTCTAATTCTATGCTATAATACATACAATATGTCTGTGGTTGTGCTGGATTATGTTAATAAACTGCAGTCGAAATATATTTGTCACAACACAAAGGAAGGGTGCTATCAATTGTCTTGCCAGATAGTTTAAATTAGTCACCAAAATGTCTAGCCAGGGTTTCCTCTGTGACCCTTAGATGAAGGGAGAGGCTTATTGGACAGTTTTGCCTGTGGGAATAGACAGATTCTTCTAATGCTCAATTATTTAGAATAATCTGGAAAATAACTGTAAAGTGAGCAGTGTCACAGTTGCTTTTTTAAACAGATACGAAAAATTCAGCCCTCAACACAAATCCTGTGTTATTTTTGGCTGGTTATCACTCAGAAATGAGTTTCCTTAATATTTGTTAGAAAAAATGGAGAGAAGCTGTATTCTTTCTTTTGGGAAGAGCAAAGTATATAAGGAGTGAGATACTGCTCAGAAAAAAAAAGCAAATTGTGGCTAAAATCTAAGCCCACAGTCCAGAAAAATTCCATTTTAAAAAGGAAAAGAAAAATGAAATGAAATATTGAAAATAGAACACAGACTTGTTTGTTAACCTATATATATATTCAGAAAGCAATCTATTGTAAGAGTGAAGTCACTTGAATAAAAAGTTGGAAGGAGAGCATCTTAAAGCCCGCTAGGACTCCAGAAATACATTTACTACTATGTATTTTACTGAAATTTATTATTTTTGTAATTTTAACATCTATCCTTTCTTGTTAGAAATTTATCATTTACACTAAAATATAATAATTTTAAAAATTTAAATTTTTTTCCAACTATTTATGGTCAGATAAAAATGCAAATTTTATATTATTTAAACTGAAAATGTAACCAGAAGTTTCTTTTCTCCAGCTAGACACTTCATACTTCAGCAGAATATATTGCTGTAGGCTCCTTGCTATAAACTTTGTTTTGCTGTAAAAAGGCTGGAAAAACAGAAGACCTAGCACACAGAAAAACAAAGCAAAAATGGCATCCACACACAGATCATCAGTTGTGAGCATGCTACTAAAGTTTCACATATTAAAATGTGGATGAAGTTTCCTCCTTCCCCACCTCCCCCAACATCTGGAGATAGTTTGGTGGAGCAATTTCCAGAAACCAAACAGTATCTTTGCTTGACTAGCTCTTTTCATTCACAAATAAACAATTAATGAAATGGGTAACTAATTTCCAAAGTGTTCATATTCATTAGACTGTTTCCTGAAATTAAGTAGCTGTTCCATGATGCAGTGCCCACACTAATGGTACTGCTATTATTTTTCCAAATATAAAAGTTTTTTTAAGAATATCCATTCATGTTTAATTTATACTAGCAATCAAAGCTGAAGAAAAAATATTTCCAACTTTTAAAAATAAATAGATTTGCATAATAAAAGAACAACTGAAGAACTATTCCACCTGAATCACTAAAAGTCACTGTATGGACCACACTTCATGGGTCAAAATCTAGGTTGTATTATTCTATGATTGTGTCTCTGAATTACAGATGAAGATATCTGAAGTTTTGATAGGCTGCAATATGTTTTGAGTATCCAAAACAGGGTGGAAAAATAAACTCTACTGTGCAGAGGTCTGATTTAGAACAATTATTCAGTATAATTAAATTCAATATTCAATTGAACAGGTTAAGTGTCTGCTAGATACTAGCTACTTAAAAAATCCTGATTTTCATTTCTGATCAAAAGCTTGTACTAAAAACTGCTTGTTCTTTCCACACCACTTATTTTTTATATGCTGCTGACTGTCACATGAAGAAAGCTCTGTGAAAAATATTTTCAGCTCATCCTCTAGTCTCAAAATTTTTTCCTGTAGATTTTTTTATTATACAGCTTTGCTTGAGCTGTACATATATTACATAACATAATTTTCACTCAGTAAAGGTAAATACCCATCTACAGAAATGCATCTCACATTCACTGGTAAAAGGGTGTGACACAACATTGCCACCACCCGTATTTTGACATTTTTACTTACCCATCATTTACTTTCCCATCCTAATAAAGAGTTGAGGATGGAGAAATGTGTCCCAGCTTTCACCAGGACATGAACAGAAGCTGCTGAGCAATGAGTGTAATTTCCCCATGCCACTTGGCTGTAGTGGTAGTAGCTCTGGGGGACTGTCGGGAGAGACAACTGGCAGGGGAAGTGCCTGAAGCTCTATGCTCATCCTATACTGACCATCAGAGCTGTTTACAGGACACTTGACCAGCAGCATGAATCAATTGGAAATAACAACTACTGAAAAATATTTATATATCAGAGTTCATTTATTTAACGTTTTACGAACTGAAGCCCTCATACTAAAAACATTCACCACTTGGTAAACACTGCAATGAGTAATTATGTCACCAATAATTTTCCATTACTTCACATACACAAAAGTTTATGATCCAGGCCACCTTTGCACAAGTCACACAAATACCTAGCTTAGGGGATTCTCTGTTTCTTTCTCAGATAAATCACTGGTTTAAACTCACATTTTTGTATAAATACATAATTCCATACCCCTTAAATAAATGCTGCTTTTAAAAATACATGGATAATCTGAGCAGCATAACATGCCTAAGCTGAAAGGGCATCTCTCTCTGTCAAGCTCTCACACAACTGAGAGAGTTGAGGTATGCACACTCAGGCAGGAGTGATCAGCATCCATCAACAGTCTCTTTTGGCCAAATGAATGAACAATGCTGATGGATGGGATAATGCAACTCTAGACATGAAAGGAAACAGAAAAATACTTCAGGCTACTCTCTTTCTGAATAAAAACGTTCACACAGAATTATCATGGTTTAAGTAAACCACTTAGTAAAATGGATTCAGGTGATCTTATGCATTTGTCACTGCACTGACAAGCTCCAGATCTAAATATTACCTCTGATCAGCAAACAGAGAAACCTGAAAATTTTCAATTTTTTTTTTATTTTACTGTAGGCTTCAGAAGGAATAATGCCTGAGACTGTGCACCATTATAATATTGGGCGTGTCACTTACCTTCCTTCCCTCAATTTTCCCATCTAGATATGAGTGACTTCATTTCTAGAGTGCCTCTGACCTCATAGACATAAAGCACAGTGTTCAAGCTGTGGGTTCTATTTGCTCTCAGTAATCAAAACTAATCTATGCAGTAGGCAAAACATACTACTATCTGTTGTGGTATAACCAGAGAATACAGGTCTGCAAGGTCAAGTAGAAATAAGATTATTCTCCATTCTTTCCTTAAGGTCAGCCTTAACATGTGGCCCCTTCAGGCATGGTCAGGACAAAAAAAAAAAAACCAAAAAAACCCAACATAAAATAGAAATTCAAAGACCACAAATCAAATCAAATTAACATGACTAAATCTTCACAGTCATACGCAAACTTCATTCGTGCACATGATATGAATGATTTCAAACTAAGAAATTTAGGTGGACATAAAAAGAAATTAAAATGACATTTTCAAATCTGCAATTTAACATAAAAATTGAATTTTTAATTTTGCAATATAAAAGCAATTTTTCAAACATAGAAATAACTTCATAGTAACAAGCCTATTGAGATTTACAGCATTCTGATAATATATTCACATTTTCAATATGAAACACAATATCCCTCTCACAATGTGCCTCTTAACTCAAAATATTCTAGACGGGTAGAAATGAGCCTGTGTATATACTATTCTGATAGCTAACAAAAAGGAAATTTTCTCTGCTATATGGGTGATCATTGAAATATTTTACAAAAGAGAAAACCATGTAAAAGAGAATATATGTCCTTTTTTAATGTAAGACTAAGTAGGAGCAAAAATTACTCTTCTTATTAACTTCTATCACTATTTGTATTGAGTCTAAACTGAATAGCCTAATTATGAAGGTTGTGAATATCTGATTTAACCTTTCAGGGAACAATTTGCAGAATACTGTAAAGAGTGGCAGATGGGACAAAAAAATTTCAAAACCATTAATCTGTAAGGAGGTAAGCTTGAGCAAAAGGATGGAATCCTGGGCTGCATCCAAAGCAGCATAGCCAGCAGGGTGAAGAAGGTGATTCTCCTCCTCTCCTCCTCTCTGGTGAGATCCCACCTGGAGTGCTCCATCCAGCTCTGTGGTCCCAAACAAAATAAGGACATGGAACTGTTGGAGCAAGTCCAGAGGGGAGCCACAACAATGATAAGGGTACTGCAGCACCTCCCCTATGAAGTCAGGCTGAGAAAGTTCAGCCTGAAGAACAGAAGGTTGCGTGGAGACCTCACAGCAACCTTCCATTATCCAATGAGGACCTACAGAGAAGATGGAGAGGGACTCCTCATCAGGAATTTTAGTGATAGGAAAAGGGGGAATGGGTGCAAATCAAAAGAGGGGAAATCTAGGCTAGATATTATGAAAAAAATTATTATGAGGGTGGGGAACTGGAACATGATACTGGCACAATTTGCCCAGGGACTTTGGAGGTGCCCCAACCCTGGCAATGTTCAAAGCCAGGTTGGGTAAGGCCTTGAACAAGCTGGTCTAGTGGAAAGTGTCCCTGCCCATGGTAGGGAGATTGAGTCTTGAGGATTTTTAAGGTCCCCTCCAACCCTTAAAATTCTCTATGATAAAAGCTTAGGTAGTGATTTTAGGCTAACAAAAATTTTAAAAGAAAATAAAGTATGCTAAAATCCCTCATTAGTCACAAATTTTAAAAAGTCTCAGGGACAAGTAGCTTCATGCAAACATTAGTAATACATTCACAAGAAGAAAATGTTGTAAGTAGAGAAATCTTTCAGATAATGAACTGTGCTTAGTTGCTTAGTGAGAAGTAGTAAACAGTGAACAGTAAACAGTGAAGCCCAATTCAGAAATAGTACACCTTAAGGATACAGCAGCAGTATTTTGTTTCAGTATAAACTCAAATCCTTTTGTCCAGCACCTAAAACTAATGATATCCTCAGAATTCCTGTGTAGAAATAGCAGAATTCTTTACTTTATGACATCATTATTTTAGTTCGAAGGACTTTTCTTCCAAATGTTTACACCACTGTGCTAGTTACTTCAGCTGAGCTGACACAATGAATTTAAAATGGTCTAATACTTTTGACTTACCAAGAGATTAGCACATGATTAACTAAAGTGAAGGGATTATTATTACTGCTGTTAAAAGATATTACACTTTTGGTAACTCATTCTATGGATGCTACATATACTTTCCACACTGAGAAAGCAGAATGAATACAAAGTTTTCTTAGTTTTAGTTACCCACAAATTATCTTGCAGTTAAATAACAGATCTTCTCTAATTAACTTTTTTTAACCTTAAGTCTTGGCCCTTGTTTCCCTAAGGTTCACACAAGCTGATTAAAAGATGTAATATGGGCTACAGAAACAGTCAAACAATTGCAGCATTCAGTCTCTTCCGTAACAATCTCAACTCCTGCGTGCACACATGCACACACAAACCCACACAGAGGCGTTATGGTGAGCAATGAGGTTCATGTCTGAAGCAGAGTGCAGCATTAATACACTTAGTTAGACAGAGCTATATTCATTGAAGCTTGACACCAGCTCTGTGAAGAAGGGTTGTATTTGCAGGAGCATAGGGAGGGGAAAAGAGAGAAAACACCAGGAGGGAGAAGGATTCAGGGGACAGCTGAAGTGTGAAGTGATCCAGCAGTTTTTTGATATGGTTTAGACTTCACTTTGGGAATGCAACAAAACGACAGCTACAAACTAACCCCTTGACACTGGCAAGACTGTCAGCCTCAATGCTAACTACCCATGCACTGAAATTCTGACTCCAATTCAACAGGTTAATGGGTAGGAAGCTTCTTTTTCCTGCCAAAGGTGTTCTTGTGGCTGTATTTCTGTTTCATGCATAGATGCTCTTCTATAGATATTAATCTGTGACTGCACTTCTTCATTCTCTTTTAAATTTCAAGATTAATTTTATTATGCTAACATCTGTGCAGGTTAAAAAACAAATACACGGTGTAGAAAGAATACAAGAAAACATGAAGTGGATAAAAGCATAGATTTTTCACAAACTTCATACTGTGTTTCCAGTCAATTACATAAAGGTCATAATTAATGATCAACAGCAAATTTTAAGAAATCATAAGTAAGCAATAAAGTAAGCTTTGTTATGAATGCGATAACAGAAGAACATGAAAGAAAATGGCATTCCTTAGTTTTAAATTTCTTACTATTAAATGTTTTGTGCAAATCCACATGAAAAGGAAAAGGAAGACAGTGATGTATTTAATTTTTAACACATTTTTTAATTTTAATTTTGGGTCACAGATAAACAATGCTAGTTAGGGTGGGCAGAGGGGTAAAAAGAGATGACACATTTTTTCTGCATATAAAAGGCTGCCTTTGTTCCTGCAAGATTATTTAAGTGCAAATACCAGTAACAAAAACTGAAATTACAAGGTGAGATAAAAATTACAACATGGGGAAATTCTGCTTTGCCTCCACAGCATTATCTGGTTCCCCCTGTTGTCATAAAGCCAGGGAAAAAAAGCACTTCCAGAAAGCTCACCAAAGATCAAACTGTGTCTGGTGACAGCGGTGTCCAAGCTATAAGTAATGTTCAAAGGATTCAACAATGCCTGTGACTGATCATTCTCTTTCCCTTGCCATCACCTGCTGATTTTGTCCAGGTGTTTTATGGCTATCTCGAGGCTCTGGAGAACAGACAGAAAGAAGACTTTGCCAATTTCTTTTGTCTGGGATTGTGAATTCCTTACACAGATGGTGGACAGCCACAGGCTGGCCAACTCCATGCACAATTGCCTTTACCCTCAGAAAAAAAGCAAGAGAGTAATATTATCTACTCCCGAAGTATTGTCTGTAAAATGTCTGTGGTTAGAGAATAGGACAAGATCCCTTTTCTTAAGGAAAAAAAGGTTCACCCTGCCTCAATCACTCTTTCATTAAAACAATATCAGGAGGGGAAAAAAAAGATCAAATAAATAAATAAATAAACTAAGACTTTGGCTTGTATTAGTAAACTAAGCATTCCAAAGCAATTGAAGAGGTTTGTCTAATAAGATAATCTTGTGTTAACATGGTTTTGTAGTATGTTTACAATCTTTCAAGTATTCCAAACAAATCCTGCTAAATCTTACTCACTAAGCAAACTGAGACATTTCTGGCAGCAATTTTTAAAGATGGGCACCAGACATGAGCCTCTTCATCCTTTTCCTCTTACTGAGTTTGCTTATAAAAACGCCCATTACCTATGCAAATTACTGTTAAATGTGTAGTTACTTAATTGTGTAAGTATCTGTTTCGATATGTACTTTTCTGCAATGATGCAAGTGCAATTTTAAAACTAGTTATTTGAAGTAAAACTGCTACTCTCCCACTTCTGACCTCTGAGAGTCTGACTACATACTAGGGAATGAAGTGTATGCAACAAAATATTTGTGCAACACTTAGGCACCTGAAAAAGTAAATTTTACAGAAAAATTGTGACTACTTCCAGTTCTCAATAGTGGAAGGACTTGGTAAAATAAGGGGTTTTTATATGCATTTGTGACAAAGAAGTCAGGTACAAGTCTTATATGACAGACAAATCATGGACAGCCTCTGTCTTCTTGTACGCTTAGAAAAACATATTATGTATGCAATATATACTTAGGATGCTTCAAAATACGTACCAGAAAATAAGTAGATATCTAAGACTCAAATTATGGCCAGACGTCAGGAACCTCAGAGCTATACACCATTTCACCTTTGCTTATAGGTGATGTGAATGAACTCTGAACTCAGCAGTAGGATGTAAGGAAACGCACTCCTCTTAAACCTGCAAGACAGACTTGTCTCACACTCCCCATCACCCCATATTCCTGCCTAGGCAACAATGTTAACATATACATAGGCAGAACAGAGTAATGGACCTGACTTCTGCTTTGCATATCTAAGAGCACAATTATGTCCTGCTCTAAATTATTTAATTTAACACTAAAGTGATTTTGGTTTTCTTTTGTTTGTTTGTTTTTGGTTTGTGTGGGAAGTATACCAAGCAATTATAAAATCTAGCATATCAATGTTGGAGAGGAATGGACAATTACAGCACCCTGCCTTTCTGCTGCCAAATTGGGATATTTTCCTTATTTTCTAGCCTTATACAGAACATTTCCAATAATAATCGGCTGATATCTTAAATGCTTAGAATAACATTAACATTAAAAAAAGTCTGACTGTAAAGGTCAAATGTAATGGTTGTAGAAGAGTTGAACAGGTAACCTCAGAACTACAAGTTCCCTTTTTTCTGCCACTACAGGTAGCAGCAGTACAGCTTCTGTACACTGTTCGGTCTACCAGCATGTCATAACCCTGACCTAAGAAGGTCAATTTCATGGCTGAAAAAGTAGCTTAGCCTCCATGGCTCATTTCATCCTTCAGCCTCCTGTTGTGATTACTGACAACTTAGCCAATGTATTTATTTATTTTTATTTCTTTTCTGTACCCAAATACAGAGATACAGGCACATAATATAATGGTCATATCCATGAAAAGGCTGCAGTGGGTGGCCCTACACAAATATCATCCAGAAGTCTTTTGCTTATTTCTTGCACAAAGATACAGAAAAATTCTCTGTAACTTCCCATGATTGTAAAAGCGTCCAAACAGAAATATTCCCATGCCCTATACAAAAAAACCTGTTAATTTTAACTTTACCCCATTGCCTCTTCCCCTTGAGATATTAATTTTAACTTTACCCTCTCATCTTTCCGGAGAGATAAGAATGATCAGAAGGGTAGCCAGCCCAGAGTCTGGCAGGCAAATGAAATTAAGTGAGTTCCATGGATGAGGCTGTCTTACTGTAAACAGAAATCCTATCAACTCCAGCACCTCTGCCAAGCATTTAATCCATAAAACCCTACACAACACAGCTGTGCTCAGGGGCGGGGGGGGGGGGGGAGTTTGGGGGAGGGGAGGGAGGCGAAGGGGAGAACTGTTTGTTTTAGGGCATTTTTTTGTTTTCTTTTTGGTTTTCTGAGGTAAGTATCTGCCTACTTCACACTGTCTTGAAAGATTAAAAGAGCACATCGATGATGGTGATGATGATAATGTCACACCCAAGTAAGTAATTTAAAAGGAGTGACTGTGGATGAATTGTTCGTAGGTGAGTGAAAACTGGATCCAAGCATGGGTGACAGAACTCACGGAAACTTGGCAGGATGATTGCTCAACACAAGGAATTCAACCCAGGAGAGAAAGACTAGAGAATGGAAGAAGAGAAAAAACGTGCCTACTGGGAATTGGTCTAAGAATGCCATGATGCCCTCAGATGTTAACAGCAGTCTGATGATGGCCTGGACTGAATTCAAACTGGTGACCTAAAGCAGCAAGAATCTGTATCTAACTAATAATCCCCTGATCCAGAATACTTCAGGGCTTTTAATCACAAAAGAAACATTACAGTCCCAAAAGAGACTTCATTGAAAGGTAGCATGCTAAATACTAAAAAAATATTTAAAAGCTTATGAAAAATCATGCAGCTTCTTCCACCAAACAACAATGCTCCTCTTTTAACTTTATTAATGCCAAAAATTAGGGGGAGAAAACCAAACATAATTACCTTCCTAATAATTGAATATTTTTCCCCACTCTTGTGGGATAGTGATTAATGGATGAAATTTCTTCAGTTCCACTTCATGATTCAGTTTTTATTTACATTAGTGGTCTTTCAGGATTAAAATTTTAAAAGACACTTACACAGAAAGAAAAGGGAGAGAGGAGAAGGAGAAGAAGGAGAAGGAGAAGGAGAAGGAGAAGGAGAAGGAGAAGAGAAGGAGAAGAGAAGGAGAAGGGAGAAAGGAAGAATGAGTAGTTTCAGTACAGGCTGTGTAACGGAATTATATGCATTAAAAATATAACAGTGTACATTGTCAACTCTCAGTTTAATGGAGGGTCCACAACATAGCCTCAGCAGCTTACTAACTTAGAGTAAAAGTGTAACAAAGAAAGCAAAATTGACTACTTCTCTGAAATGACAGAATTTGCAGTATTATGGATAACAATTAAGTACCACAGTGTGTACTTTTACCTGAGAAACTATTAAGCTCCTAACTGATTAGTAAATTATGAAAGAAAGCATGGTATGCATTTACTGTAGATACTATTTACAAAATATGACTACATAATCTTACTGAGTAGTATGCTATAAGCATCTCAAAAACCTTAAGAAATTATACACCCAAGGTTAAATGCTTTCAATAGTAGATTTAAAAAAAACCAAAACATTTCTAACTACACCATCTTTGCCACATTCTTCTTCTTCTTTAGTGAGATTATCTATGGATCATAACTATAATTGTCTATCAACAGGAGGGAGATTATTGCAAGGTGAGTTTTTAAAAACTTTTTTTGTATGAATAACAAACATTATTTTTCAATGCCAGATAGACTAGGCCTTGGTATGGACTGTATGCCAACATTTTTGGTTTTAATTTAATTTCATTTGAGCTCCACCAGTAAAGAGGAAGAAAGCCTTGAAATGGTAACATTCATATTATTTCCCCTCTATTCATTGACTTAAAATAAAAAAAAGATAAAAAGATATGCTAAAAGATTTACCCAAAAAATAGCTTCTTAAAGGCAGATATTTCTTCATGTCATCTTTCAGGCTCGAACAAAATTTTATATGCAACTTTTAACACTGAAAAAAATTGGGATTTATAGTTCAAGTTTTACTGATACAACCTGAAGCACAGTGTGCTACAGACACCTAAACTACAGCTTTTCAAATGGTGCTGCTGAAATAAAACATCTCATTCTTTCTTTTTTTACTGAGAGGATGCTGCAATCATTAAAGTAGTCTTGCCCTCTGTATTCTTGGGAGTGGTCTGTCCATAAGTTATTAATAAACCATGGTAAGGTGCAGCAGCAGACCAACTATTCATATTAATGAATGTCTCATGAATATTCAGCTACATGTTGACTCTTACCTCAGAGGAACAAGGGAACCAAAATCTGGACCCCTATTCCTGCAGCTAAACCTCCTCATGCTGTAATTTATTGTGAATAATAGCGACTAAATTTGTAACACTCTTGTTCCTCTAAGGGTGTGAGTGGAGGATTGCTATGAGCTGTATTAAAAAAAAACAAAACAAAACCCCCTCAACAATGAAAACACATAGTAGTTTTAAGTCTATTTTAACTAGAACTACATTCTTGTATTTTAACATCTGCGCAGATTTTTTGCCGAAATAACAGTTGCAACTGATGGCTACCCATGTTCTGAAATGCAGACTATCTATTTGGTAGTTACCTTCCCCTTCTAGTCAAACATGATACAGCATGGATGGGCAACTGCATGTGTTATAAACACATATGAATGTATCAAAACACTCTGACTACTGTTTTCCTTCCTACTCAATGCCTTTTGCAGACTCCCCTTGACTTTTATTTCTTATTTTTCTGTATTTTAAATTGAAATCTCTTGACCATTACCTGTTCCAGCAACACCACACACAGAACATCACTGATTTAGAAGACTTCTAAGTGGGATTAATCAAGTGATTGTTTGCCTGACTTATTTGTCATTTCATTCTTTCTCAATTTTTTTTTTTATTTCAAGAACTGCTCTTCCATGGCCAAGATGTGAATGCCCACTAGATATTTTTTCAGGGCCAGAACACACTTCTTTAGCCAATTCTATCACTTCCTTTTCAAACTGAGCAGAACTCCTTCAAGTCTGTACATCCTCTAAAAGTTAGAAGGGAGCACCTTGACATGTAATAACAGGCACCTGGGAAGCCAACAGAAGCAGTTGGAGCACAGATTTTAATAAGCAGCTCTTAAAAATTCAATAAAGTGAGTTGTAATTGGGTACAGAGACAAATTGTCTGAGCAAATTAAGAAAAATACTTTTCTTTTCAGTGTGTTATATGCAAAATTATTTGTAAGACTACACTAGACATGCACTTGAACAAGCAGATTCTTACATATCCAGTCAAATTATCTCAGAATATATAGAGCATTTACTGTGCTTTTCTTTTGGATAAAATTAATGTCAGCTTTCTGTCCTTAAATCTGAGCCAATGGGGAAACAAAATACAGTTAGCCCTGAAATAGCTGCGGTAATTCAATCCCTGCACTCTCCTTATTTTCTTGATGACAAAGAAAAACTCCCAACTGGCAAGGCCACCTGCACTGATTACTCCTCCATCCACACCCACGGACTAGGAAAATGAGCCAATGATCATTAACCTTAATTTCTTCTTACATAAACCTCAGTTGCTTTTTTTTTCCTTTAGGTTTGCTTCTCTCAAAATTCCCTTGAGATTAAAAAGGGGGGCGGGAGGGAAGAGAAAAAAAAGGGAGGGAAAAGTCATAACTGGGGAAAAAAATCAAGAGAACTCAGTGATTTTTTTTCTTCTGTTTCACAGCTGGCTTATTGTAACTTCGCAGCACTCAGATAAAGGGATTTTGAAGCACTATCATCTCTTTTGATAGCAACTTCACTCCCTCCCCAGTCTCTCTCTCCAAGCAATAAGGTAAATGCTAATGTGTGGGTTTTCTGGTTTTTTTTTTCAGATTTTTAGTTTTTTTCCCTGGAGATATTCCTGGGTAAAGACAGTTGGCAAAAACAAAGATGGGTCTGGACGGCAGGAATGCAGGTGTGGCCCAATGTCAGAACGAAAGGGCCAAGCACAACTGGGTGGGATATTTCCAGTGTAACAACTTCAAAATACAGTAGAGAATGCATCACCCCTCCTGGTCATCCACATTTTGTTACTGCCAAGTGGAATAAATTTTGGTTCAAGCTGTGTGGGACTAGCTCCCACTGGCATTACATCACTTTCTAATGGATAAGACACTCAGTTGGACCATCTGAAGAACGCTTTTTAATATACATATAAAAAAATACATATTAATTGATAACTTAATAAAATAATCATGCTGTAGAAATAATAGTTTGTATAGCACAAATGTGTATACTGAAAACAGACACCCTGTTATCTTGTAAAGTATCTGGGCAAAGCTAACTAGATCATAATCAACACTTTCAAAGGAATTACACATCTGTGAAATTAATACCTTATCAATTCAGTGATGTATGCTTGGCCGTATCCCCTGTTGAAGTTATATTTTTCCTGCAAATAATTTTAAAATCTTTATACAGCTAAATAAAAGCAAAACCTAAAAGGTTTTAGGTTTTTCATTAGGATTACCTAACTATAAAGCAAATAAATGTCCAAAGAACATAACAAAAATGTGATTGTATTACCTTCAAATACATTACAACAAGCTGTTTGTCGCCTACCAAATACATATAGCAGGGCTTCTGTGAAGATCAGGAGGCAGACAGTAACTTTGATCACGCAGACATTCCTCATTATTTCAGACCTCAAATCAAGTAGCAACAGTCAGGGGAAGAAAAGGGTGAGAGACATGGGGCTGCTGGGGAGGAGAAGGGAAGCACACTGCAATTTTGTCCTAGGTTCAGCATCCTAATTTAAGCAAAAACAGGCTGTTGGCGTCTGTGCTTCCCTGCAGCCCCCTCCCCTTCCCCATGCTTTCCAGCCTCCTGGTTCACTAAAAATGACAAGCACATTTCTAGGCTCTGCTTTTTTATCAAGCTGACAAAGGTCAACAATACTAGCCAGAAGAGTGTTGAAGTATTCAGTGCCACAGGTCATCCTAATAGATACTGGAGGGACTCATTGCAACACCACTGTAAGCCAAGACAGCATGATTTTTAAGAGGCAGCACTTTGCACGTTCACAGTCTAGTTAATTTAATACAACACTGGCCTCTTGTTTGCAAAATAGCATTGGCACATTTCAGAGGTGGTATCTTTCTGTGGGTGACAGTAAGGTGACTGAATTCAGGCATGTTAACAGATGCACCTTTTTATGCTCTGTTAAACCATGTCACAGACTACAGCCCCTAAGCGCATTTCTTTATTTATGCTGCAGCCAGCTGAGCTAATTATCAGAGACAGACCTGATTCTAGTTCTATAAAGTCCAGTGGTTGTGTGTGTATAAGGAGGCTGGGAGGGAAAATAGAATGGGGGGGAGTGGGAAAGTGTGAAAGCAGTTTCTAAAACACATGGAATTGAAGTCTTCATGTAACTGGTGCTATGAAGGTGGGGGGAGATGTATTAACAGCTTGATGATATAATAATATTTGGGTTCAAACGAACTGTGTTTCCCACAACCATCTTTTTTTTTCTCCTTTCATCAGTTATGTTTAGCTTCAAACAGCTACAAAATAAACAGTACAAAACCCCTCTCCAGTACTCAGAGTGGAAGATGCTACCTCAAAAAAAAAAAAAAAAAAAAAAAAAAAAAAAAAAAAAAGGTAAACCAAAGTGCTTATTACATCTCACCTACAATTCTGGTCTGTTTTATCATTTTTTATCATTTGTGGACACAGTAACACCCACTTACAGCTCTTCTTTCACTAAATATTTCAATACACCAATCATTTGCCACAAGTCTTTATGCCACAGTTGTATTTTACCAGTAGAAGCAGCTACCTCCTTTCAAAAAATACAAAATTCTTAGCCCATTTGGCTGGGTTTTCTACTAAATGAATGTTTTTTGCTTGCATGACTTCATCCTGTACTACAGTTTACATTTAAAAAGTTTGTGGTACTCCACAGAAAAGATGGGAAAAAGAACTTGATGGTGACAATTCTTTTTTCTCTTTACTACATATGACTAAGTGACCTTAACTAAAAAATTAAATCATATGTCATATGAGCAACGGTTTTTTGTTGTTTGGATTTTTTTGTTGTTTTTTTGTTGTTGTTGTTGGTTGGTTTTTTTTATTACAGCATGCAATTTAGCTAATATCTGGTTGGGGCCAATCTTTAACAAGTCACATATTTCCATTGTCCCTTCACCCCCTGCTTATGCTTTTACCACATCCTAACAAAAACATGACCAGAACTGGTGAAAAACATACGGTTCCAACTAATGAATCACATACTTTCCCGCAAGTGCAGTAAGTACTACCAGCTGTGACAGTCTTGCTTTGGCAGTGGAACCAGTGCAGAACAAGGCCGACACATCTGAAACCAGCTGTACTGAAAAACCACAAGCAATTTAAGTCCGTCTGCCTTCTCAGGGGCTTCTTTGTCTCTGTCTGTGTCTCTGCTCTGTCCCTAAAACTTGCCAGCCATGTTGTTTTGACAGAGTTCAGAGTTTCAGAAGTTTCAAGGGGGGGAAAAAATCCGCTGATTCAGGAAACTGTGTTTCAAGAAAATGATAAGGAGGTCTTTGTCAAACTAGCCCAACTCAGGAAATTTAAAGAGACAGAGTATGCATCTACCCATTTGCTCTGCTTGTACGACAGCTTACAGCACAGAAAAAGACAAGTGTATACTTAAAACACATGATGTCCATAAATTTGTATTTGTACTTAAAAGCACAGAATTCTCTGCACAGAGAGGGATATGGGGAAGAATGTTGTTTGAGATCTTGAGATTTTGATCTTGAGATCTTGAGATTTTATCAGATTAAATCTGGGAAGGTCACAAAACTCACAAATTACTTCATTAATCTCTGATTGCATACATCACCCCAACAGGAAAACCAGTAACAGCTATACCCCACCACACTGCCTTATGTGCTGTAAATGCCACATACTTTACTGAATACTTTCCAACAGTGTTCAGAGATTTTTACAAGTTTTGAGGGGGATAATTGTTTGATTCTTATATGTCAAAGCCCAGGTAAGAAAATTAACATAAACCTACTGTACCTGACTGAGAGAGGTTGTAGAAAAACATTAATCAATGTTAAAAAAAAAAAATTAAGAAATCACAATTGGCTTAGAGTAGCTTTCCTTTACATAAGTAGAAATGTTGTGACATTCAAGTCTGGTGTTCCCAGCCCGTTCAGGATTAAAAGCAAGTACTGAACATGACATTGAGAAGCCTGCTTCTCCCCTGTCATTTTCAACAAAAACCCAATTCATGTTTCCATCCCTGCAGAAATGCAATATATAAATCCTAATAATCTTTAAAATTTCAAGCACCTTGTCGAGGACTGGTATTTCTTTATCTTGCAGCTTGCATAGGTATGCATTTTAGAAAGTATTCATAGAGCAAAGGATGAAACTTTTTACAGGAATAGATTTTACATTAAAACCAAATTTTTCTGAATTTAAAAGAAAATTTAGATTAAGTAATTGTCTCGTGATGGATTTCTGAAAATACTGCAATCAGTACATCACACATCTGTTGCAGGATTTTCCAGCAGCCAGAGACATCCCCCCTTTAATACATATTGGGCAGCACGTAAGAAAGGCCAAAACCCACAGGAGTCTGTTTACCTGTGGTGACTGGTTTTTGTACAGAGCCTACATGTGCACACAAGCGCTGTGAACATGTTTAGCAGCTTTCAGGCTTTTGTTTCACACTGGGGATGGTCGCATTTCCCCCAAGCAGTAAAGCCATTAAGTGAGCTATTCAGAGACTCCCTATCAAGAGCAAACAACACTACAGTGCAGCATGACATTATATATTTTGTATACACATACTTTGTAGGAAAACTATTTTAAGTATAGTTTAACACACAAATACACAGACTGTGATCTCTCCCTACGCAATGCACCTGTGATGTCATGCTGACACACTAAGAGTAATGCATGCACTGCAAGGTGAATTATACAGACCCACTTCAGTAATCAGGAAGGTAAACAGCTGAAAAGAATTTCAGCTCACAACACTTGGAAGTGATGAAAAACTACTCAAGTCAGCTGTGACATACCAAACAGCTTCATGATTTTAAGAACCATTCAGACTGTTCATTCCTAGATGAGCCACTTATTCAACAAGGAAGCATGACCTTACTCCATTTTCAGAGGGTTAACAAATCCCCTTCATGGTATTTGTATTTATCCCTTTCTGATATATGTATATCAGCTTGTGAATCTATTTGTAGTCAAGTTTCCTATACCAAATATAATGCTGATGCTGTTCTTTACGACTGAAGCTCTCACCAGAAGTGGAATGGGGAAGAGTAATCAAAGGATGCTGAAATTCACCTCCATCCTCTCCTTCTTGATAAGATAGACTGAAGACAGCTCAGCCTTATGCCCTTCAAAGAGCTGCACTGGATGGTCTGGGGTACTAAGGGGTGGTTTTGGGTGGGATAGGTATAGCAGGTTATGAAAAGAATAGACAAATTCTTTAAGGTATCTTGTGTATTAGCCTAACATCAGCCCTGCAGCAGCAGCAATCAATTCTGCATCCTTTTAGTAAACATAAGCTAGAAGGAAATTACAAACTTGAGCTCTTTACACAGTTAAAAATCCCCTTTTTTAACTCTAGGGCAGAAGGTGGTTTTGTTTTAATGATTTACTGGTTTACCTCAAATTAAAAACTAATAAAATTTATTTCCTCTTAAAATGGAAAAGGTCTTCAGCAGGTCTTTGGAGAGTCCAAAGAAGAATAGTCATAAAAATAATAAGCTGCTATCACTGAATTAGCTCTACTATTTACATTACATTCTAATGCAAGCATTATTTTTCTGTGAGCACAAAAATGAAACGCATCCATTTTTTAAAATTCAAAAGAAAACAAAATCAATCAAGCAGCAACAAAAGAGCTGGGAGAGGACAATTAGAGATATCCAGCATCAACATAGGAGGAATATCTTTTGCATGGTGTCTTATAATTTCATGTACAATTATGCAGCTGATTCTAAATCCCTACTACAGTTTACTACAATTAGAACTGACTAAACATATGATTCACCTTTTCAATTAATATTTTTACTTCAATTTTTATGAAATTTATATTTTATGGAAATTAAAATCAATATAAATTTTTTCCAAAAATTACAGTACAACGTGCAGTACCCTATATGTCAGCTCACCTCACTATAATTTCCTGAAAAGAGCAAAATGTATTCATACACACTTCCCTGAACAAAAAACTGAATCTCAGTTTGTCCTACTTCAATTCATGGTTGCTTATCAATTCAATTTTTCACATTCAGATGCTTAAAAAAAATTACAGGGGAGGATCTTCTGAGAAGAACTAAACTGAAGAATCAGTATTTTTTCTTGAGAAAAAGTTTTGAATCATTAATCTAATCAACTATGATTCAAACACAATATCATGTGACTTAGCCACTTGCAAAATTAATCCTATGATTTCCGGTGATGGTTGGACTGTTTGAAGTGAAAACTACAGGGGTTTTTTTTCCCACCAATTGCATGATTTATACAAATTGCAGATCATTAATGCACTTTTTATAATCTGAAAGGAAGGAATAAATTTATGGTACAATTTACCTGTTTGACTAAGCCAGAGTATAATCAACAGCAGTGACTATAAAAATGTGATAGCTGCCTTTGGTACTTAGATAATATTCAATATTAGAAAATCATATTATTCCTTCTAAGAAAAATAACTATAAACATCATAAATTTGAAAACAACAGTACTATTCATTGCTTTTCTGAGGGGCAGATTCATATTGAAATCACCAACCAATCTACCTTTAGGTTTACCTTGAGTTTCTTTGGAAATAATTATGCTTCTATCCCAGAGGAGTGAGCATCCAAGGCAGTAGAGGATGCTTTGAGGCTATCTCTTCTTCACTATGACCCAGACATACAGTGCTCTGGATATGTTAGTAGGGCAATAGGCAGGTCAAAAAGAGGCACGTAAACAGCAGCCATAGAATGCTGTGAATCTACAATTGGGATATTTTGGGGTTTTTAAAATGCTTATATGTATATACTTTGATTGTTCCTTCACAGTTATAGGAAAAAAAAACCAAAGATTTTTCTTCCTAACTATATATGTGCAACTCTACAGGTTTTCAGGAAGAAATGTGTGCTTTTGCTCAAGAACACAACTAGGTAACATATATACGCCATTAGTTTTGGGAGGTGGGTGTTTTTGGTTTGGGTTGGGTTGGGTTTTTGGTTTTTTTTCAGTTGGTTTGTTTGGGTATTTTAGAATCATAGACTAATTTAGATTGGAAGGAAACTCTGGAAGTTATGTGGTCCAAGTCTGTCCTAAAAGCTGGGATCTTTTTCAGCAGCTCGCTCAGCATGTTTTCGGGTTGAATTTTCCTAGAAATCATTTTGTTAGGGTTTTACTTTTTTCTTAATTTTAAAATTATACCAATAGCAGAATGTTTTACCTAAATTTTTAAGAATTACAATCTACAGTAAGAAAAATAAACATGAGTTTTGAAAAAATTTGTCCATGGAGAGATGGCACAGGCAGAATCAAAGACCAGGAGCTTGCAGTTCAATCCACTGTTACCTAACCAGTGCTGCCTTTTAAACAGACTTCAACTTAGTCTTACCTGCTCAGCAAAATAACTTTATGTACCTTTCCAAGTAAGGAATGAATGTGCAAAAACATTGTGTGGGCTAATACTAAAGTTTTTATCACCTCAGAAGGGAATCTTTATTACCATACTGTGACGAGTTCTTGCACAGTTTTTAATCTAAGTTAGAATTTTCCCATATTTTGTCCAAAACCCTCTCCTAAATCAAAAGTATATATAAACATTTTCTGTACTTTCCTAGTTTCTTAACATTTAGAATGCTTAAAAAAGCATACCTTGCCCTTAGAAAAGCCCTTCAAGTTTTTCTTTAGGATCACCTCATTATAATTCTGCCAAAATATCTTTTACCATGTCGTTACTTCTAACCAAAATTCTTATTCCACCTTTTCAAAAGGAAGAGTAAAGTATTTGAGTACCTGTGGAGAGAAGGTTTAACAGATATTTTATATTTTAGATGAGTGCCATTGGTGTTTTATTACAAATTAGTTTCTTTCACTTCCTGTTTAAGCTCCAAAATCATCTTATTCAAAGCAGGCATTGCTGCAGATGTGAGTTGTGCTAGTATATAATGGGGACAGCAAAGGAAATATTTTCCTGAAATATCTGACCAGCCCTAGTAATACCCACAATTTACTTACACACAGTCTACATAAACAGTTATGCTGGATTTAGCTCATGTTTAGAACCACTTGATAAAAACTATTACCAATGTGGTTTACATAAATTACATGTAGTCTGCTCCATATGGAAACCATATTTTAGCAGCAACCAGTGTTTAATAATGAACACTCTACCCTGCTCTCACACAGGCTGGCTCTTTTTCGCCTCTCTCTGGCTGTGCAGTTCCTGTGATTTAATAAGATATTTAGCTCATGAAACAGGCAATATTCACACTGCAGTTAAAAAGGGATTAATTTTATCCCATGCCATACTGGTAACACGATGACTGGCCTCTTTGGAATTTAGTGCACTAAATTATCCTCATCTATAAGCTTTTTCAAACATAGTCTGATAGCAACAATTCACTGCATGAACATCATTATTTATCTAAGTTATTAATGACTTTTAATTGTTTACTTTATGATAAGTCTCTTTGCTTTAGCTCCTGTCATATAAAATTAATTAACCAACTGGTCACAAAGAAATACAATCACAAAGTGGTCTAATATTTTATCATAACTTTGTGTACCTCTGTAACATTTCAGTATTATTGTTTAAAAATTATGGCATCTTCTACATTTCATTAGATGTGATGTAAGGTATACATTAAGCAGAAAACATGGGGGACTACATACTAATGATAGGCATAAATTCCTTCCTGCAGATTTCAAACTTACTTAGATTTCCCTACTAAGTTAAGGCAAAAGAGACTATTTTTCAATCAGGTCTGTAAAATTTTAGGCTGAAATTCTGTTTCTTTTGAAGTTCATGGCAATTTTGTTCTTTTGCTGTGCCCAGATTTAACCCTCAAGTTTATAAAGTGTTTAATATATCAGTTAGCAGGAAGAAAAGGCAAGTTCTAACAAAAGCACTTCCAGAAAAATAAAAACTATTACAGCAAGACCAGGCCTACCCCATTCTTCTGTTCTTTATTTAAATCTCTAAGATATAAGGAAAAAGCTTAAAGATTTTACCTTAATAAGCTAGTCAGAGAACTGTAATGAAAACCATGAACTAAGAAAAACAAATCTAAAAAGGAAATTTAAAAAAAAATGCTATTACAAGGTAATGCTTACCAACTTAGATGAGATCTTCTTAGAAAATCAGAACGAATTTAATAGAAAATTACAATATTGCTGAAGTTTTAAACTTAGTCTTTCCATGTATAAATACCTATATCATAATTCCTACCTATGACATAACTTCATACAACTCAGAAAGCCTATTTAAGGATACAATTTTTCATAGTTCACATACAATGTAAACTTCCAAACATCTGGTGAACTTCAAGGCAGAGCTTTCCATCTCCCCAGAGAGTTATCAGTTGGACTATAATGTTATCAGCTTTCGCACACTTCTCAGTGAGATGCAATCTTCCTGCCTGAGAACATGAGGGAGAGCCAGGAATTCCTGTTCCAATTCCAAATTTGTGGACTCTCTAAGATTTCTGGTAAGTCAAGAATTCCCAGCTGCCTCACTCTCACAGACTCCAGAAATGGAGATATTTTTATGCCTACTTTCCTGACCAACAAGGATTAATTACTGAATTACTGACCACTATATAAATACTTATATAAAATTATTTGAATGGTAGGGCTTACTTCACACTGCTTGAACACAGACACCTTAACATGAAGTGGAAAGTTTTGAAGTATAAATGACAGCCGACACTGACATATGACCAACACCTCTCCTAGGCGCAGATGGAGTGATGCTCTTTGTGAAAACAAAGCAGACTTTCAGTTGCCCAAACATTACAGTAGTGCCTTAGTAGTTTATAATACCATAATTCAGAGACAGCAGTTCTCTCCACATCAACTGATGCATCAAAAACAGATCCAGTTAATTCAGTATGAACAGTTACCTGCCATCAGGTACACAGAATACTTTGATGTGTCCCCCAAAGGTCGGGCCAACCAGAGTTGTTTGGTCACCTCCTGAAGACTGAGCTGTTTCACAAATCTAATGAGCTACTGGAGAATACCTAGAAGGTGTAGAATCCAGGTACTACTCAAAACCTGCCTTTTGACATGACTTTTATGTAGCAAAGAGCAACAGCTTACCCAAACACTGCCTGCGTCATCAGTCTCATGTTTCAAGGGCCATTAAGAAATCTGCATCCCAACAAGACAGAAGGGAGTTGGTAAATACCAACAGCAGCATTTATTGTGAAAAATATAGGGACGAATGGCAAGAAAAGTGCTGACAGCTTGAAGACAATGAAATTATTCTTTAAGGGCACTTTTCACAATTTCTTATAGAAGAATATGTTTTTTTTAAATGAGAAATCTCATGAACAGGATAAAGTATTATATAAAAAAATTAAAATTAAACAGCATGCACCACTCAATTTTGAAAATGCTGCAAAGACAAACATAATTTACAGATCGAGAATTCAAGGCATACAAATTGGAATTTGGAAGTAATTAACCAAAGTCCCATTAAGAAAGTTCAAGTTTCATAGATTTAGAAAAATCAGAAATCAGTGAGAGAGAACAGCCAGACACCAAATGATACTATTCATTCTTATAGGTCCTTTTACTAGACAAATTTCTTTTATACACAGGTGATGAAAAGACATATAAACAGTATTGTAATGGGTTTATAATCCTAATATAACAAGTAGTGAATGATCCTCACACTATATAAACATCTACAAGTTATCTGTATCTAAAGTCAAACTGCTCTAAATTCTTTGGTTGAGAAAATGAAAGCACCCATCATGTGAATTTTCTAAGAGGTTCTCATCCCAAAACTTCACAACATTTCGGGTCCTGTTTTACTGATGCTTTGAATCCAGCTGTTCATAATATGCTGAGATTCCTGATATTCAGGCGCGAGTACACAGAAAGCTACTTAGCAAGCGTGGTTTACATGGACAGTTTGGGCAAATGTCTCAAAAACTATTTAGTGTTCCAGATGAAAACCTCACAACTGATTCTGTTTCATAAAAACAGGTGTAATCACTGATAGTGATTACTTATCTTTCAGATACCAATCCAAATTCTTGGAGAACTTTGCAGGTTTCTATTCACAGAGAATACACACCTAATATCAATAAACAGTCATATTTTTCCTTGTGTAGACATCAGAAAATTCTGAATAAAATCATGTGTTGTTTTCATAGATAATTATGTACAGTTTGGGTCAGATCTATTTAACACAGAAAAACTGGCAGACCTCTAACTTATTGTGCAAGTCGGTTACTACTGGCACAAAATTTAAGTATGCTCATACTCTTCTAACTTCTATTTTCAGTGTTCTGCTACTAATTACTAATGTCAAAACCAGAACAAAAGCTCACTGCTTGGCTCATTGACTTCTGCACACAGATGTCAAACACACAGGGTTCATTAATGATTTCAAGGTGACAAAAACCAAAGAGATGGCCAAAACTGTGCTGTTGATTATTGGTTCTTTTCAGATTAGCATGTTCATGACTGGAGAAAGTACAGTTAAAACCCAAAACTTAATTTAGCATGCATTCCAATTCATTTTAAACTTACATACAGTATGAAGGAAAAATCCAGGAGAGTCTGGAATAGTCAGGGATGTCAAAAGCCTTGAATATAAACCTGTTTTGATGAATTGCATGGCACCAAATGGTTACCGTAAAATAAAGTCTGGTACTCAAGATAGATAGAAATGATGTGCTTTGTACGTGTAATCTTCTGAAACAGAAGATATAGACATCTATCTATTTCTGTTCAAAATGTCTCATTTGGTCAATTTTTAAAAATTGTGAAGGGGCAACAATGAGTAGTTATCTGTGTGAGAGACGTAAAACTAGGATAGGAGACAACTTAAAATGTGCATAAGCATTTACTGAACATTACAGAGCAGATGACTACAATGATGACCTCCCCTTTTAGTCAACAATGGTTTGTTACATTAGAAAACTTTATTTTAATGAAATGTCAAGTCTGCAGATTTAAGTCCATTCTAACTCTAGTACTTAGTCACTCTACTGTAATATAATTCTTCCAAGCCAATAAAATAGTAATTGTTACGTTCCAATTTCTACATAATCATTAACATTTCCCTAGAAAATGGGGTAAATGTACAGTTGTTTTATGTAGTTCTGAATTGGACTGTTTTTGCAGAAGCTGAGATTAGTTGTTAGGGTAACAGAAATGTGAAAATTTTAATATGAACTCAAGCCATAAGAGGAGGAACCACCATAGGCTTTCACTCCTGCTTCTACAGGAATTTTTTCAGTCTCTCCTAGCCAGTTTTGCAAGCAACATGTGCTGTTGTGTTTTCTCCTCATATTATAATGCAGAAGGTCCACAGAAACAGCACAGGAAAGCAGATACGCACTGATGTCAAATTCACAATTAAAATGGGGTGGGATAGTTTTCATATCCAGCACCCTTCAGTTCCACAAATCTGTGGCAGTACATGAAAGGAGAGCAGGTAAATCACTTACAGATGTATGAGGCTGTTCCCTTTACAGTACCTCCTAAAATTATTCTGTTCAATACTGAACAGTCTAATCCTCAAAAGCACAGAAGCATTAGAAATTACCAAGAATTAATTGTTCCTATATTACTCTGGAAGAAGTGTGGGACCTCAGAAGGCAGCTACCTAAACTATGGCTCATGTATGCTTGCATATTATGAAGGGCATTTTCTGAAATTCTCCATATTACTCTCCTGATTCACATTCCCTGACCTACTTTTTACTTGACTAGAGTAAAGCTACTGCAGCTGCATTCCCACCAGCTACACAAAGTCCACCGGCAGACAGCAGCCATTTTCTGATCTTGCTTTGTTTTTACCCCATATTATTTGCTGATATTCCTACCATTAACAGATTTATTCACAGGTGTCACTGCAGAACTCAGAAGTTACAAGCACTGTAACATCTGCAATCCCATTTTACCTATGATAAATACAAAGTCGGTAACTTCTGTGTTTCAGCTAGGCTGCCTGGTTACCTATAAATCATAACCATGTCCAGCACCTCCAGGTAGGATCAACCCCATTCTATATGCACTTCACAGATGACTTTTAGGACAATTTATCTCTCTGGCAAGCTTTCAAAAACTACTGCGCAATTCATACATAGTTGCTCTGACTTTTCAGGAAGGGTCAGTAGTACAGGTGGTCTATTCACATGCACTAATCCCAACGTGTCCCACAGGCACTGTCCTTCCTCACTTTGCAGAGACTGTCTGCTCAGTGCACGTGCAGTAGGCCTGGCATTTCTTGGAAGCATGAGACTCACTGAGCATGTGCTGCAGAGAATGTGAAGACATTTTTATGTCCAGGAAATCCTAGGCAAAAATACAATAGGCATAGTTACACACCACATCAGCCTTTCAACAAGGTAATCAGAAATCAGCTCTCTCTACTGATGGATTATTTGTCCTCGTGATGAGAATTATGTGGAATAAACAGGACTAGTTACAATAACTGAGTGGTTACCCACATGATAATGATACCTTTGTTCTATTGAAAAGCACTTCCTTGGGAGATGTTTTCCATGTGAAATAATCCAGTGCTACATTTTCTGGTAATTGTAACAACCTGAAAAGCAATTTTAAATATTTCTAAACATCCTTGTTAATTCTTAGCATATTAAAAAATATTTTCAGATAAGCAAAATTCTAAAACATTTAAGCAAATACTACTACATGTTTTAATCTGTGTGGTATTTTAATGCCATTTACTGCTGTACTGTCAGCATTCTGTTCTATAGAAAATACCCTGTAAATAAAAATAAATATTTTTAAATTGCAGCCTTTTATAAAAAACACACTGCTATTCTGTAATTATTTTTCTCTCCCACAAACAGAAAGAGATTAACTTTTGAACACTCCAATAACCATAACTGTAATTATTCCCTCTGACAATGTCTCTGGCTGGGTAGTAGGAAGAGATGCATTCTTTCCCACCCCACACTGTACGAAAAACTTCTTCAGCAATCCTTCTTTCATGCTGTGCTGAAGTTCATTTGGGGAATTCAGTGCATCTAGAGAGTGGCTACATGGAGGCCAATGACACCTCAGCCGTAAAAAGCAGTGAACCTCTATATGCTTGAAGATATATACCTATATATATATATATAATATCTTCCCCCACAACTTCCTTTACCAGGCTATTCTTTACCTGTTCTTCTCAAATGGGCTGAGGCTAGAACATCAGGGTGTATATGGTTCCAGAAAACTATCCATAAATACTGCCTTGAACACTGAACCTTAGATCTTAGAAAGTGATGGAATTAGGAAATCCACCCATATTGTAAAAACGCCAGTTACAATCTAAACCTTTGTCTAACATACATAGAATTAATACCTGTACACCTAATTGCATTCAGCTTCATAGCAACATCCTACTTCCTTTTTTTAAGCACAGTGATACTTCTTAGTAAAATTCAAAGATGTGGGAGAAAGAAAAAAAAGAGAACTTGCCCATATTTGCCAAGTATTCTCCCACCATAAGCAAACAATAAAGACAACATGTTGCTTAGCAACATTTAGCATTTGGCTTAAACCTGCTTATCACAGTTAAGATTAATCTTAATTGTTTCATAAGCCAAAATAAACACTGATACCCAGTCAGAGCGCTGTTTTCATGGTTTGTTAGCAGAAGTGCACTGATCATTTCTACATTGTATAACACTCTTAGCATGGCAGTTTTAACTTTTCTGTTCAGCTTCTCTAGTCATTTCTACAAAACAAGTTTTGATTGAAAGCAAGTGGGCACACAGACAAGGACATCAGACCTATGCACAGAAATATGTGAATCTGAAATTTGAAGAGATTAGTTATCATTGTTCAGGCACTTAAATACCAAAATGAAAGAGAGAGCAAGCTGTTCATAAATAAATTCTGTTAGAAGTTACTAGTGATGACAATGATAAGGAAATATTATGGTTTAGGTAATGTTTCCAACTATCTCCTCAGGTGCTTTAAAGAGGAAAGAAAAGGGAGTAGATTCCATTATTGTCCTAAGACCTCTTGTAAAAACATTTGTTGAAGTGAGAACCCAGTAATTGGAACAAACACTTTGAAATTAGGCAATCAGCATGGCTGAAATGTTTTCTTAACATTTCCTCCCATTTCTAAGCCATTCCTCAGCTGTCTTGATGCTTCTGAAACAAAACCAAGATGCCTCTTCGATTCTCAGTAGTGGAAATAAACTGAAGCTATTACAGCTCTGCTAAATACTATGCCTCTCTGCATAAACATCACTTCCGTCATCACTTCAGTGATGGATGCACTGCTGGGCAACGGGTAGAAAGAAGACTGTACCATTATTATTCTTTAATCTGGTAGTAGCACACAAGGCAGTAAAACCTCACAGATCCTACCCAAAGAGAACCCTGGCCTCATATCGAGAAATACTGCATGAGTACAAAGGAAGTACAGTCTCTGGTCCCAGCTAGAAAGAGAGAAAACCTCAGTAAGGAGCAAAACAAGGAGATATTATAAGTCTTCACGAACTACTGTGCTGAATACTGCTTGCTCTCTTGTGCTGTTTGCCTAGATCAAGCTTACTTTGATTTTTTTCTTTTAAATTTGTTGGGTTTTTTGCCATAAAACAGTGGCCAACAGGGTAACAAATAATGGTACAGCAGTGGAAAGAAAAATGACATCACATAAGAAAGAAGCAAGGATGGCATAAAAGTGAGTGGGAGATAAGGAGATCAATTAAAAGGAAAAAAAGTGAGAGGAAAAAATGAGCACAGGAAATCTAAGATAATAACACCATTCTGGATAACCAGTAAGAGAGTTAAAAAAGCATCTCCATTTCACTGCAGAAACACAAAGGGATGTCATGGGCAGGGAAATCTGCAGTCCACTATCTGCATGGCTGAAAGCAGGCACCTCCGGATAAAAACTGTTCCATGTCTTCTCTGGATGTGGAGCCATGTCTTCTTCCTCATCCTCCATTATTCACAAATACAAACGTATCCTACTAAGTGCTCTGGAGAGATGTTTACATGAACTTATTCTTCCTCATCCAGTCAAACATATATTTAACTTGGGATTTACAGGGGTTTCATTTCCGTGTTTCCACCACAAAGAGTAACACTGAAATAATTTCTTTTTCTAAAAATGTAAGGATTAGGATCATATGTCATGAGGTAAAAAGTCATTGAAAACAAATGTGTTGTAAGAGCACTTCACAACATCATTAGTAACACTTCAGTAGAACTATGGACCAGAAGAAAAGTTGTAAGAAATGCTTCCACTAAATAGTGTAAATGTTATTTATGAACTGTCCAAGCATCACAGTAATTCTTAGGAAGGATCATGTCCTTCAATATTACATATTTCAAAATTCTCTTTAACAAAACTAGATGTGTATATATTAACAGATTTTTATGAAAAAAGTTACTCAAAATGCTTCTGAACATTCTCTCTGCTTGTGTCTCCTTTGTGTTTACTTTCTGAGGACTGTTTTCTGCCATGAAGGTTTCCAGAAACAAGAAACTGAACATTAAGTGGCAGCTTTCTAGGAACAACTTCCAAGAATGTAGGAATCTACAATGAACCATTGCAGGACAAATATTAGGTCATGGAGAAATGTGATCGCATACAGGTTATTAAGTTTATAAAGTATAGCATCTCTGTGCATACCATGAGATGCCTTTTTCACACAAGTCTGTTTAAGTTTCCCTATTTACACAGTCTAGATACATCACAAAGAATATGCCTATGATTTCAGCCAAAAAAAATACTGAAGAGAAAAGACTAAACTATGTAAAAAGAGTAATGCCCTTTATCCCAAAGAGTCATGGAATCATGGAATTGTTAGGACTTCTGGAGATCACTTAGTCTGACCCCCTTGCCAAGGGTAACCTAGAGAAGATGACACAGGAAACTGTCAAGGTGGGTTTTGAATGCCTCCAGAGAGGGAGACTCCACAACCTCCCCAGGCAGCAGCCTGTTCCAGTGCTCTGCCACCCTCAGTGTGAAGAAGTTCTGCCTCATGTTATGGTGGAACTTCTTGTCCTTTAGTTTATGGCCATGGTTTCTTGTCTCTTCTTTGGTCAGCACTGAAAAGAGTCTGGCACTCTCCTCCTAACACCCACTTTTGAGATATTTGTCTGTATTGATGAGATCCCCTCTCAGTCTTCTCCAGACTAAACAGGCCCAGCTCCCACGGTCTCTCCTCATAAGAGAGATGCTCCAGACCCCTGATCATCCTTGTGGCCCTCCACTCGACCCTCTCCAGTAACTCCTTGTCTCTTTTGTGCTGAGGAGCCCAGAACTGCACACAGAACTCCAGGTGTGGCCTCACTAGGGCCAAGTAGAGGGGAAGGATCACCTCCCTCAACCTGCTGGCCACACTCTTCCCCATGCACCCCAGGATGACATTGGCCCTCCTGGCCACAGGGGCACTGCCAGCTCATGGACAGCTTGTGATCCACCAAGAGTCCCAGGTCCTTCTCCACAGGGCTGCTCTGTAGGAGGTCAGCCCCAGCCTGTGCTGGCACTTGGGGCTGCTCCTCCCCAGGTGCAGGACCTGACACTTGCCCTTGTTGAGCCTCATCAGGTTTCTCTCTGCCCAACCCTCCAGCTGATCCAGGTCCCACAGAATGGCAGCAGAGCCTTCAGGTAGATCAGTCACTCTCCCCAGTTTAGTGATATCATGACACTTTTTGCAATTGCTGTACATATTCATAACATTGAAATGCTGATACATCTTGCTAAGACTGTGTAATTTCCTCTAATGGACACAGAGGATCACTGTAAATTTTTAGAGGACTCTGATCTGTCCAGAGTACTACTAAATTTTTTTGGATTTTACTGGTCTTTGAAAGCTGAGTAGTTCGGGCCAATAGAGTTACCATAAGGAGGCACAAGATTATGAATATAGAACAAGGACCCTTATATTTACAGAAAACAGACAACATCTTGGCCAATTTAAGTATCTCCTGGCAAAATGAACTCCTGCCATGATTTCAAACAGTAGTCTCCAGAAGGACTACTTATTGAGATACTTGAACCTAGTTTCCAGGTCTCAGCATTCTTATTCAGGTAAAGGTCCCATTGTTTCAATTTTTACAGGGTTTGTAATAGAGCTTCAGGATTTGCCCTATTTGCTTAGATCTGAAAACTGTCTTTACCCTGATACCCTGTGTAGTTGTACTGCAAATCAGAGTGGAATACAAAGTGTGTAATGACATCAAAACTGGAAGACTGTCTTAAATCCAAAAAAGAAATTATAGGCATGGATTAGTTGCAAAAAACTGAGTTTATTTTTCAACCATTTTTAAAGGGGTAAATAAGATATTAATGGGGCATCTCCTTAGAATTACGTGAAGAATATGGATCCACAGTATATAAGTCCCTAGCAAAGACCCCTGTAGATTCGGCCATTGCTCAAATGTTTAGGCTTTTCATGCAAAATACTGTTATAAATTCTGTAAAGAGTTTTTTCAGAGCTTTGCCTTCTAGGCTGTGTAACCAAGGCTGTTTTTATGCTTGAACTTCTGAACTGCTTGCTTGCCTGTGTGCTTCACAGTAAAAAAAATTAAAATCTATGTATGTGTTCTTAACTCTATGCTAGTCTCTCAAATGTTCTTAAGCCATAAAAGTAAAGTTTTCAAATAGTAGTCCCATTCCAAGAACTCTCAAGGACCTCTTAAACTAATAGATGACAGATGATTAATTTCTCTTTTTTATTTAAAAATTAAGTTTAAATTCTGAGTTTAAAGTTAGGTTTAAAATCATATGGTCTAAGCAAATCAATTCTGTAGAGAAACATTTGTGTGCAAGTTTTGAAACCTAGTAACTCCTAGTAACTCTTTTGTTGTCATTTTGATATAATCAAGATTTGACACCAAATCTTTGACACCAAAGTTAGACATCAAAAGAAGTAAAAAAAAAAAAGGTTGAAAAAGATGATGTTCCTTAATAATTCTAGCTGGACAGAAAGACTATTAACGACAAAGAATTAACAGGAAAAAGCATGGCAAGTGAAGGCTACCCAATTTGTTTTTGTCCTTCCTCCTTCACATAAAATTTTTATACATCCTTTCACTGGCATTTTCCATACATGAAAATAAATACCTGGTATGTAGCATGCTCCTATTGTCAGAGGTCTGCTGTTAGACAATTTCTCCCATGCACTGCATGAATACACATTTGCTCAAAATTATTATGCCTACAAATAGACAGTACAATACAAAGTCCTGATTTTATGTATTTCTGCAGAACTTCCTGCTACCTTACTATACAAATCTGGACAAAACAAAAATCTGTAGAAAATGCACTCATATAGAAATGTTTCCTAGCCATATTCAGAAAAAAACAATCACAGAAACTCATTCTTTTTCATTGTTTTTTTTTCCTTTTATTAATTCTTTTTTTTTGCCCCTTGTTTTATGATTTTCTTAGACATGAATTGCTTGACTCCTTATATTTCAACATAAGTCTTGAAGACTTCTGGCAAATTTTGGAAAATATAACAAAAAAATCTTCTTTATAATTCTATCAAAGTAGAAACGTTTCCTTATATCCTCTCTCATTTCCCCATACCCACCAGATTTTATAAGATGCTATACACAGTTTCGTGATAGCATTGCATTACTATCCTGTTTAATATAGTATTCAAAAAGAAAGAAAAAAAAAATCTCACAAAACAAGGGAAAGCCTTTTGAAACTTTTAAGTTTCTAGCCTCTAATTAAAATTGAATCACTTGGTCTGTGAGCTTAGTAGTGTTCTCAGTTCTCTGGGAGATTATAACTGGTAGCTCATTAGACTGTTTTTCACGTTAATTTACTGAAAAGGGTGATATATTTATAACACAGCTTGTAATGCTATAAAATGGCTCATCAATCTGTTTTATTCATGTAAAGTCCACATAAGGCCACTGGTCTGTTACTGGCAATAAACCTTTGGTGCATTTTCAAAAGACCTGCATATTATATAGTGATTTATGGACCCTGTCCTAACAACATACTAACAGGGAAAGGCATAACCTGGTCGACAGTACTGAAAAGCATAAGTGCATCATGTGACTATGACATACTCAAAGAGAAGAATACCTTGTTCTTAGATATAACACGGGTTCCAGAAGACCTGGCAACATCCAGTGCACTACCATTTTTATATTTGCATCACTGCTCTTCCAGAAAAATTAAATATAGTACCTGCCTCTTTTATCTCTATGTTGTGATACTTGAGTTATATGCTGTTCTTATTGCATCGCCTATCATACCCACCTTGTGAATCCATATCACCACAAGGAAATTTTTTATCTGACAATAATTTACATCTCTGAATACTACATCATACTCAATATTTTGTCCTTGAATAATAAAAAAACCCATAGGTTTTAAAATATTTTTTCTTCAACTTGAGCACAGGCTGAAAATAGCAAAATTAAATTATTCTATAGCTTCAAAAATTACAAATAATTTTATCTCCTGTTTTTTGTTACAGGGAAAACAGATTTTTTAAAATGTTAGTTTTCAATATGGAAAAATAAATTTAATAAAAATAGTATTAGAGAGGGTATAAGGAGTAGAAAAGGCACCAGTTTAACTATGCTCTTCATAACAAATAGAAACAGCTTAAAGACGGGAAACCATGGCTTCCGCTTCAATATTAATCATCTTCCTGGTGACCGGAAGTAATTTGGTATAAAAAAGCTCTTAAAAATTTCCTTTAAGATTGGATGGTTTTCCGAATGCCACATAAACCATTGAAATGAGATAGTCTGCAAGACAACTAATTTTAGACATTTCATTTGTACCCTTCTCTCAAAAGTCTAGGCAATTAGATAATTTTCAGTCAATTTCAAACTGTTTGCAATGCCTTTCTTTGCAGTTACTGAGTGCAAAAAGGGAAACTAATTATAAATGGGAAGTATAAACATGCAAAAACCACTAAAAAAAGCACAAAGGAAATAATAACAAAAGAAGAAAAGTATTCTCTGCCAATATATTTTCATTAATGCACTAGCTAGGGTTTGATAGACCAATGACATATTTCTAATGATGATAACACCCTATGTCTCTCTGAAGCAAGGGGGATTTTTGTGCATAAGTAACATATTTTTTGAAAGAAGAGCCATACTAATATGGTAATATGCTTACAGAATGTTAGCTAGCATTTCCCAAAATGTGGGGGGATTTCAGTAAAGTGTTAAACATTATAAGAATTTTCAAAACTCACAAGTTTCAAAAGTTATTTTGTTTAGCACAGCTTTAAAAAGCTGTAATATGCTGTGATCCTTAAGCAACTTCTATTACCAATCTGCTTCATATTTTTCCAACAGCACAAAACTACTCTAACTTGGTGATATAGTGCTTCCGCATCACATAATATGGTTAAGTGACAGACTTCAGCAGAAACATAGATAGATTTAGATAGTTTATAGTTTATAATACAAAGCAGAATGAATCTCTATTCAGATCAACACTCTTCCTTGGAAAGATACATACAATATGGAATGCACTTTCAAGTTAAAATAATGACTAAATAACAACTATAATGAAAATAAGCAACTCTTTTAGAGCAAAGCAATTCTCTAATAACCTATGACTATAACCTCTGTACACTCCTTTCTTCATTTATCCTTTTGGATTTCCTTAATCTGTTAACTACAATAACTTTCTGGTTTGAGTAAAATGCAAGTATTTAAGTAAATTTATGTAAAATGCTCTTACACAGTACTTTTCTCTCTGTTCTATAAAGCACTTTAAACATAGATAGCAAATACTGCTCAAGTTATTAAATAGTCTGAGGACCACTGGCACTGTGTTTTAAGGTGGGGTTTTAAATAGAAATAGGATTAACTAAGATATCTATAGTGAGTTTTATGCTCTGTAAACTCCCACAGCAAAAAATAATTCACTGAAGGATGATGGAACCTGGTGATGTGTAATATCAGAACATGGAGCTGTATTAAAACTTGTCTGAAGAAGGTAACTATAGATAGATTAAGGTTTTACAGAGCTTCCCTACCTTCACAGATATCAAACCACATATACTAGTTGGAGTTACTCAAGCTAACCTTTTCCATAAGGACAGTATTCCTTAATACTGAGTTCTGTTCATCACAGAATGAATGAGGGTGTTAGGACTGGGTAGTGGAACAGAAAGATGTTTAAAAGGAGGTAAATAATATCAGTAAAACCATGAAGCCTTGAAAAAGACATCGCATAACTCTACTGCACTGAAATACATTGTAATAAAATGCAAAAGAATGTTTAAAGTCAACTCAAATATTTCCCAGAAGTGTGGTCATGTTTTTATACGTACAATATGTCTGGGTCATTTTACTATACTAACACAAACAATTACAATTCTATTAAAACATTTCTGCCCGTGATTAGTGCAAAGTGGGCTTGTTTCTCACTCTTCCCACCAGGCCCATAAAAAACAATGCCAATGTTTTTTCTTGTGGGAAGCAGAAGTGGAAATTGTTGTTGCTGTTGTTGTCTTTGTTACTACTATTATTTTTATTATTATTATTATTATTATTATTACTCTCATTGTTATTATTTTCTGTTGATGGTTCTTGAATTCCAGAATGATTAAGTAGAATTAATGCTTCCTGAATGTTGAAAAAGTGGAAAAGATCGAATTCTCTGTCATAGGAAATGTGGAGCAGAACTGCTACCGTGGACCTCTGGAGGGAGAGACAGGAGCTGTTTCGGCAGGCTTGGGTTTCTCTCTGTTTATGTGAAACGGACATTGGCATATCTTGCCTGGACTTTTCCTGTGGGGTTCATATGGTAGGCAGGGTGGGGAATAGTTGTCTGAGCCATACCAAGGTCAGCCTGCTAGAGCTGACAGTTTCTGTCTCTGTACAAAGAAAAGAATCAATACTTTTGGACTACGGCTGTGCCCTCAGTGTAAAACAACAAACATGCAGCGTCTGACATGTTTCTAGGTGATTTGTGGCAGAACCTCTTGTCTGATCTGTATCCAGGAGCTGCTGTGTTACTGCTCTGTGCTTTTCTTCTCTCTCTCGCCCCCCCCAGCTCTGTGATGTCTAATACTTTACTCAGGTACAGAGGCGTGTGTTCTACCCTACAGCTACTTGTCACTCAATAAATCACACCTACAAGCACAGTCTGCACATAGTGATCTGGGCTTTAACAAAGGATCAGAGGGACAAAGTGCAGGCAAGATACTGTAATTATAACAAAAATAAAACATTCAGGGGGTTGTAGCAAAGGCACGGGCTCCCAGGCACTAATAAAATGTTATTAGAATTGCAGTTTTGTTTCAGTCCTTCAGGTTTCATTTTTAACAAATTTTCCATCTTAGACTTTCTTGTTCATCATCCTTCCAAGTTAAAACACAAAGTTTGGGGAGATGACCTATTTTTCTTATATATATACATATATATATATATATATATATATATATATACACATATATATACATATACATATATATATATATTTTTTTTTTTTTTTTCCTGCATCATAGAATAACCCTGTGTTCTACACTGGGTCACTGTCACTCACAGTCAGTACTAGTATTAATTCCTTGATTTCTGTATGTCAACTTTTGGGCCAGTTCTGTTAGAACAGAGCTATAAATACGACCCAAAAGCAAAACCAGCACTAACAAAACAGTTACCTGAACATAATTTGAACCAAATTAATTGGACAGTCTTGAACAAATCAAGGTTTATGCAGCATGCATTTGTTTTCTCTGGCAGCATAAATTGTGTAGAAACATTTCCTCAGTAAAAGTTTGACCCCTATCACACAGGTATATTTGCCTTGGAAGGAGTTTTACACCAGGCTTATTCTTCCAGGTACATTACTTCTCAGCAGTTAACCTGTTAGCCAACTCAGATAAAAGTGCAACTGACAATTATTACCCATTCTGAGTATATTGAATGCACCCATTCATGTTAACATAGCCATTTCCGTCAAACAGAACACCTTGTAATGCGGGATAAGTAACTCACCACCATGGAGTCTTCATGAAAAGAACATGGGTTAGAGGAGCCCTACGTTCCCTTCCTATTCAGTCAGCAGCCAACAGGCCATGTTTCCTCACCCACACACTGCAAAAGCAGTGGATCAATAATCGTTGTTTAACAACAGTTAGCCACCAATCATCGTATGAATGATTGAAATGTGTCTGCATGCAAACTGCATTTTAGATTGGCTGGGTCACAAGATCAAAGCCTGTAAGCTGGATTTAGTGCTGGGGGATGAGATTTGATTGGGAAGAAACACAGGATAAGGGGGAAGGAAAGACAATCAAGGATCAGGCAAACTCTGGAGCAAATGCTTCTAATTTATACTGGTTTTGGAGAAGTGAGATCACCACATCTGCTCTATGCATTGCTCACCTTGGCACTTTCCCACCATTTTGAACAGTGGCAAGCTTCCACATACATCCTTTTGCTGTTCCTCATTAAATCAGCATCTCACTATTCACAGAAAGAACAAGCAGCTTTGCTTGCATATTTTAATGAACAAAGACTTATTTAAGCACAGTCATTACAAATGAAAGTCATGTTGATGAGCTTGCAAAGGGTCAGCACTTTCTGACTGGGAACAACTGACCTTCTGCCCATACCATACTTGCTGATTTCTCCCACTGAGGAAAGCAAAGGACTATCACTCTTGCTTGCCCACACACAACAGAAATGATGTCACTGTCCCAAACCACCAATATTTTCTTGAAGCACCTACTATTACTGACCTGAAGACCACCCCTGAATAAACAGAGGGAAAAAAAAAACAACAAACCACTCCACAGAAAACAATGTTAGAAAGTTAACAACAGTCCTAAATCTGCTGAACATTTACTGCTGGCCTGAATAACTCCAGATGGTCCAAGGAGAATATCACTTTTTGATCCTTTAACTGAATACTCAAAACCACAATTAGAGCCCTGAATGTCAAACTCCTAATGATTCCCTTACTCTTCAAAATTCTGGCTAACTGGCTACAAACTGTGACCCTTTCAACAACGGATCCAATTCTTTCCTCAAGCTCTGTGAATCTGTACACAATTGGAACTGTCTACTGGGAAACAACTGCATTTGCCATATGGTTGTCATCCAAATAAACAAACAAAAATGATCCAAAACAAGAATTCTCACATTCTCTTTCTTTAGTTATCATTAAGTCCCACGGAAGTCATAAGTATGATACTTCACAAAGAATATACCAAAATAGCCCTCATGCTGTTTTTCATTGAAGAAGATGGAACTCCCTGTTTGCCTATTAAAGTCCAGTAAAGGACTTTTCTCTCTTGGTCTTCCTATCAGTATATTACTTTTGATTTTCAGAAAGCAAACAGCACATCAAAAAGGAAGAAACCTTTCCATGATTTGTCCAAACCATTCATGGTCGTCCTAGGATTTAAGCCAGTTTACAGATTGAAATGACTAATTTTTCTCCCACATTTAAAGTCATTCATACCAATGCACCACAATTAAAATTCACCTTAAGGGGAACGTGAGGTGGTAGAGACTGGCAGCAGAAATGTGTATCACAAAATGTGCAATAAAACTGTGACAGCATTTTGTACAGTGTCTCTAAATTTGCAGAGGCTTTATATTGGCTTTTCAAAATGTGTCATACACTTTGTGTGCTGCAAATTCAACTCACATTTCATACCGCAGCAGACTCACAATTTTCAGAAAACATACACACAAGCACATCTCCAACTATTTGTAACTCACACGCTTTAAGTCCAAGTAGGCTTTAATCCATAATCTTTTTTCACGTATGTTGTTTTTCCACAGCACATTTTTCTTCTACAATTAGCACCAGTGATACCTGGTAGATAGTAACCCAAAACATAACATCACAGATAACTGTAAATTTGATTCCATAAAATGTCTGCATCCAAACTTATTTTCACATTTTCTATTGAAATTGAACAACAAATTTGCAATATAAAATTTTAATACAGGTTATTATGATGTCATATATTTGGCAAATCTGCTATGGTGTTTTTCTTGCTGTACTTTGTTTTTACATATCCAGGCCTCAATAAAGTTTTAAAAACGTATTTAACTTTATACATGTAGGTAACAGTACAGATCTCAAGGTTCTGTGCATTCAGATTTTGAATACTCATCTATGCTAAGGACCTTATTCTTCTGTATGAGTAGTGCTTCATAGAAACACAAATATATGTGTGTATTTTTATTATGTGGAAAACTTAATTACTAGTTTTATTTGTATCAATTGGTAACCTTACAATGACCATGGATTTCACTTCACTTTTTTATCTACTTCAGGGATATATTATTCCACTTTTTAGAATTAGGAGATTCACATTTCTTTTACATATTCATTTTGCTTTTATTGGATCCTATTTTATTTCATTTCATTTTAAGTTATATATTATCTCACGGTAGTGTTCTTGGACACTTGCATCATAAGATGTACTTTTGCTCTTGGGCTCTGATTTCTACATTACCCTAATTTTTATCTCATCTCCAGTTTTCTGCTTTCTTTCCTTCTAGTAATTTTGGTATCCCCTTGATCTTACTCAGGTCACTTACTGAACTTCCTTCTCTTTCTCTCTTCCCACCCCTTGCTCTCTTAGTGCTTGTGCATGAGTGTGTATGCCATGTCATAGGGACATACCTCCAATTATCTGTAAGTCAAAAGTATTAAGAAGAAATAGTTACTATGTAGCAGATCTCAAAACATAAGAAAATAACGATACATATGATATGATTACCAGATTATTTGAATTTTTATGTGCTATACTGATAATCTGTGTACAAAGATACGTTACCATAGTAGACACTGAATGAGTATTTCTTCCAAATATCATTGGCCACCTTTCATCCGGAACAAGACTTGTCATCTAACCCAAGCAGACTCCTCAAAACTATTTTCAGCAATGACTCTTTCCCGAGTCCTACTTTATACTCTTTTTCCCTTTTAAATCAAAAGCTCCTCAAATGCATGTTGTAGGTAGCAATATTCACTAAACCAGACATAATGCATTTTTATAATATTCCCCTGGTTAAATTTGTACAAATGTTATGTATTAAAATTCTAGGGGCACTTCAGATCAGCAGTTACAGTGTAAATCATAAGTAGAACCCAAGTTTACCAGGCTCACACTGACACTAAGTCAGTCAGATCATGCATCCAGACTTCACAGTACAAACAGAAACATCCTAAGAAAGACTCTATCATGACGGAATGAGGACTTGAACTTTGTAAAATTGCCACAACCAGGTGAAAACAAAATTGATATTAAAAAATACAGAAGCATCACCTACATCAAACACCAAGCAACAAATCTTCAGAAGACTAGTCGATCTGTGCTGGACAGTTTGCTTATATTTGCCTAAAGTAGTAATGATTTTCAGTTTAAGAGGTGCAAAGAGCATTAATGTTCCTTAAGAAACATAACCTTTAGCAAGTAAGCACTGGGAAGGTTAAAGAGTGAGGACATTTTTAGCAGCTGTTAGCCAAAGGGCATATAACCGACTTGCCATACCACATAATTTTAGCCAAATTATGAGTTTTTAATCAATAACCAGTGAGCAAAATTATCACATCCTATTAAGTTTTGCTATTGTTATTGCTAGAATGTTAGGTTATGCTACCATCATTACAGCTTTCTGTGCACTGCCCTGAGCCAAGTCTATGTCCTTCTGTGGAATGGACTAGAGAGGACTATAAAAAGGGGTTCAACTCTTTCAGTTGTTGTTATTAGGGTCTTTGACATATCATATTTAGTTTCAAATAGGAACAGACCATAAATACTGCACTTTCTATGCTTACAACCAAAATGCTAAAGTATTTGACCGTAAGTCATTGGCTAAAACAAATAACATAAAATGCATCCGCAAGAACCATTGTAGTAGATACATATATACTCATACACGCAAACACTTTTTTTTTTAAACCATAATATGACTGGCTTACCACTGCAAGACATAAAACTTAGGTTTGTGTTTACACAGTACCTCTGATTGGAACTTGGATAAAGCTACTGTTGCTAGCTGGAATAAAATGTACGTTGTAATATTGTTGATATTACTCATGTTGGACAGACTGTAATGTAAATATACATTTTGCTACAGCTAGAAATACGGTTTTGATAGATTCTCAGATTTTAAAATAATTTTAACTCAGAGCAGGAGGCTGCCAAAATGATTTGATATTTCACAGCTATATGAATGAAAAATATATGACAATGGATCAAATCTGGATCCAAATAACTTGACCTAGTGGCTTACTGTATTGTAATTTCTCTCCAACCTCTACCAAAATTTTCATACAATGGAAAATATCTCAGGCTGTGTTGCAGGGAATAGAATTAGTCACAGTATCAACAAGTTCAGATTATAAAAGTCTTTCAGATTTATCAGATCTTCATAAATCACATTTCACACTTTTAGGTAATTTAGTAATTATGAGATATATACAATACTTCACATGTTGACTGGGTTGATTGAATACGGTGAGTCATTATTACTGGATAAAGGATGGCAGAGAACAAGATATAAAGCAAACATTAAGCTATAGATTTGACTTTTTTAACCCCAAGAATCAACAAGTTTCAAAGTCAACTTCCATCTCAACTTCCCACAGTACACTTGAAGCTAGGAGGTGTTTAATAGCTCCTAAGTGCACATCAGATTCCATTTCGCCTGCAAAAGCTGTTCTGGTTTTGCCTACAAAACTGCATCACAAGCCTGTGATGGCATTTTGTTATATCTTCTTACCAATATTTGGTTCCATTGGCAGACTCTGTTATTTGATAAGAAGTAGCTCTCATAGATCTCGTAAATGCTCCTAAATTTCAGTGTGAATAAACAAACAGAACCACCTCATACTACTACTGACCACCAGGAAACCTTCAAAAACATCCAGAACCTTAACTGTATCACCTCCTTCTAGTTTCCTTCCTCCATATCTTCTTGGCGGGCTATATTTGGCATGACAAAAGAAATTTAAAAATAATGTGCACAGCAAAATGAAAATTGAATCAAGCACATGCAATTTTAGCTAACTTTGTTCCAATACTTCTTTTGAAGTCTTCTCCTTATTTCTGGATCATTGAGCATGAACAGTTCCTGATAAATCTTCACAAATTGTTGGGATGAAGATTTACAGTACTTGCAGCATCCCAGCCTGGGATCAATTCATTGTAAAAATAAGGTTTGTTCTATGTTTGTTGTTCTATGTTTGTACAATATCCAGACTCCTGGCCCATAGCTGGAACGTCTATGCACTTTTGCAATACAAAAAATGAACACAGTCGCAACAATAAAGAAAAAATAAAATTTTTAAAAAGCAGTTAAACCTATTTCTATATTAATGCTCTCAGTTATTCAAGCTGGTGGCAGCATCCAGCACTGACATTTGTTGCCAGTTTTGGAGACTCAGGGCTACTCCTCATTACTCCTTGTATAGCACAGAAAAGAGCAGAAAGAGCACTGTGTGGTTTATGCAGCTATACAAGCCCATACAGCATTAAAGAATTCAGTTTCACCCTAAGGCCTTCTGACTTAATCTTTGATCTCGTTTCATCTGCTTATCCACTGTCTCTTACCTGGTAATTTATGAAAATAAATGCATAAATAAAAGTATTCCACTATGAAATCAATAAAATAAGCAACAAAAAATAAACCACAAAAAAATCATGTTGCCTCACTCCCATTATAATTCATGAAGAGTGTTTACATAATTCCATCTTCAAAGTCAAATATTTGCAAAATTTAGCAGCTATCACCCACCTCTGAAATGCAAAACCATATGCAGATCCCTTTCAGCTAGCTACCGTATGATCCCAAAAGCATGCCCCAAGTAGCACATGCCAGGTTATTTACCAGTCTCCAGCACCCCTACCTGCAAAAAGAGTTAGATTAGATTATCCCTATGGGTCCCTTCCAACTTGAGACATTTTATGATTCTATGAAGAGAAAACCTTGTCCTCCGACAATTTCAGCTTAAATGAGTCTGTCTTTTCCTGGTGGCAACTTACAAGTCTCAGAAGGATGGAGAGAAAGAATGTGATTGTTGCCACACTGTGGCACAGTGAGAGCCACCTCTTTAGACACTCATTTTTGATATCCATTCATCCTGCTTCCTCAAATCTCCCTTCTAGGCAACAAAGCACACCTACACGTGTGAGAAAGTATACCTAAGGAACAGAACTCAAGCACCATACAAATGAAATATCTACATCTATTCAACTTTGAAAACATGTAAAAAAATTGAAAACTAGGTGGGATCCAAAGGGAAAAAAAAAGGTAGATTCAAAGAAAAGATTCTAACAAAGGTTATGTGAGCAAATGATAGATTTTTTTTCCTTTTTTTCACCCGTTCTTAAAACAAATTATTATAGTCAAGATATTTTTTCCTAGTTCTAGCAGTGATATCTATCCAATTATTTGTTTAACTTTTAATCACAGATCTAACAAAAAACAGTTTGCCAACCCCACTTCTTTCCTGTTTATGCCATTCAAAGTTTCCAGTATAAACCTCAGTTCTACTAGATATACATTTCAATTTCAGTAAAGACAGAATAACAGTTAGCCTGACTAACTTCTAGAAAGCAGATGAAATCTAATTCAAATTTATCTACGTGACTCAACTGAAAAATCTGTGCTTTGTTTCATTGATGTGCTTAAGGTATTTCAACAGAAGTCCAGGTACAATGCTACAATGAATTTGTACCCTTATTGTAATACGGCTTTATTATCCCTTTTTTAATTAGGAAAACATCAAACAAATAACTCATGGATATTTTATTCAGAAACCTTCATCATCTCCTGATTCACAGACACAAATGAGACACACTTTTAATAATCAAGATGGTGCTAAGCTAGAGATCAATACTAAAAAGCTGTTTTATTGAAGAAAATACAGAGGCAGATGCAACAGCCTCTATGCTTAAATTTTCCAGTAACTACTTTTTTCTTTTTAATTAGCATTAGGCAAGCAAATTTTTATTTCTTAAGAGAGAATAAATTTAAAAGAACCCTTCATCTTTTAACATATGGATTTCTACTGCATCAGTTCATTGTAAATTGGGATAAATCAAACACTAAAGGACAAGTCTAGGAATGCCTGCTACATCAGACACTAATTGCTCAATTCATAAAAATATTATCTGTGAAGGTATCACATGGATTTTGTGCTACTTGTTGGTGCCATAGAAAACCAGGTCCTCAAAAGAAAATACATGCACATGGTAGCAAAACACTGTGAGGATGTAACCAGACACACAAACGATGCATACAGAGATCTAGAAAAATGTGACACTGGTTTTTGTCAGCTAACTGCCGCTGAAATGGCACCCAGAACAATTTTATTTTTTATTTCTTTAATGGGGATTAAACCTTATTGGTCTGGTTTTCATAACTGCTTGGTTTCCAAAACGTCACTGAAGTTAGTAGGTGCCTTGTGCAGGACACCAAGGGCCCATGTAGCACCTATTAACTCTCCTGTTTCAAGCTAGGCCTCAATCCTTGCAGTACTCTCAGCCTGTAACTGAATGAGCCTAAGTGTTGGTGCCAAATGCAGAGAAGTTCTGTGGACCTGTCAATTACTCAAATTCATGTATTTTGTTTTCTACTTTGTTGTTTTTTCCAGCAACGAAAACAACTCTGTCACAAACAAATGCAGAATGTGAGGGAAGTTTCTTGCACCACTTAACTAGTGATTTTACGGTTAGTTTCTAAAACTGTGATTTGTCTGAACATCAAAGAACACCTCTTTGGTTTACATAAGGAATATCTAATAAACTTAACATGCGAGTGAAATATTTTTTGTACCAAAGCAGCACAGCACAGTGCTGCCCACAAATAGTGAGCTGCATTTATAATAAACTTTGATGTGCCTTGAGAAAGCAATGTCTGGAGGGTATTTGTGCTTAATGAGGCAGGGGACAATGGGTTAAAAGAGTACAATTCCCATCCTAGAAAAGAAAAAAAAAATAGTAAACTGTAATTGGGAATAGAACATGTAGCTCTTTTCTCCAGAAGTTTGAGCAAATTTCTTCAGAGTTCTGTTATAAGAATTGACAAACAAAAAGACCCTAACAGATCACAAAAATAGAGCACAAAAACTTGTTCGATAATCACAATATTTGTGCTATTATATCATAAACCTCACACAACAGCTTTACAAAACAAGGTGAGTTGACTTAAAAGCACATTTATTGTCCATGCACAAAAGGGGTTCAATTTAAACCGCCAAATATTTTTTAGCCTAGCATGATTTCAGGAAGAGAGTATGGCTTGTTTATTCCTGTCAGAGAAAACAGGGTCCTTAAAATAGTATTTTATATGCATTAAGGTAATTTGGACAGTTTGCGTTACACTGCAGCCTAGCACACTAACATTTATATCCATCTAGTACAGCCATCCTTGCCTCCCATTCTCAGGGTTTACTTTCAGATTTCGTCTAAGTTTTAACAATGTCTGCAGCACTATCTGTTCATTCTGTAGTTATTTTGTTCCTTCTCTACTCACTCCTCCTCTGCTCTGTCAGAGTTTAATTCAATTATTTAAGTAATCTAAAACACACAGAGAGTGTTTCACAGAAATATCTCTCGGTGTATATTAGCTCAAAGAAACTAGTCTGGGGAACACAAAGCTTTTATTTATTCATTTTCTAGTGATATCACTGAAGAATTGTTTCTTCACAGCTTCCATGATGAAAACAAATGTGGTTGATGTATGACAGGGAATAGGCAGAAGGAAAGTGACAGTCTAGAAAGCCATGACATAAATTGCAGGGGTTGCAAAGGCCTTGCAAAAAGGAAAAAACCCTCCTTTTGAAAGAATTGGGAGAGATTTCTAATATCTCAGATATGGCAGAAACATCTAAACCCAAAACTCTTCATTTAGTTTTCTGCAACTTCATGACAAGAAACTATATGACATAAAAAATATATTGATGGTGAGGTACAACCTATACTACAGTTATTAGAGCATTCTAGGGAAAAAAGAAACTTAATATGCTTTTCATTTAGAAATACTGGTAACATTTTTACTGTCCAAATCCAAACTTTTCAAATTCACCTGCAGTTCAGCACATATAGACAAATTAAGATCCCTTAATCTGACATGCACCACTTTTCAATCTTACCTGGAATCTCAACAGGAATTGAATGTGCTGAGCACCTCCAGGACTCAGGCTGCGTTCAGCCAGTTTCCTTACAGGACCCAGGCATTCACTTTCTGAGTCCTGCTGCCACATGCTTTAACAGCTTCACAGCATTCTACAGACTGCTCTGATATTAGCCTAAGTTTGCTGATAAACACAGCATCGATTTCTTGTTACAGGCAGAAGGAAGAATGGGTATAGAACTCATAGCTGCAAATTTTAAAATCTTTTGAATCAAAGTTGTATGTGTATAACTTTTTTTATCAAAAGCTTTTCCTTAGTATTTCTATACTAAAACAACCAGTTACTTCACCTACAGCATATGCGATGAGAGTTTATATTCTACAAACACTGGTGTTTCGTACACTGTCTTTCCCGTTACCAGTGCTGTACCATTACATCCTGTTTGGGCACCCTTAGACAAGACAAGTTAAGTGGCTAACACAAGATACATCTGATTTTAGTGATGAAAATAAAGTCCAAAAGAATAACAGATTTTTTTTAAAAATTACTATTTTCTGATTATTATTTTGGACACTGACTCCTTCAAGAGAAATGGAAAAATTAACCAGGGATGCCAGACCTATCTAACCAAAACTCATCCATTGGAAATTCATGTACTCAGATGTTATAGCGCTCTCAATTCCAAACAATTGAACTGGGCAAAGAAAACCGAAATTCCACCAACAGGCGACTGGATAATGGAACACAAGTTAGCACAATTTTAGAAGCTGACTGTAATACAGGCAGAAGAAATTAACAATCATGTACCCGTGGTCTCTTCTGCCCATAGGAAGAAAGCTCAACTATAATTTGCTGGTAACTGTCAGAATTTAAAGCAGCCTTCCAGCTGCATCACTGCGAGCAGCCTACCAGTACATATGCTGACGATAGTCAAAGCATGGGCTGTGACCTCTGGCTGTGTGTCCTACCTTCAGCTAGTCTTGCAGTATTATTCCAGATGCCAAACCTGTAAATTTGTGAAGATTCTTAACTCTAGGGATGACCATGACTATCGCTTTCAACCATTTCTGCTTTCTTAGGTCACTGCTCTGCAAAAGTCTGTTGTATCTGCCCGTTTTTAGAAACAAGTGCAATTGCATTTAACAACTATTTAAAATAATTTAACTTTGTACAGCCATTTTCTCTGTATGTTTATGAAAGCTGATAATTTTTTACTTGAGGAACATTCAAGTAAAAAGGAAACCAAGATTTTTACCCAACATTCTTTTACTTGTTTTTCAACCAGTTCAAGATTACGTGTTTCCTTATTTCCCTGAAATCTTATGCAGTATAATTTCTTCATTTATTAAGACAGTTGACGCAAAATGAGGAAAATATCATGGTAACAAATGCCGCTTCTACCTTCAACAAATGAAGCTAACAAAATTTCAAAAACATCCTTCTGCACAGGGGTCCCAAGAACATATTTGTAAATATCTCTGCTATGGCCCAGTTCCAAATGTATCAGACAGATAGGTACAGAATAACAGATAAGTTGTGCTATCATTTGTAGGCAAAAGTTCTGTTCACAAGATAGGCTTCTGTCTGGAAACTGCAAGGTAAGTTTTGCAAATCATTCACCAAACCATTGCTTGCTTTATCCATCATCATCAGGTGTGATCTTAAGCAAAACTTTATCAAAGTAACGTGCCACTTTCCTGCATGCTGATTTTACAAAACTCACTCTCTGAATGTTGTTCTACATTATGTCATCACACTGTAACTCACTTCATTTACAGTATCTGTTTCACTTCTACTCACAAGCTAATATAACTCACTTCTTTTTTTTTAACTGCACACAGGCTGCTAGACACATGTGCACAGCAAATGGAATCTGAACTTAGCTTAACAGCCTCATTTATTCCTGATGGTTTAAATTATTTCATCACAATTAATGACACCCCCTCAGCTTCCTGTGCAGCACTGCCAGATGTTCAGAGACCACAAAGCCACTCTCTTCTTTGACGGCTAGTGACAAGTCGTCCTCTGAAGGACGTTCCCTCAGTGCACAGGCCGGATGACACCTCCATTGCTTAACACCTCTCTACCTCCCCAAGTAACCACGGTGAAAGAAAAAGGAAGACATGAGAAACCAGTCAGTCCACTAGTAAGGACAAATTAGGTGAAGTGTTCTGAACTTGAAGGATCCCACCTCCTCCTACTGGAGTTTCAAGCCTGATTGTTTTACGAAAAGACAAAGTGTTTGACCTGATCTTCAAGGTGTGAAGTTTTCTATGTTCATTCAAAAATAACTTGTCCTTTCTTTAAAGGGGAAAAAAAAGGAGAAATTGAAATGGTAACCACATGGCCAATGATCTCTAACCTACAATGCTATCTTACTATCCCATCATCTTCAAAAGCAGAATGCAAAAAACCTGAAGTCTTAGAAAAGTTTTAGTTACATTCAACCTGAGTTTTCTATTCTGTTTTGCTCTGTGGGAAGATGATTTTCCCTTACAGGTTTTTCTCACAAGTTTCACGTATTTTTCTCTGTGGGAGGTTATCTAGACATACTAGAAGGGGCAAATATAGAAAGTGAAATATTGAGTCAGGACATGCTAAAGATTAGAATACGTCATTATTTCTTAACAGGCATAGGCAGAAATGGTAACAACTGTACAACTACAACCTTGGAATAACAAAACAGCAAGTGCCTTGCATTTTTAAGATTAAAACTTAAGTAAGTCTGCTCTGTTCTTGCAATTCCATCCACTACTTTGAGCACATATGGCAGACATTTTACTGACTTTTTTTTCTAATTAAAAAGGAATTGCTGATCTGTGTCAGGGACTGAAGGGCTGTTCAGTTTGCCAAAAGTGTAGTCTCAAAACAGAAAGGCCACCTGTGTTAGCCCACCTGATAGGAAGGTCAGGAGCTGGAAACTCTGTCCCTCTGTCTCTCTCCCTGTTTTTGTATCTTTGTTTGTTTGGGGGGGTCATGTTTGGTTTGGCTTATTTTCTTTTTTTTTTCCCTTTTGCTAGACACATGTAAAAGCAGACTTGGAAGGGAAAAATAACACCCATCAATGCAAACTAGATATCAGTGCCAGAAAACTTTTGTACGTGAGTCTGATTATGTGTGTGGTCACCCCAGAGTTATTCTGCTAAGATAAAAATTAGTCCATCCCTTAGATTGCAAAAACTCACTTTGAAGGAAAGTCTCCTCAGAATTTTCCTAGAAATCCAGTAGCAAAACTGGAGGAAAGTGAGAGGTAACACATCATCTACAGTTTGTAATAGATGCCTTTTTTTTCCATTTATGTTTTAAAAGTGTTTTAAAATCCTTCTCAGAACAGATATCATCACTGAGTTTCTTTTAGTTGCTCATTTCAATAACTTTGTCAGACAATCCTGTAAAAATATTATGCTTTAGCTTCAGCTTCAGCTTCAGGAGGAGGAGAGAGTCATGTAACGGGACAGTGACAGGAACTACTGAGGAGTCTCAAACTGACGTTTTGATTTTTCCATATACACAGGTATATATATGTATGTATGTGTAAGTTTGTATGTGAAGTATATGCCAAAAAATAAAGCTAACTTGCTCAGATATGTACAAACGAAAAAAAACCAACCTAGTCTGAAATGCACTGAGATTTATGGAGAGTCACATGGACTTCATTCTGTTGTCTCTGAATGTTTTATTGGGGAGAGTGGAGGAGCTGAATAAACTTTAAACTCTCATGTAGGGATGTATAGCCTGCGTGTCTCTGGCAGATGTGGAAAGGAGATGAAATGGGCAAGGGAGAATCGAATATCCCATCACTTCAGGTTTGTGAAGAGGAGAGAGCATAGCAAAGATCTCACATCTGGCAATCATTTGTCAATAGCTGGAAAGAGAACGGCAGGAAACTTTCTGGCTCTTGTGGAAGATGAAAAGACAAAAAACATGTGTCACACATGCACAGTACTAGTACAATGACTACTACATTTATTTCCCTGCACCACCTTTTTTTTTAATTTAATGATCTTCAGATATACTTTAATCCATGGTCAAAATCATGCAGTCGCTTGACTTGTTAAAGCTGCAGTATATGTACATTTTTCAAATAAACCCCAGGGCTGATATTAGAAAATCAAAATCATTCAAGCATAGGCTGCCTGGTACTTTGGGCAGGAATCCTTGTGGTTTAGTCAATAAACAGAATCTAAATGAAAGACACCGCAGTAACTAGACAGTAATGTTTTGAACAGTTCTTAACACAAAAAGAGGAAGACAGAGAAACAGAGGCTGACCAAGTGTCCAGATACAATGCTACCAAATCCACAGAGATCATTCTAGTGCAAGCAGCATCTGTATTTGAGCACAAGGTCACTTGCTGTTTCTTAAAAAAAAACCAAAACATTTTTATTTAGGGCTATTTTTATGTTCTTCTGTAGTTCTGGGTTTGGATTTGTTTGTGCTTCCTCTGTTCCCTTCCCTTCCCGTCCCCCCCCCCCCCCCCCTTATTTTTTTTTTTTTGTAGAGATTTATCCTGCAGAAATATCTGCTAAATAAAATATAAAACGATCACTTTGCCTTTTCTGAGCCACAACACCAGATTTAACTAACTCACAAGTATCACATTGTACAGTATTACAAACACTCCTAGGGAAAGCATCATTACGAACTACAAAAATTGAATAGCTACTGGTACCACTGGTGGCTTTTCACACCTAGCTATCAGTTTATTCCTCTGCTTTTAAGAAGAAAATGCTGCAGCAGAAGCACATCTCCTCCCTGTGATTCTGCAAGTAAATGCTGCAGTTTGTTTAAGCTGGCAAAATCACAGTAGCCTGCCAAATTATAAAAGGAGCAATATCTCTCCCTAACAAGTCTGATCATGGTTAATTACAATGAAGACCAGAGAGCAGCCACAATTATTCATTATTACAGGAAGTACCTTATTTAAATTTTATGGAAATTTGCACTTGTACTTCAGTATGCCTGGGAAAAGAGCTCCACTCACACAAGGAAGGACCTCAAACATCTGAAACATCTCAAGATGCGACATACAAACTGGAAGAAAAATGTTGTCTTGATATTTACATCAAGACATAGCAATGGTGATAGTTACTGAGCCCAACCAGCATGAAATACTGCTTTCAAGCAACTCTTTTTGGTTTAATCATAAGAATTGTAAACATCAACAAAATGCTATGAGGTGTATTTTAATTGAAAAAGAAAAAACCCAAACCAATGGCTATAAAGATATAGGCAGACAAACAGACAGACAGACAGATGGGCAGACATAAATATGTATTTTTGTCTACACACATGTACATATATATCTTTATGTGTGGTGTTGCACAAATTGCACCCATTGTTTACAATTGACCAGTGTTCTCTTTGATACACTCCACAGTGCAATGCAGTTTCAGGTTCCAAACTTGCAGACAGTGAGAAAAAAGGGGCAGAGACATTGGGGATGCTTTAGGGCAGCCCATCAGTATCAGTATATCAATAAGACCATATCATTAAGTCTCACTGGCACAAGCAAGTGCAGCAGGGCACCAGGGAAGAAAATGCTTCCACACATCTGGGTATGGGTAGGAAAACACACTGTTTAATAAGCACTGGGGCGCAGAGGTTCTTTTTTCTTTTTTTTTTTCTTTTACATTCTGTGTGTGTAAGTAAACAATTCTGCTGATTTAGCTTTCATTCAATATTCCTCCACCAATTAGCTATATATCAGATGGTGGTTCTACTCATCCCATTTATGCTCTGAGTTATCATCTCACGCTCACTACAATTGCAAATATAGGCCTTAGAGTGTAAATTTACATGAATCGTTATTCCTGGTAATATAGGCAGCTTCAAAAACAGGTTTAACTTTATTCTAATACTTCAGTATAAAAAATATGACAGAAGATAACTCCAGGGATGAGTTAGCCCTTAAAATTGTTTCCCAAAACATCAAAGAAAGTGATTTCACCTCAGATTGTTCTACAGATCAAGTTTACAGCATAGCCCAGTGAAGAATTGTGTTAGTAGCAATGGAATGGTAGGATGATTGAGCAAAGGTGTTACACCATACAGAAGCCAGGATGGAAAAAGGCTGTGTTTTCTAACAGAGAAAATTCTGAAAACTTCAGAGCACACAGGAATAAAGCATTAGAAAAAACACAGCACACTGAAAAGTTCTCTGTCAGGAGTGTATGAACCTACAAATGGAACAAATATTTTCTTCCCTGGCTAGCTGTCAATAAAGTCACATGTAACAGTGACAATATTCAACACTAAATAAAAGCTTTCCACCTTCAAAACACTGTCTAAACATTAACAAACAACCACTCTACCAGATACATCCTGTAAAGACAGCAGGGTTACTATTTAAGCTGGAAGTAAACTTTAATGACTGTTGCAAGTTTGCCATTCTGCTTGCACTTCAGGATTATATTTGCTTTTATACACTAATAAAACATTATAAACGCACTCAGAGACATACTAAGATAACTAAGATATACATACACTTTTTCGAAATTCTTTACTGTGGGTCTGATGAGACACTGGAACCTGTTTCCCAAAGAAGTGGTGGATGCCTTATCCCTGGAAGTGCTCAAGGTCAGGTTGGATGGGCCTCTGAGCAACCTGGTCTAGTGGAATGTGTCCCTTCCCACGGCAGGGGGTTGGAACTAGATGATTTTTAAGATACTGTCCAGCCCAAACCATTCAAGGATTCTGTGGTTGTTACCCTGCACTGTGCTCTCTGCTGTCCTGTGTGGTATTCTAAGTAGGAAGAAACACCACTGGCTATCACAGCATTATCTCCAAGCTCTCCTTAGCCACTAAGGAAAACAAATAAGGCCTGGAGCACACTAAGTGCACCCACACAAACATCTATTTTAGTAAATATGGCTTCTTTATGGAAAGTCTCAGGTCCATTATGAACATACTCTTTCTTGATCACTGCTTGACAACAGGGAGAAGGCATCCTTTTATCTGAGGAGGTTCAGATAGTCTCCAGTTAGTCTCCATTTAACTAAATACGTGCTCATTAGTTGATGTGGTGTTTGGTTTTTTGCTGGCTTTGTTTGTGTTGGTTTTTTTCTTCCTAAAAGTATGAAACAGGGCAAAGAGAGGGCTGGACAAAATTTGCCTTTAAAATATAATGACTTTTGGATCAAGGGAAACATTCATATCTCTTTCAATGCTGGAAATATCTTGTTATTTTTAGTGGAAACAATGTCAGCTTCCAACAATTGCAGACCCAGCTCACAATGTTCACTAGGCAACATCAACACAGACTGAAAAAATAAGGTTCTAACCCACTGCTCTCCCTTCTGACCCACTCAAAACTACCAGCTCTGATTCTGCTTGAGAGAACCTCCCAAATGCCCTGTGCAAAACCTCTCTATTGAATGAAACACTGAAATACACAGATTTTGCCAAAATTCAAACTATGTTTGTCTCAAGCAGTACTTTCCTTATTATCATCTTGAGTCATATTTTAAAGATATTTTTGGAGTTCTCTACACTGCAGGTTGCCATGCAGGGATAGTAGAGCTAAGACAGAAATGAACTTGGGCAAAGAAAACCTCTTGAATGACTCTGAAGCAGTGAGTTCTGCCTTCCAATGGCAGAATAAGCCACTTTATTTTGCTCTAGAGAAAAGCAGCCCACACAGAGTTTTGTGAACTTGCAGTTGGGCTGCTTTTTGGGCTGTAAGCTACTTTGAATCACTCCACTACAAGGCACACTACTGCACAGACAAAACAAAACAGCTCACATTATTCAAGCTGCTTTCAAACAAACAAACAAAAAAAAAGCTGATGACCTGCTAAATCCAGTGGCTGCTAAAACAAAACTGAAGGCTGTGTCCATTTTTTCATGATTTATGCTTTCTGGTTCTGAACATAAAACTACACAGGAAACACACCATGTTCCCAAAGCCAGTGGATTGCATGCTTCTTCACCTCATAAAACCAATGTCATGTGGATCTGTTTCTTCACTGTACACTCTGGATCAACATTACTGTGCAGGTATGCTTTTGCCACAAAAGCAGTGCTAAACAAGACGGCTACTAATTAAACTGCAGTTTGATTGTCATATTAATATTTCTTACCTATATTAGTTTGCTTATACTCTTTTTTCCCTCTCTCTTAAATGTCTCAGTTTGTAAGTATATTGCCTATTAATGTAGCATGAAACTTGTAATATAAGGGCTTTCTCACCTATCGCCTGGATCATGTCACTCCCTTCATTGATGTGGAAGGTAAAGTAAACTGATTCAAGCCCAGGCTCTTCATCCTAAACTTCAAGGCTCTGAAAAACTCTGCTTCTGGCTATGTTTCTGCTCGCCATCATATTCTTTTCATTTTGCTCCCTGCAGCCAATAGCCTTCCTCTTCCCTTGTCTGTTTAGCCACCTCTTGTCTTCCACATCTTTTTTCATGCCTCTGCAGTTCCTCTCACTGCAATCCACTTGTCCTTTAAAACACCTAGTTTCTTATGTAAAGCACAAAGACTTTAAGTCACTTAGAAAAAGTTGTCTGTGTCATACAATAAAATGTCAATCACAAAGCTCAGAGAGACAGTCATCCTAGGGCCAGTGTTCCACAACTGGATCACTCCCGAACATCTGCTTTGGTTATAACTGTTTACAAGAGAGGGATATCTACTGCTCTTTCACACAGTGCTAGGTATGCTAACTACCCTTCGATAAAACTCGCTTTTAAAATCATCATTAATAGTTTAAAACCTTTTCATACAAGTAAATCTTTCTATCATTGGCTGTTAATATACATATAGGCCTTATTTTGGTAATAGTTTAAATAATTTTAAATGTCAAGGATGCCTTCACAGGATAATATTTATGCTGAAACATTATCAAGAATCAGCAAACTGTGATGTTTAGGATATTTAAGAGATTTAGAATCAAATCTATGAGAAGGTAGAACAATCTTCTATCCTTAGCAGCAGGATTATTGAGCAGATGTCACAAGAGAAAAAAGCGATGATCTGAATATAACCTTAGTCCCACCTGGAAGAAGAAAATTGAAATGAAAGAGACAGATTGGGAAGTCTTTACTTTGGAAAACAAAGCTGGAACAGAATTTAGTTGAGATGTTACACCTTTAAAAGTAAAAAAAACCTAAAAAAACCTTGAAAGCAAGAAAACTTTTTTCTCATTGTCATTTTTTGTCAAGTATCAACTGTGCAAGACACCTGTCATGTCCAAAAAAGTTTAAAAGTCTGGAAGAAAAATACCAAAAGACAATATACACTGTGAAACTAAAGGGAGAATATCTTTAGGCAACTTCCTTCTGCACTCTCATGTAGTGATAATTTTGGGGGTTTCTTTGAGTTTGTAAGCCTGTTAGGAAGGCACCTACACAAGGATAACATGTCTTAAACAGCTTTGGAGATTTTCTATGGCAGAGACATGGACAGTAAACTGCGCAGAGATGGCAAGGACATAAAGGAATTCCAGAGCTATCACAATGAAATGAAAGCAAAAATGCAATTTGATAAGAAGGCTAAAACATAGTACCAGCTCCTATCTGAATGTTTATGCTTTCTCTACATAAACCATTAGTTTACATTGAACTCTTAACCTCAGAAGGACTAAGAAGCAGTGCTGACCTGGTATGCCGTTGAAATATTCCAGCCTTACAAGTCAGCTTCCTTTCTTATGGAAGGAAGATTATACTGTATAAATGGTGTTAAACACCTGCCCTCTCCAGCATTTATTCTGTTTCCCAGCACTTAAAAAAATTCATTTCAGAACTCATTTAAATGGTTAGAGAATCCATCCTTCACATGAAAGCCCTTCCATTTTGGGCAGTCTAGCAATTGAAATCCAAGAACGTATCACAGAATGGAGTCACTGTGTTTGAAACATGATGTGGTAGCTCACCATTAAGTGCAATGTGGCAACTACAACTGACCTCTTTAATCAAGAACAAGTATTTACTTTCCAGAAAACTACTGCAAAGACAACATTCCATGTTTAAAAAGAAGCATTTATAGAATTTAAAATTTCCTAACAGAATATTTAAAAAGTATCTTTTCCAAGACTTCCAAAAGATATTAGCTCCACTATTAACTGTAAAAAGTAAATTCAGGGTTGCGTTGTTTTATTTTTTTTCCTAAATGAGCAACAGACTTTTATTTGATGTTGTTATTTTTTTCCTGTCTCACAGCCTTAGAGTCACAGGTTGTGTTCTCTTCAGAACAAGATTATTGTGGGTTTTAGCATGATGATTAGCTCCTGTACCTTCTCATCCCATGGTCAATTCAATCTGTGATATGACACAGGTTTATTTCTGTGTTTTAAATCTCAGGTTATCTTAGCTACCGTCATGTCCACTTTTAGAGCCACAGTCTAGTTCTATGCATTCTGACCTAAAAAGGACCAAAACATTGAACCCCAAACAAGTTACTTTCTCCAGGAAACAGATTAATGTTTTATCATCGTTCTCAGTTTCTGATTTTGACCTGTGTCTAATTTGAAACTACCATTCCAGTCTTCAAATTTCTTCATGGAGGCAGAAAGACTTAGTAAAGTACCTTCACATCTGAATTTCCAGGGATCTGAATGCACTCTGCTGACTCATTTTGACAATGTATTTTAAGACAGTGAAGCTAGCAAATAGCATGGTCTTAGTCCTGACTTCTTTTATTTGTCCTTTTTTCATTCCACTTTCACCGTTCCATGTATGTGGGACTGTCTTCATTACCTTTTTCAAGCCATTAAGTCAGCTTTCTTCAGGACTTTCTTTCCTTCAGCTTTTATTTCAGCTTTCATTCTTTCTTTCAGCTTTTTCTTTCCTCTTCAGTGTGGCCAGTTCAACCTCAGTGACTTTATTTTCCATTTCTGCGTCTTTCTGTTCTACCATAGCTACAGTACCCAATGTAAACTGGTTCATATCTCTCTGCATTTATAGTCTGGCTTTTCTTTCTCCTATGCTTCAAGGATTCTCTGTTGCTTAAGAGTTTGGACAACATCTTAAGCGACAAAACACTGCATTGGAAAACTTTTCCTCCCATTCATGGCCATGTGGAGCCCTTCCGATCCACAGTTACTCAACATGAGGTGGTTGTATACATGGAAGACTACAAGCAGGAAAATGTGCATGCAATTCAGCAAAAGAAGTTGAAGAAGAAAGCCAGCACCCCAGAACTAGTCAGATCTCTGTAAGCCATCAGCAAATGCTTCATAGACCATCAAAAATGAATGACTCTGGAAGCTACTCCATCTTGCTTTTCTACTCACAATCATCACTGTAACTGCTCAAATCAATATGAAAAGCAATACAGCACAAAGTAATTTCTAGAATCTGTTCTTCGCCTTAGCTCTCCAGAGTCCATGAACTCCCTCCATCCCTAATTGTTATATCCAATGATCCATCCTATTAGGGTTCGAACCAGACCTTAATTTTCCAGAAAGGTGCTTGATATCTGCAGAACTCCAGGGTAGCAGATGGTAAGTTTTGCATCACTGTTAAATATAAATTAAAAGTTGAGGACTTTGATTTTAAACTTTAAAATTTAAACATACAACCAACATCATATTTCAAGAGCAAGGAAGACAAGAACGTGGAGATATTACTCTGAATGTTAGCAAATAGATACCTGTACACACAGAAGCTCCCTTAACACACTTTAAGTCACACAAAAAGCTGTCAGATTAAGTTGATCTCCCAGGAATGAAAAAAACTATTCTACAATAAATGTAATACAGAAATGTACACTACAATCTGCTTTGTCATATATATTCCCAAGTGGTAAAAATATTAAAACCAGGTTGAGAACAAGTATAATTAGCCAAGAATTTAGTGTCTTTCACTTCATGAATTCTAATGTTATCCAGGTCTCTGAAACTTATTTGACTGGTGGGTGAAAAAATGGAATAAAACCCCATTATTACTCTGATAAAATTTGTACCTGAGCAGTCTTTTTTTCTTTGGTTCTTCTTATTTGTGTGCTATGTTGTACATGGCAGGCAATGTATGAGGATTCAAACACTTTGGATTCGGAGTGTCATGCAAATTCATAGTTTGACATTGTTTGATATTGTGCTGACTGCTACTAAAAATTTTGAAATAATGTTCAAGCTTTAATGATTGGATGACATTTGTCTATTAGACAAAAGCTAAATTTCTTTCTGTCAAAAATGCAGAAATGAATGAAAAGGCCTTTAAAATGTCCCTCTCTGATCCCTGGGGCATAGCAATGCTGGGAGCACAGCTACTGTGTAGAATCTCTCTCAAAGGAATAACAACTCTATGTGAAGGAACTATTTACAACTTGCCTAGTGTATCATCAGCAGAAACAAAAGATACAAGCATAAAGGCTTTTTGCCCTGTCTATCTCTCCTGACATTTATCCCTCCCACTCACACAGGAAATAAGGGGTGAGGGAAGCAGGGGCATGGCCTTTTATGTAAAGTAGGGGTGTTTGAGGTAACACTTATTCTGAGCTATGGGAGAAATATCTGCCCAATCCTTCACTCCTCCCCCCCTCACACTGATATGAACATACATGGACACACTGCCTTTCCATACTAAGGCTGTCCAGAAGCAATAAGAACATGGAATAAAATAGGAATGATGCTGTTCTGACCAGGAGTTGAAAAGACAGGCCAAAGGGAGAGAAGTGACAAGAGGTAGAAGTGAAAGACACTTCAATGACTGGTGCAGCTAATGGAAAGCGCCCAGAGCCAGATGCTTCTTGAAAATAACAATGAGACTCAGAATGCCTTTTCAGGCCAGTGCCAGTGACTGTCAAGAAAAGGTTAAGAATTATGGAATTTTAACAGGTCATAGAGAAAATCTGTAACAGGCAGTGCACAGATCAAAGACATGTCACCAATGTGGGAAAGTGACTGACACTGTGTAAATTTTTATGTAGTTCAAAGGGACTTGAGGGCTTCCAGAAGGCAACCCTGAAACTCTTGTGGAAGTACTGCATGTTCTTCAGTCCCAGAGATGGTGCCAGAAGTCTGGATACTGAGACCTGATGCAAGTTCAGGAAAAGAAGTACAGTCTTCTTTTCAATACTTTTTCCTATTTCATAAAGGCAATTTCTGTCCTTTTCCTCTAACAATTTTTATTCTTTACCTAAAGCATGCTTCACTGCATGTTGATGCTTGTGGGTTTTTTCCTCATTGAAAGGTTCTGCTGTGGCTCATTAGCACCAACAGAACCCTTGACAGACAGACACGTCTTCAGAAATACAGAGCAAATGCAAGGATGAATCAGCAGATGGTCTATGCACTCACAGGAGCAACACAAAAAAAAATTCAAGGAGAAGATTTCTGAAGCACAAGGCAAAGCTTGTAGCACTTACTTGAGTTCTGACATCTAAGACACACAGTCAGAGAAGGCAACTGTGCAGAACAAGAAACCCAGGTACAACTATTGGTGAGGACTTTGGCAGGAATACCATTTCAACCAGCAGTGTAGTGACACTTTGCTTATCCACACACTAATGAGTGAGATGGAGAGATATTGAATACACTATACAATGTTTTCATTGGTACCAGAAAATTGCAACAGAAATTGCTGCCTGGAGGAAGAGAAAAATTCCATGAGACAAAGCATGGAGACAAAAATGACTCTTTGATTCTAGAGATACTGTTGTGACAAATATATTATCAAAGGCCATACTTCCAGCTGGTTCCAAATATGCAACTATTTTACATGTTACTCTCATATAAAATGTTAGAAAATGTCGCCAACAATTTAAAGCATATTTTCTAAGAAAAGTCAATATATTACCCAACTTCCCTCCCGGTGCAGCTTTCTAAGAAATGGACACCATATCAGTAAAATCCTAACATTAAATAACAAGTTATTAGTGACAGAATATGAAAATAAAGTCTTTACAGTCTTTAGAGCAAGATCAGTAAATTAACGTAGTTTGTTCTACAGGCATGAGGAATGAATTTGGTTGTGGATAATGGAGGAAGAAAAGAGAGTGAACATTATTTGCTCCATGAGAAATAAGAACATTGTGAATACACATCTTGGTTACTGAATATGGCCATTAATACAAAAAGTCTTCTTTCTCTGTTATACAAACTTTTCAAGGCCTAAAAAGAGAAGTAGAATTTTGCTTTCACTTTGTAATTGATTGTCTCCAAAATTTTCATCATATACTGGGTCAAAATTTAATGGGACACCTGAAAAGGCTGAGGAGATGATATACTATTGGATGGAACAGAAGTGTAGTAGACTTTTCCAAAAAACAGTACATCCAGCAGCTCTTTTTTTTTTTTCCTTTTTTTTTTGAGCATTATGCAGAATCTTCCCATTAGATTTTAGATTGGATTTCTCTTCCCTATTTTTCTGTATTTATATTTTTGCTATATGCCTGTCATTCTAAGCTCTACACATAAGCCTTTTCAATTAAAACTCTTGAAGGTTGATTAAGTGCTTCCAAATAAAAGTATTGGAATTGAAAGAGGCTAGTAATTTACGTTTGTGATAGCATGATGTGGTGGTTCCCATGTCTGTGCCAGTCAATCAACTCAAAGTCAGACTGAGGCAAGCATCCACTATTTGTCGGAGAGGAAGGCTAGCTAAATAAATAAGCTAAATATTAATACCCTAAGTCTTTTAACATGCAATTTATTCCTTTAGATAACACTAGACATGTAAAAGGGAGGAGTATACATTACTCTGTAATTCAGCACAACTTGGCACATATTTTATTGTCCTTATCCCTGCTCATCCCACCACAGATAATACTAATCAAGTGGCAGTGTTTATGAAACATTTCTTCTGTGAAAAACCATCTCACGTGCAAATCAAAACAAGAACTACGTGAATTTATTTCTCAAGCATTTTATTACTCGTCTTCAGTTTCCCTCTAAGGAATGAGCAACTTGTTTGTTTGCTTCTCTCTCTTTGTTAAAGACAGCCTACTCCCTGGAGAAACCTATTTATTTTTTTAAACATGTTTTTACAGGCCTTTAACAGTTGGGGGTTGTGCAGGTAAAAAGTAGTATCTGAAAGTGGCCTCAGTAGTTTGTCAGCTGTAGTGCCAAGGAAGTTCAAGCTTAGTCCACATTCAGACGATGCAGAGGTGTGTATTTCTGTCTTCCACTTCATGTCCAAATCTAAGAAATTAGAAGAGCAACCTGCTGAAAACATACTGCTCAAATGAAAGGATATCACTAGCTCTGCCCATGGGTCCACACTGTCCTCTGTGAAGTTCTAAAAATCCTTTATTTGGTTGAGGTTATGTGTTTACCTAAAAATACAAGAAAATAACTAGAAACAGGGCAAAAATAACTAAATCATTCACTAGCAAACAGTCTACATTCTAAGGCAATTTTGGAAACAATTCTACAAGGCAAGAATAGAAAACTTTAAAAACTACTGTGGGAATTTTATCTTCACAAGACTCTAAATACCTGATACTTACAAGCAGTCCTCTTTTTTTTTGTCTTTTTTATTTCTGAATGAGTTAAGAACAGAGTAAAAAAGAAATTAAAGCATATGTGCTTGCTCCAGTTTGCATTTTTTTTCTGGGCCTTACAACTGTCTGGTTTTGCTACTGACTTTTGCAGACAGAGTCAGACAATAAATTCTTTTAATTAGTAAAGCTAATAAACTAACAATATTGCTACAAAGTCAACAATCCAACAACAAATCATTCATGTACCTTTCTGTGAAACTTTTCCTGTAGATACATGTGCTTTGTCTATTTCTCATTTTCTTTCCTTATTCCAACTACATATATGAGCCAAGTATGTAAGTGTAAACACATGAAATATCACTCTATGCCTAAATGCTTTGCTTATTCATAGCCCAAATATCCAAGTAAGTTTTTTTCGAATTTGGCCTTGAAAGAACTTGTTAGCAAGAATTATTTACATAACAGTGTTTAAAGCTATAGATTATTCGAGGGGTTGAGCTATATGGAAAAAAATGTTGCAATTCTCTGACATTCTAAAACAGCTGGGAAGACTTTAACCTAAGTGTAAAAGTATATATTGAAAACACAAAAATCTTCAGTCCACACTTCTAACAGAGATGTAATAATGAAAAAAAATCTTGCTAAGTGATAAGAAGTCACTGATTTTTAATTTTTTTTTAAAATTCAGTTAGTACTGACTGTCACGTGAGAACATGGTATATGAAGAAGAATGCTAGCTCTGATTTGTGGACTTAAAAGTCCCACATAAAGGACTAACTGTACAATTGGTAATACTCAGTTTCATGCCTTCAAGACCTTCTTCTTTTTGTTAACCTTCTTGACGTCATATGTACACCACAAACATGAGAGAGATAAAAATGCCTCCTCAAATGATATCTCAAGACCCTTTAAGAAAGAATGCTCAAAATGGCAATTTAAGTTTTCTTACTGTTACAAATAAGAATCTTTTTAATAATTATAAGTTAATATAAGTATAAATAAGTTATCACCTTTCAAGGTCTGTCTTTTTTAGGATGGTTGCATCAAAATATAAGAATTCATCTAGAAATGGATCATTACAGTAGGTCAAAACCATAACATAGACATATTTAGATAAGATCTACTCACAGTAACATAAATCTAGTTTTGAGTTCATACACACTATCATGGTTTAAAGAATTACTGAATCTCAGCTTAACAATGAAACCCAAATGTACATGCATTTATCGCCCACTGTAAACCTGAGATAAAATGTGGACAATTAAAGTTCTGTGACAGAGAGGTTTTGCTCACATATTTTACTTCACATTTGTTGTGGTAAGTAGATGGAGTTAATTTGTGTGGCTCAGAAGACTTATAAGACCAGATCATGTCCTGAGTCATTGTTCATTGAATTACTGGTTTAGTTCAATGTAGTTATAGCAAAATTTAAACTGGTCTAAACAAGTCTACATTAGAGCTCATTGTAGCATAATTAGATGAGCATGCACATGGATGTAGCTGTGTATAGAAATGTGTGTATTTAGATATATGCTAGGTATGTGTGTATGTACATTTATGTTCCTCAAATTACCTTTTTTTTGTTTGGGTTTTTTGGTTTTTTTTCGGGTTTTTGTTGGGTGTGGGGAGGTGTGTGTGACAGAGCAGGGGCATGAAGACCCAGCTACTAGAAGCATCAGCATAAAACACAGGGTTAATTTCTACTTTATATTTTCAAACCTAACTATAAAAGTCTGAACTCAGCATATTTCAAAGTATCAAAAGGCAAAAATATTCGTGTTAAATGCATTATTTTAAATGACCTCATTTTTACACTAGTATCGCTGTTTTGTGAAATCCAAAACAAGCCTACCAGTGAATGCTTAGCATTTTCTGAAATTCCCAACCATTGTGTATTGCACATTATTGTCTTTATAATACAACACTAAAGCTAAAATGGTTCTCTACCTTTTTTCACCTTGAGACAAGGGACTGCAAAATGAATGTAGTGATAGCTGTGATTTGAGTAGAAAGTTAGTTGTACTTTCACACTGCTACGCATACAGACAAAACGTATCTTCTGTTTTAAAAATAATGAAAAAATTATTTTATTTTGGCAGCAGACTTGCAGCTAAATTTGACCTTTTGTCAAATTACCTCTTTTCAGAATGACATGTAAAATCTGATTGCAGGGAATTTCCAAAATTTTCTTCATCACAGTTCTTAGAAATGTGTTACAATTTACTGTAATTGACTTGGGAAATTATTTTTAACATTTTCAAATAGTAGCATAAATATATTTACATACATGATATGATCACAGATGACTGACCACGTATCTTGATTAAGAGTAATTTTCAAATTTTCATTTGGAGGTCATCATGTGCAAACTCATAGTGAGTTTGTACTAAATATAGTTCAAAACTTCTAACATATTTAAAATGCATGTTGTTTAGAATTTATGAAAGGTGTTAATGAGGGTTTCTGAAATTTGAAGTAATTATTCTGTCTACAAATCATTCTTTTCCTTTATGGCTGACTGCCTGTTGAGTTTATAACCCTCCATAAGCCTTGTCAATTTAACTGTTTAAAAACACCACTGCTAAACCTTCATAAATGGGAGCTAATCAGATTAACATCTTTAATTGATAAAACTATCTCATTTATGCAAGCAAAAGAATTAAAGCATAAAGCCAAATATAGATATCCTAACAGGTCTTACGCAATACCTAACACAGGATATGGTTTCTTATAGATTGTTTGGGGATTTCTTCTCTTTTCTAGTGCTTCATTCTTGAAAGGAAAAATGTCCAGTACAACTGGATTTTCTGGCAGATACATGGATAAATGAGAAATTATACTGTGTGCATCTGCTCCATAATGTAAAACATTTCAAACAAGCCGAGTATCTTTCTTTGCTGCTAAGGTGTACTACATTTTTAAGTTCAAAATTCAGAAAGAGTAAATTGTACATAAGTACATCAGTAAAAAATTACATATGTAAACATACTCATACGTGTACAGAGAGGCTATGTACATACATAAGACAGAAGAAGTTCCTCTTATTTTTATTCATTAACTTTTTTCTTATTTTAACCACGATAGGCATACTTTTACTACTTTTCCTGCTAACTTGTCAGTATTAAGAATCATTAGTTTTTACTTACACTTGCATACAAATCTTGATATCACTGATAGCATATCATTCAGAAATCAAATATATAACTGTATAATACATGGCCTGAATAAACGTTTGCAAGAAAGGAAGCCATCTAGCAGTAAAAATGATAACATGAGCAACAATAAACTTAAGACCATAGATAACCTTTGAAGTGACATGATTACTGCAAACGACTGCAAGACACTAAATCTTCTCTATGATCTCTGTGACCATTTCTCACTTGCAAAACCAAAATCCATCATCACTTGTAAGTGCCCTTTATTCTGTAAATACAAATATGCATACAGCAACATTTTTGCACCCTAAGATGTTTAAAGATATAGTATATAAATATAGAGCTTTTTGTCGAATGAGAGACCTAATCAGTCTTTTACATCCTTGCTGCTTCTTTGATTTCAGCGACTTCTTGACAGTACCTGTAAAAAGCCCAAGTGAGTTGACTTATGTGTGTGCACATGTGCACAAATTCCACAACAAAATTGTCCAAACACAGGTGTCTCAATTTTGTAAAAATAGTCTGATTTTTAGACATCAAGATAACCCACAAATGTCACAGAGGTCCCAACTACACTTCCATATACATATCCACACAGAATACTTTCACACTAATCACCAGTAATATGTACAGAAAAACAATTATAGTATTAGATATTATAATTTTACACCACAAAGAACTCTGAACTGAAGACTTCACAGTAACTTATTTTTAAAAATCACACATGGCGCATGACTTGATTAGTCTGAGACCATATAAAAACACAGAGACACTGAAAAAATCTAGTATGACTCAAAACAAAGTTTCTTTCCAAGAACTGTATCTGCATGGCTGTTGTTCCAAATTGCCTATTCTTGCTCTACTAAACATACCCGTTTAAATTTTGCTTAAAAGTTACTACAACAACTAATGCCAGTTGGAAGGATAAGCTTATTCCCTTAAAGAAATAAAATCTCACAAATGTGCAGTATTGTTACATTTTGTTACTTAGTCCTTTTGCAGTCTAAAATTAAATCCTCCTGAGTCATGTCAACCATTAATACAAAGAGATGTTTAAAAAATGTAAAAAGGAATGAGGGAGTAGTAATGGTAACATACAGTACCATGAGCTGCTTTGGCCTCCCAGCCAGGAGTGTACAGTTAACAGATCATTCCTGGCCATCAGCAGACAAGGAGGGGAAAAACCTCCCCCCCCTTGTCCCAGACCATGGGCTGGGGCAGCAGAGCAGGAGGGGGACAGAGGAGAGGTCTGGCAGTTTACAGAAGGCAACCCAGCTCCCTCCCAGTGCATTCCTTTCCCTCTACCTCCCAACCTCTTTGCGTGTGTCTTGTCATATTTTCTTCAGCTGCTAATTGTCTGGACTGAGAGATTTTAAACAGCCACAGCTTAGGAAAAGCGAAACCTGTCTAAGTGACTATTGCAGCCCGTAAGCTTCGTGCTGCCGGGTAAAATTTTCCAGGGGAAGTGCTCTTCTGATAGTTCTCGAGTCACTAAGTCACCCTCCCTCCTCCTTTCCCCACCACACACACTCCCCTTGAGGCCTGAATGCACTTGTGGCAATAAAACATTCATGCGACTTGGAATTTTAACACAATGCCATTTCCCTAGTTTAACCTGAAAGGAATGCACTAGTCACAACAGACTACATCATCCTGCCATTAAGCCCTGCCAAGGAGCTGCTTTTTTGGCTGTGCTGGGCCAGCGTTGACGGGAAAGGAGTACACAGACCCACACACAGAGCACAGAGGGGCCACCTCTGCTTCCTCAGCCTTATCCAGCAACACCCAGCTCTTAACCATGACCCCTGGCCTGTGTCAGCACTGTGACAGCCCTGTGATGCATGTGTCACTTCAGGACTTCTGCAGAGTCACAACACTGAGCAGGCAACTCCTGCCTTTCACTGACTTGCTGTTCTGTCTCAACACGCACTTGATCATCTGCCAGAGGGTGGCTGTTCCCCCCCCCTCTTCTTTTTCTACATTTTCCAGCGGTTTTTTTAAACATATACGCTATTGTGACTGTTGAATGTCTTCTGTTTAAATCCAAAGACCTTTCAGCAACTATATACCTTCCTCTACCCAAGGAAAAACAAAAGAAAAAAAACAACAAAAAACAGACCCAACCTTTCCAATTGCCAGTGGTGATTAGGTTATGATTACTGAAAGAACAGTTTCCTTAAGGGACTAGTTACCAAAGCTACCAGAACTCTAGTATTTTAGTGGCTTTTTTTTTTTTTTTTTTTTTTTTTTTTTTTGGTGATTAAAGAAAAGGGGAAGAAAAGACAGAAGCATTTCCTTGATGATTTACAAAGAATGCTGATGGCAATAGGAAAACATAGAGTGTCTCATTTGTCCTCTCAGTGCTTTTGTGTAATGACAGGATTGTTGCAAAAACTGTAATGCACCAGAGTGATACCCAAGAAGTGTTTACCTGTCATTTTGATTTTTGAAACGGTGAGCACAGATCTCTAAGACCTGAATTTACTTCTTTCTTGTGTTCTGAGTGACAAGCAGCAGAGACACCTTCACCGAAAAGCATTTTGTTACTCCTTGCTCTTCTTTACTACTCACTTTAATTCCTCTGCAGTTTTAATTCCTTTTAAGTGGACAGAGTGCACTGAACAAACAAGCAAGGAAACCTTTTCAAAAAACTGTAACTATACCTTTAGCTATTTTGGCACTTCCACTAAAAAGGGAACAGATACCAGGGATACCATGCCTCCTTGTTATGTCCCTTATGCAGGTGTCTGTCCCTTATTACAGATGTCTGTAAACCAAATTAGAAGATAAAAGCATTCCTAGTTTTGCAGAACACAGCATTGATTGTAACTCATGAGAGTCAACTAGCACTCCCTCGTGACTGATTATAGTGTTATCATAATTATCGACATGCCATTGTGGTTCCACAGATGCTTTACAGAATGCCCCAAGAGGATAGGTCCCTCTGTCCAAGGAGTTTACAAAGGGAATAAGATATTACCATTTGTGCACCAAGTATAGGGTATAGATAGATGAGGAGGAGGAAGAGAAACTGGTTACCACATCTGAAGGCCCAGGAGATATGCTTTAGTTAGATAGTATCTCATTCCTACATCATAACATATGGAACCTTATCTCCACATGTAATCACCCAGAGGTCAGGGGAAATAAATACAGGTTAGAAAGATATTACATCAATTCACAACATCCAAGTGCTGCACAACTTATTAACAGCTTTGCTGTTGAAGAATGCCTTGTGTCATTGGCATTTAAAATAATTTTTCTGTGATTTTTCCATTGAGAATCATGTTTCCAGAATGCAAAAGAAGGCAGCAGTTCATCTTGACTCCAGGTTTGTCTGACAAAGTGTATGTTTATAGGAAATTCAAGTTTGATTCACTGTTTTCTAGAACGTCAGAGATTTTATAAATGCCAAAGCAACCACAGCGAAGAGTGGTTAGTATCACATACTTCACTGAAAGAAATCCAACATTGGACAAACATAGGCTAGATTGTCCACAGAACAGACTTTTTATAATCTCCACCCTACTATGGATTATCTTATGGCATGATGTGAAGATGGAGATAATTTGGGGAGAAAAGCTGCAGCTTTGCATATACTGTTCTTGTGTCTACAAAATTTCGTTCTGGTTACAGCAAATAATCTTGACTCTTCATTTAAATTATAATTAGTACTTGTGTTAGGCAATATGGACATAAAAGCAGTGCTTCCTTACACACACAAAATATTTTCCAATATGCTTGGCTGTACAGAGTCAAGTTTGCTTTATGTTTACCATGAATATGTAAATGTTCAGCATGAGGAATTGCATTTTAAGCAAAGACAAAAGTTAAGCAGGCATGTATGCAATCAAAGCTGTTCCATAGATGAAGGTAAACAACACTCCCAATTTAGTCTATGGATGATAACACAGTGACTCAGAACAGAGTTCCCAGAAACTGAAAAATCTGGCTTTCTTGCTAGAAGTCTGTTCTTTTAGAGGTACACGCTTGCATTTCTGAAAATTTTCAGCAGCTAAATGACCCAAACCCATGAAGTGTAAAAGACCTGCCATCATTTCAAAGGGCCTACTTTTAACTTTGCCTAGAATGAGCGTATTCCGCATTTATATAGAAGGCTGTAGACTCTTCAAACCTACACCTGCAACATCAAATATAGAGATGTAGCCCTGGATTTCTAGTGCTCAATTTGACCTGCCTGTGCTTGTAATTACTTCTCATTTAACAAGGTTTCTTCTCATGCAGTTCTTCTAATAATAAGTACCTTCTAATTTCTACTAAATCCTGCTTTGTACAGCTCTATCGAGTCTTTCCTAATGATCTTTCATCCAAAAGAAAAATCCCTGCTCTTCCATCAAACTATTCTGTTAACAGTTCACTATAGCACAGACTAGTCAGCTAGAGGGACTGCCTTATTTTATTATATTCATTCAGAGTAAGGAGGGTAATGGGTAGATAGTAGACCAGATTTACCCATTTCATACAGTTATGTCATACCATATCCTTCAAAAGAGAAGGAAAACGACCAGAACTTACACTACTTTGGAGTAAAATTTACTTAAGAAGTATTAGAGTTTAGATTTGTCTTGTGATAAGACTGTCTCTGACACTTGGTTGTAATATATACCCAGGTAATTTAGAGCACCAATCTTTTTTTTTTCCTATGGATGCCTAAAATGCTCTTGTGATGAAATGGGCACCTTTGCAAAATAAAAAGATACAGACTGCTCTCTATATGATCTATATGATCTGCCTCTCTTAATTATCTTCCACAGGCAGTTTAGATACAAATCTCAAGGAGCATGTAGACTACAGATGGAGAGAACATAGCTATGCTGCAGAGGGATCAAGAGGTCTTTCAGGGCTGCAGGGTTGAAGAATACAATTCAATTCTGAGTAAAGATGCAAAAATTGTCTGTTTGCAGCTGCTGAAGCAAGGACTCTTTTTCATATCAACATCTGTACTACAACAAAAATTTAAGGACATATTCAGAGCACAAGCTGATGGCTCTCTAGGGCATAGCTGAGAACATCTACAGGTGATGGTATATCTTAGGAGTTTCAGTCACATTCTTGCCTTCACTTCAGGCATTCTCATGGATTGACTTAGATGCAAGTTAAGCATAATTACAGAATTAGTTGATTTTGCTATTTTAGGAGGGGTTTACTTCTCCTTGACCTTCTAGACACCATGATGTAATACAAAGAAGTGCCAAGAAGCCATCAGGCTAGCCAAAACAAAACTAAATGCTTAGAAAGATGCTAATGAGGCACTATATCTATTTTTTTTTTCAGCTCCCTCAGTATTCTCGAGGAGTTAAAATTAACATGATGCAGTATAGAAAAAAAAAGTGAATCCTTGGTTCTTCATTGCGCTCTTTCTGACAGGTGACAAAGTGTCCATCTGGGAAAGATGAAAGATCTCTACTGAAGCTCCTCTCTGTAGAAAGATCATCAAAGGTATCCATTGTGTACACACTTCCCCAGAATACCAAGAGTCTTACCATACTTACCATCACAAGTATCACAAAAGGTCTGGTTCAAGCTGTTCCAATCCCAATCTCTTCCACTGAGAAGGAAAACACTGCGAGCCTGACATATTCTTTAAATGCCATTCAGGGGCAGCGGCTTTGCATGTTATATACTACAGTTTCTTTAGGTTAATCAGTGAACCCTTGGATCATAGAATGGATGAAGGTAGCAAGCAGGTGCTAAATGTCTAGACATATCGGTGCTCCACTAACCTTTAATCTGCTGACAGGGTAGAACAGAGTTATCAGAATATGAGAAAATCAACCCTGTTCATCAGAATTCTGCCCATATAGAACATGTGGGGAAGCAGAGCTCTTAGGGGGGGAAAAAAACCAACCATTTTTCTGAGGGAGGATGCCTAGAGTATTGGGAGTTTGGCACAAAACCAGAGAAAGTAAGATAGTGGTCTAAAGAAAGAGAATGGACTCCTTGGAACTGAAAAGCCAAGGTAGTATCTCTGAGAAATATAAATCACATTAATGCCTTGATGGAGGATGGACCTTTACCACCAACAGAAATGCAGTGAAAGTTTCAAGAGAATTAACATCTGGGTGCCTGTCTGACTCCTCCTCCACGACAATAAGAATCTTTTGCTATTTAGGATTTGGAATCAATGCAGGGGCTAGTGCCAGAGGAGACAGCTGCACAGTCCTGAAAAGGCAGCAAAAGAGTGAATTCACATCTCCAGTTAAAATTTTCTGGCTGCTTGTTCAGGTTCCTATATCTCTGGAGAAGCATCTGAAATGACAGTCTTCGACTGAGTTCATAGGGCTTGGATGCTGAGGTATCAAACTAGTACAACTCTTCTGTTCCTCCAAAGACCTGGAAGAAGCAGCTTATTTGGTTGCCAGGGCCTGGGTTTGGGGGCTCCCACATCACCATCTGCATGGAGGCCTTCCCAAGGGGTTGAATACAGACTTCTTGCCAAGCAAAATTAGTAGAAACATTCATACAAACACATAATTCTGAAAGAAACTCCTCTTTACTTGACATGCAAGAAAATGGCTGCCTGCACTGAGTAGGGAAATTGGGTGCAGAAAGACTGCTACACGAACTCTGCTATTTCCATCAACTACCCTTTGACTCCCACACAGAGATTCACACAGTGTGTTCAGGAAATCAGGCAGCTCTACGAAAGACTCTCAATCTGAAGCCTGGCCACCAGCATTCCTTTCTTTCATCCTTCTGTCATGACATTAGATCAGGGTCTCAACCTGAAAACTTAGTCAATATGCATGCCTGCATCTATTTCAAATCACTAAGGGTTGTGGAACCAGATCATGGCCTGACACTACTGACATTCATTTCAGAAGGCAGGTGAAGAATCACTGTTACTGAAAAGAGGTCTGTGGAGTGCAAAGACTAAAATGTAGAGGACAGTCTGACAAAGGAGCTGCAGTTCAACTTGTCATTCATAATTTTTTCTTATTTAGCAGCAACAGTTATGAACTGTTTCTGTTACTGGGAACTCATAGTGATACTGGCATCTTTGGCAAAAAAAATGATGCAGAAATACATTCAATAACAGAAGAACCCTAGCTTCTGGGCTCTTATGTAGCCCTAGCAATAATCGTGGAGCCCTAGCAATACCTCATACTAAATTTTCCACAAACACAAATCAGTCCCTTTGTTTACAAACAGGTGTGACACATAGAAATTCAATTTCTGCTTTGCCATAGTACTCAAGGAAGTAACTTAATTTTCTATTTGGGTGCCAGATTCCACAAAAAATAAAGTACTATGACACAGATTTATGTAACACTATTTTTTTTCCTTAAAATGCTTTCAGATAATTTGAAAATGGGGCAGAAGAGGTTCATGATATTGGTTTTTACTCCCACACATGTGGAACACACACACACACACACATATATATATGAACCTCCAGTCAAATGCATGAATCTTACTCATTCTATGTAAGTCCAGCTTCTAATGTGCCTCTCATAAAAATAATAAGAAGACTGAATAGAAGTCTTTGTTATAAACCGCAATTTTTTTTTTTTAATTATATGGAATGACCACTCTGTCCTTGTTTATAGTCAGATTATCTAGAGCCATAGTCCATTCTCCACATTTTCTTGTTCCTTTATTGTGTTCCTATTGAATTTTAATGTCTGACAAGACTGTATAGATTACTTATATGACAATAGAAGGCATGAGCATAGCACCAACTTAAGTTTTGATTCAACCAGTGCAATGAATAATCCTAGTGAAGATAGGAAATTGCAATCATGCTCCACAGCCTCAAGAAAGAGCCTGCTTAAAATCTGTCACTGCTGCAAATGCCAAATATCTTACATATCTTATTTTTTTCTATAGCAAGATGGCACGTGTACTTCTAGTATCTTTAATATAATCCATGATATGAAATATGACATTCCAGATATGAAAGAACATATGTTACAGATTTGAACTGAATTTGGGACAATGAAGGAGAGACTGATCTCTTTCAAATCTTGGCATCAGTGTTGTGAGTAACTTTATTTCTAGCTGGTCACTTCTTCATTAGTCCTTTTGAAGATCCTTATTTCACCTTTTCTTCCAACAGCATCCAGCAGCTTCTGCCAAAACCACCATGAATTATGCCTTGGCTGACACTAGATGCTCTGAGAACACTTACACAGCATTAATTTTTGCTGGGCCCCTAAGCTGAGTGTACCACTTGCACAATTAAACCAGTCTCCAATGGTGCAGAGACCCTCTTTGCCTGAAAAAATACAAATCGATCTATCTGCATCCACAAGGTCCACTTCAACACAGCATCTCAGGTTTACATAAAGTTAATACAGCAGGGCACACTAGGTTTGTCCTCTGCAAGTTGCACAAAGTTACAGTGGCAATGCTGGCACTGCACCTTACTCTGAAGAAAGTAATAACATGCTACTGAGAAAACACAGGAGTATCTAGTATCTTCTGTTTCTATTCTATTGATGGTGTCAGTTGACCTCTGACAGTACAGTTAAAAGACAATAGTTATTTAATCCCCTCACCTCCATGAAGCCATAAATCTAATACCAGTATCCACCAGAAAATGACTCTATGGAATCTGGACTGATTACTCAGGGCGTTATCTTAATCTTTGTCTGTTGAGTTTAGGTTTTGAATGTAGGCATCTCATGGCAAGGAACAATTTTTACTTTATATTTGAAAACTGATACACATTTTGCAAATAGCAAATACTCTGGTTCGTCTGTGTTGGATGCCCAATACACACATAACCTTTAAAAAGATAAAATCTAAATAGGCAACAAACCTAATCCACACTTTAATGCAGTTGAAATGTCTCATCATGTTAATAGCAACTAAGATTTACAAAATTTGGTCCATAATTAGTATAAATATTATGCAATTATTTGAAGATTATGCTAGTAGATATTAACAAAATAGGTGATCCACATGGATCTTACTCATGAATCTGAGATTTCAAACCCAGCTCACATTCTATTTACAATGCCTAGAAAAATTTATCACTTTATTCACCTGCAAGAAGAAAATGTTTTCCAGAAACACTGTATCCCAAACAACAGAATTTGTCCTGCTATATGACAGAAAGGAAAATTTCCATTGATTATTCCTGAAATTTCCATTATCAGAAGCATAGATTGGGAAGAAAATTACCTTAAACTCTCACAGGAAACAATGCTAAGAAAAAGATAAGCAAAACAGTGCAGGAATAATGAATGTACAGTATGCAAGAATGTCATTTCACTCCTCAGCTCTAGAAGTCTCATTCATCTATGCCAAGGAACCACAGATAAAAATATGAGCATTTTATTAGCCATCTTAAATGAAATATAATATTAATTTCATGTACATAATCTTCATTACTGCAATATTCATATTACTAGCGTAATTTAGTCAAATAGGGCGAAGCTACAAATCAGGTGCCACCATAAGAAATATAAAATGGGAAGTTGCACTGAAAATATTAAAAGTGAATAGCAAGGCAGCAGTAATAGGGACAGGCTGAGAGAGGAAATAAAGGATGGGAAAAAGAAAGTCTTTAAGCCACATAATTACAGGCAGAATAAAAAACTCAGTTACGTTAAATAACGTATTTCAAGACAAATATGTAAGAACAAACTACCTTTAGATCCAAGCAGGCATTCACTAATGATCAACTAGACAAAGTAATAGAGACTCTGAAATTCAGACCTAACATATGCAGTTTAATATTGCATTTCAATAGCTTTTCTGACTTGACGTATATTACTTCTTCTCTCTTTTCACTTTGACTCAGCTGCTGTACAGACGACCTCGTCACAACACAAGCTAAATAAAAGAACAATGTGTAACTTCAACAGAGAATGAAGATGGTAAATGCCTACATTCTTCCTTGCAGCCTTCTCCCCTCTGCCCCCCTGCTTATTCATTCCCCAGTCCAAACAAAAATATTACACATGCACACACATGAACATACACACATGTGCATATTATCAGCTTTATGCAATGAGAAATATGTTAATTTACTCAGCGCGGCAAGACACATTTGGTGAGTGTGGATTAGCTAAAATAACAGAGGGGAAAAGCTGGGGTAAGCAGGCTGAAGCCCTGTGTGTGGCCAAGGCAGCAGGAAGCAAGGCAGAGAGAAAGAGAATGAACCCAACAACACAACAGTGGAACAGGCAGCTGGCCTGAGATGCTAATTCAGCGCTTTAACAAATCAATGCCACTTGAAAAGTACAATGCGAGCCCTCACTGGGTAGATGTCAGGGGACTGAGAAAATGCATTCTCAAGTATTTCACATTAAGAGGGAATAATGT